>NC_134025.1:650000-975000 GCF_964204645.1 Tubulanus polymorphus | reverse complement strand
CTTTTACTTTTATCCCGTAGTTTATCTCTGCTTGTGAAAGGAAATCCATGTAGTTCGAACCATTCACGCAAATCTACCAATACCAATAACTCAATTTTACACGTGTGCATTGTTTCCCCGGTTTAAGACGCTACAGCATCAGCCGCAGCAATTCATTATTACTCCTAAAAGATATTTCTCGCACCAATCTCTCGAAAAAGCTCTTCTATTTCCTGCTCTTTTTTCTTCATTTCATCACTCGCGTGCGTTTCTGATTTGGCGAGAGATTTTGTGATAAGAGGTGTTCGTTGGTAATCCACCGAATGGTAAGGGTGTATCTCGTAGGTCTTGGAGTGAACGATCAAGACAGTGCCTCAGATGCTGCTCTGTGGGTCATGGGTGCTTCGTGAGATTTCCTTCCCTGATTTTGTGATAAGAGGTGTTCTGATAAGATATCCTATAATAGTTTCATATTCGGTATTGCGGTCAGTTCCTGGAGAATATAGTCAAAGCGTTAGATAGATTTCAGTTCAAGGAACCATTTCGGACTGTTGTTCTTGATGTGGGATTTTATGGTATCGTTACAACAGGCACTCAAGTTTCAAGTGTTTCAAGTGTTTATCTGCTGATTATTTGTTCATTGACAAAATCATGTCATTTGATAATTTAAAAAAAAACTAATCTAAACTTTATTATAATCTTATCTAAACTAAAGTTGTTCAGATATATCGGACCCGTTGATTTATATAAGTGGAAAGCGCTCTTCAACTTATCATTCATAGATATATTTCTATCGTTTTTGAATTGTTTTTTCCATCGGGTTTTTCTGTGTAATGAATATTGAATTGAATCCATAGGCCGGTTCAACTCAGTAAAACCTAGAGGCAGGTTCAACTCAGTAAAACTTAGAGGCAGGTTCTACTCAGTAAAACCTAGAGGCAGGTTCAACTCAGTAAAACTTAGAGGCAGGTTCTACTTGGTTTAAGATCGTTCGCTGCTATACATTAGTACTGAGTGTACATTCAGTCTCTACGTTTTACTGATTCGATTCCAGGTTAACATTGACAACTTTCTATATCAGACTCTTAACCGTGTTTTATATTTTGTCATTTCAGATCCGTCGATGTTGCATCCGTTTATGTTGAACCACCCCGCACTACAACCACCCCGTTCGAGTACCGCGTCCCAATCGAGTAAAGATGTTAACGATCAGCTGATGTATTTACCGATGATGCCGCAGTATTTCCCCTGGCCCATGATGCCCGGACAATACCAAGATTTCGCCCACCTACAAGCTTTATACCCCGATCTGAAATCCAGCGCGCCATCGAAACCAGACAAACCGACCGAACAACCACCGTCGGCTCCGATGTTTGCGCACCCGATGTTCATGCCATACATGCACCACGCCGGATTACCATTCATGTATCCGACTGACCCGATGTTATTACACGCCATGCCACATTTACTTCAACAGCAGGAACTAGCCGCCGCCGCTGCCAGAGCACAAGCAGACATATCAACTAAATCCAAATCATCGTCTCATTCTAGTCCTTATTCGCTTGAAGCGCTTTATCAAGCGGCTAAAGGCGGAAACAGCTCCAGTCATACTAGTCACACATCGTCATCTCTGAGTCGATCTTCATCATCGAGAACGTCTGGATCTCCATCGAAACATTCCGATCGGGACCGTGACCGTGACCGTGACCGTGACCGTGACCGTGACCGCGACCGCGACCGAGATGTACCTTCAAGGTCGAGTTCGACGAGCGGTTCGACCGGATCTCCCAGAACAGTATCCGGCGGAAGTCCGTCAGTCGCAGCCCACCAGCACGCGTTAGGTGGTAAAGATTCGGGTCGCATTAAAATAGAATCCGTTGTCAGTTTAGCGATTGAAAACGCTTATAAAGAAATGATGAAAAGAGATGACAAAGCGGATGCTCGTAGCGGCAGTAGTGGTAGCACTAAATCATCATCAGATGGCGCTACTAGTAGCAGCAGCAGCTCGACCAAGAGGAAACATTCCGTTGACTCTTACACGCCGCTGTATCTAGACCCGAAACGCGCTCGATATCCGGACGATCTATCCAAGAAAACCCCGAGTCCGGCGCATAGCCATAAAGAATCTCAATCGAATAAATATCGATCATCGCAGTACGACCAGTACGCTAAACATTCAAATTTCTCCGTAAAATCAATGGCAACTTCGATGTATTCGTCGAATAATTCTCGATCTCGAGACAGTAGTATCTACACTAGTCTGAACATTCCACGTGTCTCTTCTTCTGTCGTTAAATGTGAAGGCGACAGTACGAGTAATAGTAATACGAGTTATCCGAGGTTTGATCTACCGTCGTCGTCGACACCGTGTCGTGATGACGTAATACGTGGCGAGGAGCATCAGGTCAGAGCGGCTCGATACGCCGTACAGAATCTATCTATGGACATTTATAAGAAAGCGGACGATCGTATCGAGCTGGTGGAACCTGAATACATGGAGGACGATCCGGTTTATAGTAAACAAGACAATAATAAACACTCCGAACAATCAACCGCAAATACAGCGTCATCGTCATCTTCATCATATCCTAGTGTTATTAAACGAGCACCTGAGTATAAGGGTCACCACGATAAACCTGAAACCACTGAAGTTATCGATAAACTACGTCACAAATTAGACCGACGTCGAAGTGATTTGTCTCTAGCGGAGAAAGAGTCCACTCCCAATCAGCAAGAATCGGTTACTGATTCGTCGTACGACGCGCCGTTAAACCTGGTGTGTACGCGACGGCGCGATGATGATCCACCCGGACAATCCACTGACCAAGACAAAACCACTTTAACTAATTCTAAACTGGACGAAGAAAGTAATCAACAGTCGGTTTCGGTAGCGGAGAGTTCAGTATCGGGAGAACAGTCGGATACAAGCGATGAGAAGTTCGAAGAATCTGACGCTAACAAGGATGCGTCAGGTGATGTCGTCTCTAACTCAGATGTCGTAAACAGTATGGATAAAGCGGCTACGAATCAGGTAAATGGTGAAATGAAAGAAGACACGAGTCCAGCAGAGACCGAGGAGAATATAAAACCAGAGGAACGCGTTGATGTTTTACCGATAAGTTCCACTCAAAGCGGCGTCGATTCAACGGAATTAGTCGATTGTAAGGAAGAATTATCGCGTCCCGACGCGACGAATGACGAAACACAAGTGGAAACCACCGTAAACAGTAAGTCTGATGAGCAAGATGGCGATGAAAGCAACATTAATGATTTAGACTCTACAAATGTCGACACAAATGAGTCAAAACTCGATAACGATAAATATGAAGATGAAGCTATCGTTGTTGCTAGTAATGGTATCGAAAATAACGAACTCGATGATTTAAACGAATGCGAATTTACGACGGATAAAGATGGAAGTATTCTATCGGCTGTTAATAAAACGAAACGACCAAGTGATGAAGGTGACGATACCGTTCGAATAGATACCGATACTGATGTTCCGAACGGAGTGAACGGAATCTGCAAAACTGATCCGATCGATTGTAACAAGAACGCGATGAAGAATCAAAGCGCAGATTCGTCCCCGACCGAGAACGATTCGGACATAAACCAACAACCGATAAGTCCCGATACAAGTTACGAGCGCGTTTTGAACTGTTATAACGTGTCCATATCGCCGTCTGATCACCTGAAATCACTGCCTAAACTTACCGGCGCTCCATGGCTTCCCGATACTCTCAAATCGAAAAAGCGATCACTCGTCGATAGTTCGGATTTATTGCGATCGGTAAAACCGAAAAAATCCGAGAAGATCTGTACGCAATTCGAAATGGCCGGCGGTGATACGGTTAGGAATGACGAGGTTATTAGCTGTAGCGAAACATCTGTGAAAGATGATGTTACAACTATGAAACCTAGACTTCTTTTACGGCTACGGAACGTGTGTAGCGGTAATAGCAGACTGTCTGCCGGTAGTGTTGGTGAATCAGAAATGTCTGAATACGAGAGCGACATTGATCCCGATATAAACGACCAAGAGATGAATGTTTATAGTGATCGTATGCTCAATGAGAAGGTATTCTGGCCCGAAGAGAATGAGTCGGATATCGCTAACGTATATGAAAGTGCAAATGCGAATCCTGCTAGTCAATGTAACAGTGGCAGCGGCGGCGCGGATGCTGTTTATTCTAATTCGCAGAAGAAATGCGGTAAACGGCGAAAGTCAAAGAAATCGAGGAAATCTACTGGGACAAAAAATACTAGTGATACAACATTGATTCGTGAGGATTTAACCGATGAAATATCAGCGCAACCATTAACTGAAGATAATTCATCATCGCCATATTCTCAGAATCAGTCGGATAAATCGAACCCAACTGAGCCATCCTCCTCGTCAATCTCCTCCTCGTCAATCTCATCCTCTTTCGCGGACTGTTGTTCATCGAACTCGGCCGCCAAATCAAAAAACAAATCCAAGTCGAAAAAACAGGAAGATAGAATTTCAAAATTGAAAGAGAAACTACGCGAACAACAAGAAGCGCTCGATAAAATTCGTGTTAAACCGAATGATTCAGATAAAAATGACGGGTAAAAAAAAACACTGAATCGAGGCAGTCAAATACAGTAGAAATCCTTTAGAATGCCACTGGTGGGATGATAGATGAAAAAAATAACGTTATAACGTTATAACGGCACTATGAAAAATGGTATTTTCATTGAGTTTGAATAAGATTGGACAAATTTGTTCTTAGAAAAATGTAGGCGTAAAGAGAGTAAAGGTTGGCGTTATAACGAACATCGACTGTATATTGAAATATGTAATGACTTTTCGATGTTCCTGTTTTTTCAGCTTGTGCGTTATTTCAGTTTCTGAAAACGTTAAGTGTAAATAATTACCTAAATTAAACTCTAGTTACAATAGAAAGAAAATGGTCAGAATTAATGTGCAGCTTACATAACGCGTCAATTCAAAGGTACTTATACTTTCTTCCTGATTATTGAGTTTAACTTTAAAATGTCCTCTGAATTCAGGGATAGATGATTATTATTTCATTTTCTCAGATCATGAAAATAAAAACACTTAATGATTAATAATTCTTTTACGAAATAAAGAATTAGATAAGGAAATTAGAAATCTAGATTTTATCTCTTGGTGTCGTCAATTTTACGTCTATTTCATCTTGAAAATGAAGATGATTCTCTTCACGTTTATGTAAGAAACTTCAACTCATTATTTAAAGTGATTGTATTCATAATGTATATGAATAGATATCTTGTAATTAATTTATTAATGATATGCAAATATATGCTGTATATATCAAAATATATAATGAGGTCATCACTTCAAGGTGAATCAAAAGTAATTTATCGTATATTTTTGTATAATTAGTGTCTGAAGTAAAACTAGTGTTTTAATGAATTTTACTGGATGTTTTACTTATTGAATGATACCTACCTAATCTCCTTTGTACCTACTTTTTACCTACTAAATTTAAATATCAGGGACCCTAATTTGATCCTGAAATACCAGATAATATGATTTATTTCTAACTGACTCTGAATTTCACGTATCTATCATGAAGTTTGAAGACGTTGAAACCGAAACGCTTACTGATTTTCACTTCTGAAAGCTTAAACTTTTAACGAGGAAGCTTTGAACTGTCTGAGACTATTGTATATGTATGAGACTGTGTATATAGTCAAATATGTTTGAATTATTACTCGAACGAACTAACTGCACCAGGCCAAGAGGTTGTTGCAATCTTTAAAACAAACTCGTCAATGATTATTTATTCGTGTACAGTTTTAAATTGTGGTGTTATGTATAATGAAGGTTTTGTCCACTTTGTAATGATACATATTACAATATGTTGTTTCGTCGTCAAAAATCATGTAACAAATAAACGCATTTTTATTGCAAATCGTTCTCGTTTTCCTCTAACGTCGGAGGCGTCACATCGGAAGAAAACGGATAATCAAGGAGCATCAGAAATACTGATGTCGGATCTGATCAACTCATCCTCGCTTGCCAGGGGTCCGGTATCGCTCCCGAACTCGCTTTTCCACCAGTACGACGCGCGATTTCATTACTGGCGCATGATGTCATATATCGACTTGCGAGATACTTCCTTGTTCTGCAAAACGTTCGCTGATTGGTCCATTTATCGGGAATTCCAACAGAAGCCTAATATCGTTTGTTACAAGCGCTGTGATTGGTACGACCGGATTCTACTTCAACTAGTAACGACTCGCGATGTCAAGGGGTTCGGGTAACGGCTTTAGCGTAGTGGGTTCGAATCCCTTGACGGGTGAAGGTAGTGAGACACGTTATATCTAACCATCCTCGCTTGCCAGGGGTCCGGTATCACTCCCGAACTCGCTTCCACCAGCCCCCTGGCCTCACGAAGTGTGATTTCATTACTGGCGCTGTTGCGCGTGACATCATATATCGATTTGCGAAATACTTCCTTGTTCGGTAAAACGTTCGCTGATTGGTCCATTTATCGGGAATTCCAACAGAAGCCTAATATCGTTTGTTACAAGCGCTGTGATTGGTACGACCGGATTCTACTTCAACTAGTAACGACTCGCGATGTCAAGGGGTTCGGGTAACGGCTTTAGCGTAGTGGGTTCGAATCCCTTGACGGGTGAAGGTAGTGAGACACGTTATATCTAACCATCCTCGCTTGCCAGGGGTCCGGTATCACTCCCGAACTCGCTTCCACCAGCCCCCTGGCCTCACGAAGCGTGATTTCATTACTGGCGCTGTTGCGCGTGACGTCATATATCGATTTGCGAAATACTTCCTTGTTCGGTAAAACGTTCGCTGATTGGTCAATTTAACGGGAAAACCAACAGAAGTCTACTGACGGTTTGTTACAAGCGCTGTGATTGGTACGACCGGATTCTGGTCGGCTAGTAACGACTCCAACGACTCGTGAGGTCAAGGGGTTCGGGGAACAGCTTTAGCGTAGTGGGTTCGAATCCCTTGATGGGTGAAGATGTATCTAACGCGCATATCCATTCTCAAGTCGGCTAATCACAAGGTCTAAGAGGTTACCTTTGATGGTGGAAAAGTTCCCGTCATTGAAAAAAATGGCTCGTAATCAGTGGTATTGTGGTAAGCGCATGCTGGAGCACCGGGGTTCAATTATTTATGGTGGCTCGATTGGTTTCTCGGAGGGGCTGCCACCGCCTCGAGTCTTTTCTAATCGCATTGATTCCCCCGCCCCCTCACGTAGCAATCCCCATTGATAATGAGACGAACGATGAGGGAAATCCCAAAAATCTATTCTTGTACTTCCTGTTTTAAAAATGAAAAGGAAACGGGGGAATTCGTTCCTTTCGTTATCTATATGCGACACTCGGCTTTTGGAATCGGCAGGGCGCAGACGTAAAATTCAAAATGTGCGTCTTTTCGAAACAGATGGGAGAAGTAGAGGCCGTTTACAAACAGAAATATGCAAAATTTCTGCGGTCTAGAAAGAGCTTATGTCAAATGATTCTGACAATTGCTGCAGGTTACAAAAAACACGACAGAAATGTGAGAAAAGCTAAGATTACGATGGCTGCAGTTGGTTTAGGGGTCGGTCTTCCGCTGTCGGTGGCTACGTTGGTACTGTTCATTGTGACTGCTGGTATAGCTGTACCAATCGTTGGTGGTGTTGCTGCCGGAGTTGGTGTAACTACAGGAGTTGCTGGATCTGGTAGCGATTTGACGCTATGGATAATCGGCAGAAAGATCAGAAAACTGGTGAGACGAACTATTGAGGCTCATATCAAAGAAATGGAAGAGTTGAGGAATTCGCGAGCTAGATTATCTAAGATTTATGAAGAGCTGAAGATTGAGCAGATTAAACTAGGTAAATAGATATCTAGATAGGAAATAGCATATGTAACAAAATAACGTAATCAATATCTCCAACCTTTGTTATTTGAACAGGTGTATTTGGAACAGCGGGCGTGTTGAAAGGAGTTGGTACAACAATCGTGAAACCCCTTTCCTTAGTTGATGAAGTCGCAGTTATAGGACGTATAGCCAGTGAAGGTCTCGAGGCAGGTGGCGCTGCATCGAAAGCCGGAACTTCGATGTTCAAAGCTGCAGGAACCGCGGGTAAAGTCTTCCAGATTGGTGGATTCGTATTTGCTCTTGTCGGGGCTGGAGTTGATATCTACACAATAGTCGACTCGGCTCGAGAGTTACAGAAGCCGGGTCCAGAGTTAGAGGCGAAACTTGTAAACTTAGTTTTTGATGAGATGGTTTTGGATGATGAGCACCGAGAAGAGCTGAAACTGTTTTGCATCGAAAACGACATTTCTGTGATTCCTGAACCAGTCCCTGAAACAGAAAATATTGAAAGTATTGAAATTGTTGAAAGTATTGAAAAAAATTGAAAATCGAAATTTGCAGTAAGTCTCTCAGAACAGTAACCTTTATAGATACAGACTATTATTTATGATTTGGCTTGTGATTAATTCTTGTACTCAAATTACATCAACATGTATATGTATCATGTAACCTAATTTCTTGTCGGATATCAATATCATGGAAACCCACTGGGTTTATTGCACAATTACTTGGGGAATATATAAAAAAAATATTTACATAACACAAATAATAGATTGTACGTAGTTGGAACTTGTCCAATCATGGTCAAAGTTAACAAATGATATGTGAAAATGTTCCATTTACCTAAATAAATCATATATTGCTGCTTAATTTAGTATTTCATACTAAATCATTTAACAGGACTCGGGCGCAATACGTCCAATTGGTGAAGATAGTGGTTACATATATTCATCCTGCCAAGGCCCCCGTTTAGCTTGCTCGAGGAGACCCACTGTCATCCTTCCTCGCTGTTGTCACGAACCTGTAACTTTCAAGACCCCCGAAATACCACCTAGATCTACCCCTACAGATGGTGCGGACACCTACAACCTCAAACATCTCCGCATCTTGTTTTAAATCTCACTCATTTCTGTGGATTATACCTCACTGATTTAATATCGAAATCTACGAATCGATAACGCGACTGCCGTGCTCAATATTAGATATTCGTATTAAACCGAAGCTGATTCAATTTCTAAAGGAGGAAATCTAAACGACGGTATGAACTATTCTCAACGTTATATCATTAAGTAATGAAAAAGTAGTTGAGGGTTGGCATGACAACGAGCCGGTGATGAACTGGCGAGAGGGTGCGCGATATTGTTTAATTTCATGTTTCAATATGAAACGTCTTGTTCGGTTTTAATGAGACGTGTTTGAATTCAGTGATTCCGACACTGATCACAGACAGCTGCAGCTGCTGCTGCTGCTGCTGGCGCAGCTGAAGATGTCGCCATAACAACAACATCGACATTGCATCTTTGATATACACCGTTAAATACATTCGATTAAAACTAATCGAAACACGTATTTAAGATATCTACGTTTAAACATCTTTCGCCAATTAGTTGTTTCAAAAACTGTCTCACTTCAGAATAAACCTCCCGAAATTGTTATCAATGATTCAAAACAATCACCAGAAAAAAATAGATCACGGGTTTTGAAAATGAAAGCGTTATAATTTGAATATCCATTGTACTGTCGTCAATGAGATAAAAATCAAGATGGGACGCGAGTAACTGCCGTAATTTGACGCACATCTGCCATCTGGCGGACTTTATTATGGTTGACATAAAAATTGTTGCAATTCAAAATCACGGTTGCAATAAGTCTCACGAAGTTTATAGTCTCTCAGGGATGACTCTAAGCATATGCCCCGGCTGACTATGCAGAGGGTGCTGGATCGTTTTGAGTCAACATCGCTTGACTCCCCGGGATTTGGTCCTTTTTCGGATATTCAGTCGAGCCCGGGCATGGATCGATAGTCGAAATATAAAAACCTAGAATTATTTCAAATTTCATTCAAATTTTATTGTATTTCTTTTTTGACAGTAGTTTATATATCGTATTTTGACAGTGGCAAAACAAACACAGCAAGAATTTGTGAAACACACATGAACAGTACCCGCTCCAGCAGGATTTAGGTGCACCAATCAAGTTGTTGTTAGATTGATTATACATGTATCATTTGGTACAGTCTTTAGACTCGGGGGTGTCCTCTCAATAAATTATGTCAATGCTATATATTGTAATAATGTACATATTTATTGAGAAATATAATTCATATTCATATGTGGAAACCAAAGTTGGCCTTAGACTGAAATTCTAGGCCTCGCCTGTGCAACTGTTTTTTTTTACAACCCTAACTCCAAACTTTGACGCTTTCTGTTGTCTTGAATGTAGGTCTAACTTGTATGTTCTGTACGCTATCGGTCACTTTTGCCTTATTAGTCAAAGTTTTAGCTCCGTAGTGTAAAAACGCGTCTAATAATTCGCAGAACGTAATCAGACTCGCTCCAGCAAACAGTCCCATAGTTCCACCTATATCACCTAAAATACAATATTAAATAACAAAAGATTCAGATTTGGAATCAAGAGTGAAATGAGGTCGTTTCCGATGTTTTAACCCGCAAGCCAAAACTGAACGAAATCTCAGAAATAATATCTCAATTCAGGTTTCATCACTTACATAAACAAGCGAGACCTTCATAACCTTCCTGTTGGGTAATTGCCTGCACGTTCAGTTCTTCTTGGAAAATATCAACTTCCAAAAAGTTGTCCCTGAAATTTAAGCATAGTACGTATGGGTAGAATAGGACATATTCATACGGACAAAGTGCAGAGCTAATTGAAGTGCCTCAAAATGGTTTCTGGATCACTATCAACACTAAACAAAAAGCATTGTAAAAGGGAAAACAACTTGACGATCACGATCAAAACCCGTTATATGAAAATTCAAAAGATTAAAAACGACATTTATTTATCAAGAAAAAGAAACATGACATTTCAGACTCTCCTCAGAGATTATCGTCTTTTGAATTTGTACGGGTTTTAATCATGTTATCTCTTCCCCACGTGTGAGTGAACAGGGTTATCCTTCTACTTACTTGACGAATGTAGCGTCGATAGTATTTTCCTTCAAGAACTGAGCGTACGATTTTTTCAACGCGGCCAAAGCCGTTTTTAAAGTTTCATCGTTGCCGCCGATAGAACCGCGTATATCGTGAGTAGCGGCTAATCTGGAGAATTGATCGGTTATTTCGGAATTCTTCGCCGATACTGTAGTCCCGGTGATCGCCGTGTTACCTTTATACGTGTGGTACGGATTCAAAGCAGCGACCCCTAGGATCGTATCCCAGAACTGTTTATACTGGTAGGACAGTTTGTTCCAATTGTCATCAGTAGACTGCGACCGCGTCTTCAATGAAGTGATGAACGCCGATAATTCGGCGACTTTATCTTCCAACTCTAGAGATGTTACTCGTTTTGCGACGTGAGTTTTCTTCACGTTAGGATTCGTCAAATAAGAAGCCGTTAAATTCGAAACGGTTTCGATCGAAGGCCACGTTTCGGTTTGAATTCTATTGAGATCGTTTTTTAGAATGTTTACGGTAACTTGCATGTCTCTAATCTGCGTTAAAACTTCATCTTTAGCCGAGTCTAGGTCTAACATCAGTTGAATGAGGATCGGTTGAGGTCTGCTGTAATGGGAATTCTTCAGTTTATCGATATCGATGATAAAAGTCTTCGCGTTGCCGATATATCCGACCTTAGCGCTGTTATACAATGTAGTGTTCATCGTACGGCTATTCTGACACTCGTCAGCTATGGCCATCAGTTGCTCGACGCTCGATTTGAAATTCTCTAAATCGGTCAGTGTTATTTGGTGTCTGGTGGTTAACGCGGTGAAATCTTCGTTGATGTAATAAGTGGGAAAAGCTGCTGAATCTGCCTCGTACGACTCGCTACTCGAGACATTAGTATTCAAAGGCTGCATGAATTTGTAAGCGTTGTAGATCGTCTTCAAAGCTACATCGGCTTTCTCCGCCAGTACTTTCCTGGCTAACATGTCATGCGTGACGACACCGTGAAATACTTTACGATAGGCCGTGTCGTTAAATGTTAACAGTTCGTTCAATCGCGTTTCGAAAGTCTCGAACATCGTAGAATAACCGGGCGCAACTTGAGCGATCGTTTCCGAGTATCTCACTTCCACTCCGCTATAGAAATACTGCTCGAAACTCCAACCCATACGAGTTAAAGCGTGTCTCTGTAACGCGTAGATACGATTGGTCGTATTCGTCAATTCAATCAAATCGTGTTCGATTTTATTGATGACCCCTGCCAGTGACGTCATTATGACGTATCTAACAGTAGTAACCGATGACGTAAACGATGTAATGAGGGTTTTATCGAGTTGAATGAATTCTGGTAAGCGTCGGTTCATGGATTCCCTGGCGTTGATGAATCGTTCCTCTAAAGCGGCGGTATCGACTTGTCTCAGGAAGAGTTGTGTGTCGAAACTGGATGTTGTACCGTACGAGAGATTCGGGGCGTACAGAGTGCGATCGCACGGAGTCGGACAGTTACATTTCTCCTTTTCAACTCTTTCATATTCCTCTAAAGAAATAAAAACACTGTTAATTTCTAGTTAGTTTATACAGTAAATTTTTTTTGATTCGGCAGAGTTTGGTCGATGAAAATTTCACCGAGTTTAGAATCATACAGATTTCACCGAGTTGAGAATCAGACAGATTTCACCGAGTTGAGACAGGTCAGGAAAATGAACTCACTCGAAGATTAGATCATCTATTAACTTACCTAAAGCTGGTATTAGGCAATTGTAATAAGTTTCAATGTCACAAGTCGGTGGATTATCTGAAGATACAGAATATATTCAACAATCAAAGAAATTCCTAGTATGCACGTAATATCTCTAGGCTTCAACTGAATCTTTAATTAGTCATTTTCATTATCGTTATATATTCAATCATTGTTTATGCGTTTAGTTATTTGGAGAGCTGTGAAGAAGCCGTGTCAATCCGGTGTCGAATCACACGTTAAAACGTGATAGTACTTTGGAGGTTGTCTAGATTATTTTCGAAGTACGAACTTTCGCTAATTGTGAAGGTATCTTCATCAGGTGAATTAGTCAAATCGTGCTGTTTTCTTTAAATGAACTGTTTCATTGTTTAGTTTAGTATATAAGGAACACTTGACTGATTTTAACGTACTTGGTCCTTTCTGAGGCATGTCGATATCTTTACAGTTGCATTTCTTAACGACCCATCTCGTCTCGCAGTCGATGCGACAAGCCGTCATTGAATACACTGAGAAATATTCCAGTGTTTTCGTGCTCGTACAATTACCATACGGATGAGATAAACTAGATTCCTGTCGATAAATACAAATATTAATATTAATATTAATGTTGGTGATATTGATATTGATATTGATATTGATAATCTATTTATCCTTGCACAATAAGAATATAATAATCATATAGATGTTATTATACAAGTTGAAATAGAATGTATTCATGTCATTAAGGTTCAGTATCACAAATCTTTTTGAACTACTGTCAAAATCATAGATATTGTCATCGGATTTATCGCTAAACTACTGCTTTTTGAGTCCCAATTTGTATACATGATTCAATTTACCAAGTGTAAGTCGACATCACTGAAATCACTGAAGTTGTCCATCACTCATAATTTCTATTCAAACTTTGTATTTGCAATTCTAAAAATCATCATTCAGTCAGTCGTCAACTACAACTACGACTTTCAGTGTAATTCCTATATTTCTGAGAGTTTGTTTTATACCTGTCTAACTTGTAAACCCATGAATGCGTGTGTACCGGGAGAGACAGCCTGACCTAAATCTTTAACTAACGGGAATTCATCAGGATCGTGAACGAGTAATTTCAGGCCTGCTCCACTGTTCGGTCCTCGCATATACTCATATTGCTCAATGTTGATGATCAGATTCAAACCATTTTCGCTACCTATACAGAATATCAAATCACTATTATATAATTTCAAACCCCAGCTATGTATTAAATAAAACTTCATGTATCTCTTCATTGTACAAATCTCTGACATAAACAAATAATTCGAAGTGAATGTTTTGAAACCGCTGGTTCCAATATGCACATAATCAGTCAAATGCTAAACCATTTGACTTGAGACTCGTTTAGCTCCAGATCCAACTAGGAATCTAAGTTAGGAATTTGACTAAAAAAGCGCTATGATAAACGAGTTGAATACTTGCCGGTTTCGGCGACGTATAACTGATTTCTGGGGTTAGAATTGAAGGTGTAGCACAATCCATGATCGGTTACTGTCTCTACAAAATCATTTGTGGCAGAACAAGCTTGTCCATTCCATCTACAACTAATAGGAAAAATAAAAACGGCCTCAGGTAAATGATACGACAGTATTGCATAACGACCGCATGCAGGTTACTTAGGTACTGATTTTGAGAGCTCCTGGCAAGAGAATCATCATCACTTATTTACCTGACGATTATATCTTCTTTCAAATGCGCAGATTGTTTGTATAAATCATAAAGACTAATTCTTCCTCCGTTCAAATTATTAATGGTGGATACTTTCTGACCTGATGTCAATCCTGGATCAAACATGGCGTTGATGATGTCATAATGACCCAAAGAGTTCGCTTTAGATATTCTGAAATATGAACATTAAAGAAACGACGTTAATATTGATATAAATACTAATGATATGAAGTTGGAGTAACGGCCAGTGTGATGCCCTCACTGGACGTGTTAAATTCTATATTTACCGAAATGAATTCAAGTTACAGATTGTAACGGCTGGGAATTTCAGAGTCGTATTGTATTCCACATTGACATTAACAGTGACCGGGTATTCGTAGTAATAACTGGCGCGATCGATAATCTGATAGGTAAATCCTCCGAATCCTGCCGCACATAACAGAAACCATACAATCCTGAAAATATCACAGTCAGAAAAATCTCTAGCAAATCATATCGGTTTCGACGAGATTTTCTTTATATGTTAGATTGTATGGATATGAATTTTATTTCTCAATAAGTATTAAATCGTGTACATAATTATAATATATAAAAACTTGACAAAATAGATTTATTGAGAGGACACCCTAGAGACTGTACCAAATGATGGGGGAGGGGTGCTCCAAGAAATCAATAGTTATATTGAGTGTGTGGGCGACTGGGCCTCTCAGGTTATAAGCTTGCTTTAACTTCACCAGTCGTCCGGCGTCCTATTTTACATTATTTTGTACTAATTCCTGCTACATTAAATTGTAATTTAAATCGCGAATAAAACATTATTATAATCAATATTTTACAGAACCGGGTAGAATATGAACATGATCGAGATGTTGTTTCTTCAGTTTTCCGATGAAACTATAAAATCTCGGTTAAATACTGAAAATGAACTGATTTCGTGGGTACTGTTGATTTAAGATTCATATGATAAATCGATTATCTATTATCATTCAGACAGGTTAAGACAGATCGATACCTTCTCAGTGTAAACGGACTCGGTTCTGCGATGTAACGCCATCCGTGAAACGTAGTTCGACCCATAAACTCTTGAAAAGCATGTTTCCATGATTTAGGTGCATCGTCAGTGTGATCACTAAACGCCGTTTTTGGCCGCTCTGTCACCATTTTCTCGCCAAGAACCTGAATAATTTCATTAGCCGAAGAACTTTAAAGTGATGAAATACTCTTCCATTCAGAAAAAGCTGAAGAACTCGAAAGTAAATAGAATCGAGTTCCGCAGTTATCGGTTTACTCAATACAGCATTAAGTGTAATAAGTACTGATAGTTTTATATTTTTGTATTACTTTCACGAGCATGAAATCACAGAGATATCTGAAGATGAAGTTTAGAATTAACGTCGAAACTGTTAGAAAATAAACGTTTTCAACAATTTGTTAACTATAGGGCCTACTGATATTTCTATCAGTTCACTGCAATCATGAAATCACATGTAGCTGTTAATCTAATTCTGATGACGTACCTTAGAATTTATTCCATCAAATATTTCGAGTTGTTCTTGTTTCAGAATCCTGACGATAACTGAATCTTTATCTCACGAATAAGACCTGATTACGGTAATATTTACAGGTATCTTTCTTCGAGGGGGTCATCTTTGAATGCTCTTTTATCTTTCATATAATTGAATCATGATTCGTAACCGCAATAACCTTCCCTCCTATTGTTTACGTACAAACAAGAAACTGCAGTTGTTCATATTAATTTCTATTCTAATCAATCCTAATTATCCCGAACATTTATATCACATGTAATTCGTTCATTGTCAAAGATGATGAGTAGGGTGAGCTGAAAATCGATGATATAATCGTCTATTTCTCAATCCAGTTATTGCATTATTCTTAACATCCGAGACCTGAATATCCAGGTTCGAATCAATGCTGTTTTCCAAAAGAGTTTTGTGTTTCATTGATAGCCTAGAACTAGCTGACTCACAGAAGTGATAAATAGTCCTCGATAGACTCATAGACGACATGGAGAAAATACTATTAGATTAAAACCCAATATAGGTAAGTTTTGAAATATCGTTCCGTCTGATTTCACTTTTTGATTGATAGATTTTGCTTTTAACCTTTTACATTTGTATATGATAGTGGATTTTAATGAAATACTGTCATGGTATCGCGATATGAGTTAACTTTCATATCAAATTTGTGCAGAATTAGTGCATAAACAAAATGATGTAAGTAATTCTCAGAGTAGATATCGGTGATGTATCATTATCAGGACTAGTTTGAAGCAATAGGCAGATAATAAAATGAAAGCAGTCCTTAGAAAAGAAAGAAAATAAGAACGAGTTTTATCAATTTTTCGATTGAAGGATTTTATCGAGTACTTAGTTTTGACCTGCAACAAATCTTATTGAAAATATCGGTCGTCTCTGGCCAAATCGTCTCGATCGCGGCTATAGTTATCAAGTTTGTAAACCAAAATAGTTCTTGGGGAAGAAAAAGCCCATTTCATTTTTGTTACAAAATAAAGACAATAATTCGCTTCAATTGGTTGATATTGTTATTTTTTGCTTGGTTGTGAATTTTCTAACAGAAATGTTTATCGAGAAATAGAATGTAGTTTGTATTAGATTGATTCAGTGAGACTCGGTCCATCAGTAATCAAAAGTCCACATTTACAAATAACTCGACTAAATATAGCCATCTCCTGTATATAATACCCCCAGTTTCCAGGTCTTCGTCACAACGGACGATTATATCTGACGTGTCTTTGAATCCGTGTCTTTTAGATTTCGATAATAATAATGACGAAGTATCATTAGAATTGCTATTGTTCGCTTCTCAATAGTAAATATCGGCCTTCATATATCCAGCACGTTATATTCACCGCACTACCAAGACTTTACCGTTGTGTTATCTTTATTTATTTGCATTTCAATAAACTCTCATGAATATATACATATAAATTTCGATCACACAAAAAAAAATCAATAGGTCATAATAGGTCATTGTAACATCATAAATTCAACACTAAAATTCCAAGAACATGTTTATGACACATCAATATGTCACCATACAGAAAGTTAGTGACGTTTCCTCAGATAGTATCGCGTTTGGCCACCAGGAGGATTCTGAAATATGAAATAAAGAGGAAACATTCAATTTCAACCCGTTGAAGAAATGGGCTTGAAAACAATTCTCTGATTTAACAACGTACGTTCACTGCATCTATTTTCCTCTTGCGGCTCCTGACAGGAGTCGGATGTGAAGATGGTTCGGATGGTTCGTCTCTAGGTTTGTCTCGGCTCGGGTCTCTATAGGATCTGTTCTCTGATCGCTTACAGTCTGATGGGTTCAGCCTGTTGAAAACTGTTTCCATATCAGCTGAAAATATCCTACGCTTCCTCAATTCGGCTTCGTAATTCTGAAATGTATATTGGCCTTTTTTACTCACAGTTTTTGACTTTTTTACTAACAGTTCAAATCAGTTAATTTCCAAATATAAAACATAATTCTATAGCCAAAGCCCCTAGTTCAGAACTCAGTCATGCTTAACTAATTTAAACTCCTTAACCGATTAAGATGAGCCGAATTAATTAAAAACGAACTCATTCTTTGAGCGAAACCTTTTTGTGAAACTAGACTCAGGGTGGAAGAAGTTTAATTCTTAAATCTATTTAATTTCATCACTAGTTCATTTTATCCTTATTCGATTTTAGAATGAAACCGTTTTATGAAACTGATATTAGAACTGTTGAATAGTACGACGTACGGTACCGACATTGTTTACTGACCTTGAGAATTTGTTTGTTAAAGTGACTACAACAAACAGCGATTAAAGCATCAATGACGTCACGTTTATCAGATATCCGCAGATGAAATCCGTTTGTTCGAGCAGAAATTTCATCGAAGAATTGTTTCGTCCTGGATTCAGCCGAGCAATTTATACCACATATTCTAACATCCTGCAACAAGAGGTTTTGATTTTCGATAATGAAATTCGTTTTCTAAATTTGTCGATAATTGGTTTTTTCATTATTTCATTCCACAGATATTGATTTGTTTATAAGTGAGAAGGGGAATCGACGGAGTTAATTTCATCGAAATACGTGAATTTCACGCGAACATGTTTATATAGAATTTCTACTCACCATTGAAGATAAAGTTCGTACTTCTTTCCTCCAATCGATCACTTTTGGCTTCGGCGAAATCGCACATTTCTTGAAGAACGGTTTTTCATGAGGTGCCGAATCTGCTAATATTATCATCAAGCGATTCGAACCCGGGACCCACGATAGTCTGGTTGTCTCTTTCAGAACCAACTCGTAGCATTCCTCGACATCAAAGCCGCAAGTTCCACTTATACCAGTCACAAAACTACGCAATTTCTTGATATCATCCGTGAAATCCTGAATTTTAGTGACGTAACAGTTTTCACAATCTTGATCCGCGTAATCTCCGTGCGCGATGATAGCCACTCTAAGGTTGCTGCTAATCCGGAATAAACTGGATAAAATGTTACTGATATTTTCACGGATCATTTCAATATATGGATACATTGATCCGGTGGTATCCATAGAAATTACAATTTCCGCAACCTGCCGAGTTTCTTTCGAAGCCATTTTAGAAAATGTGAGATTTTTATAACTGAAAAAATAAAAAGATGATTTTGCACATTGATACAAGAAACATAATAGGATACGAATTTTGAGTCGCTGATATTTTGAGGGGTGCATGCCGCAGTTCGAATATATAAACACCGAATTAGGCCTACAAGAAATATAGATATAATCTAGCTACTGAATTCAGGATTGTATAATTTGTTACTTGAAGAAGGAAATAAAGGTAACACTTTGTCACATAAATCGCGTTTATCTTACCGCTCGTTCAAGCATCTGTTACTGCTACAGGTCGCATTATAAAAATACCGAATGGTTTACGTATTTAAATACGTCAGTAGGAATTCTCAATTTCGAATTGTGGTGACTGGATTCATGGTATCGGTTTCAATACGTGGTCATTACACGTGGTTGGTAAACTCTCTACCCGGTTTATACCCAGTAATGTTCAGAGCGTATCCCGAGTACAGGGTATAGCCGCACCACCTGTTTAGTAGAATTGATCCTGGGATTTCCTTACTTTCTATTCATGGTTCTTAAAAATAGTATAAATATTTAAATATAAATGGCTACTAATATAACTAACATGTTTTGTTGTTTATATAATTGTTGAATAATTAGCTAACCACATTTCAGCGTTTTATCAGGGCCATTGCGATCTTGAATGTTTGATAAATTTGCTCAATGAGTCGACATTCTTGTTCACTCTTGAACCGCTGCCAACAAACGTCACTGAATAAACCTCAATGATTAATCACTTGAAAAGTGGTTGACAATCAAATATTACTTTCCGAGGCGCTTATTATATAAAATGTCCTTGTAGAGGTCAACCTTTTGATGACGGAGTAGTTTTTGGTCCTGGATGAGATTTAATATGATTATATTTAGATAATGTCTAAGATCTCTATAGGCCTATATGTTACGATTTTACTTAAATGAAAATTTGGAACAAATCTTCGAGGCAACAATAATTTCCGTTAGTTGATTATGATGGTTGAATTTCTACCAAAAATGTCGGAAAATTTGGTTATATTTCTATTGCTACTTTTGTTCACAGTAGGTCGAGCCATTTCTGACAAGGAAGGCTTTCCAAGCAAGCAAGTGTTCTTAGAGAAACGGGCGTAAGTTCAGGGTCTATTTAGGATGTTAGTTTTATTCGTGAAATATTAGTGAGCTTTCCTGATTGATCGTTGATAATATTGGTCTTTGATGATATTTCCCTTCAGAGCGCTTGATTTCCTTGCCTCGAATAAGAACGGTCTCTTGCCGCGAGTTCGTCGAGGCGCAATTGATAAAAGTTCGACGAATCGAGAACTCGGGCCTAATGAGGTATTCTATCGACCGTGGAATTGGATACGGGGACCTGCGGGAGTTGGATGGTTTGATAATTACAAGTTTAAAGAACTTCGTGAAATTCGAAGATATCCAGGTGAACAATTATTCATATATCGAGGTTTCATGATCAAAATTGTTTTGTCTATAAGCCTAGTAATATACTTTCTGATAATCTGACATTGATCGTTTCTTTCATCAAATCAAATGATATGAAACATTTCATATCATTTATATTGTAACATAGGCTAATTTCTATTTCAACCTGACTTGAGAGCATTCCGGGTGGCCTAGCTCGCTAATTTTTGGTAGTACATGGTCGACTGCCTGTCCTTTCTGGTCCTAATAAGACTTTTATCAGGTGTGTACTACTAAAACTGACTGAGCTAGGCCACCAGGAATGCTCTCAAGTCAGGTTGAAATAGACATTACATGTTTATCAAACGCAGGAGCATGGTACAAGAAACCCGACAATTTTAGATTTTCCTACATGCCAAATAATGGAGAATTCCAGAATAAAATCATAAACGCGGGGGCCGGTAAAGGCGAGTGGATATACATGTATTTATGGGAAGTGAAAATGCAACCACAAATTGCCGATGAATATAATCATGATAGCGACTTCTTCGTAAGCAACTGAGTCAAAATAATGTCGATGAAAATTGATTGTGACTTATTTAGAAATATTAGTCATTCGCAAGTTTCATCTGAACTGCGGGGTCGTATTGTTTGTTCATTTCTTTTTTTTTCTAGTCTATCTATTGGCGATATGCCCAATGTGTGAGAAACGTGCAGCCGTACAGAAATTGTCCTGATCCGTGTAATGAAGACGGAATCTGCCAGAATGAACCGAACACTGTCCCCGGGATGTGTCGATCTGTTTATGATCCCAGTATCAAAGTTGATATGAATAAAGAGGCAAAAGCTACATTTGAGAATATTTTCCAGAACCGATATGAGTGTATCTGCGTAGATGGTTTCGCTTGGGATATAAATCAGACGAAATGCATTGACGGTAAATTATAGCCCCGGCAGTTTCACAATCTGGGTTAAAGCGTCAATGTATTAGATCGTGTTGAGCGTGGATACAAACACTTTTAGCACTGGGTGAAGGTTAAACTTGAATCTCTAACTGAGAATTGTAAAACTGGACCCCAGTGGCTCTTCAGCAAGAACCTTAGTGTCTGATGTACCACTGTGGGTACACTAGGGTCGTAGAGCAACGCTATCACTGTGGAGACAGCCACACTGCAGGACTGTGTAAATGTGGCTCAAGAACATTTACCTGGTTTCGTACGTGGCTCTATGACTTCAATTTCAGTTTTTGTGATTTTGCATCAACCGAATGATAACAAATAGACCCCTAATTAGAGAATCTTAATTTTTTTCAACAACTACACTAGAAACTGGCTCTAGGAATTTTCACTAACTGAAGATTTGCGGTCTTTCCAAAAAACAAACCTCAAAAGGCTGGCAATAACTTACCGGTACTTGAAATCTAATATAAACTATTTTTCAACAGTTCGTGACGACTGCAAGATGAGGATCTCAGGTGAAAATCCGTGCAGAAATGGAGGGACCTGTCAGGTAGGAAATATTCTATCCCTCTTATATAGAAATTATAAATTAAAGTACTGTAACTATTTATATTTGTATTGTTTTATTCCAGAACGTTGATAATTCGGAACGATACAAATGTAAATGTCCTCCGGCTTATGAAGGACATTCTTGTCAGTTACCACGAGACGCATGTCGCGGTCATACCGTATGCGGTCGATTCAACTGTAAAAGAGACCCATCGAATTGGTTACTGGGTTACACTTGTCTTTGTAAAGAGAAAAAAGGTTTCGAAAGATATGCAGGTAAATAATTGTGATGTTTATGAGATCCTGTATAAACAGTTAAAACAATTATTCTAGTTATAAACGAGCTTGTGAACTTTTTGTTTATGAAATCCATGAAATTTATTATAATATTGTTTCGAAATTGAATGATTCGAATTTCGCAAGAATTTAGACTCTCATCCGAAGGAACTCTTGTAATCAGAGAATGATAGAGCGTGTATAGTTAACGAGTGATTGACAACCAGTCACCACATCTAATTGGTCACCAGTCACCACACCTGATTGGTCACCAGTCACCACACCTGACTGGTCACTACGGCACAATGGTCATACCACTGACCAGAAAACTTTGAAACAACAGCTCAGTGGTCGTGTGGTTAGGACGTTTGACTGAATAACTGCAGGTCCCAAGTTCGAACCCTGGTCTACTTAATGATTTTTGTTTTGTTTATGCCAAGATACCTCTTCAGTTTCTTTTTTTTCGGAATAGATAATGCTTGATATGACATTAAATTACAATTTTATCTTTGTTTAGTTGAGAATCCATTTTGTTTGGATATAGATGAATGCAACACGACTAAACCATGCTTACGTGGATCTAAATGTGTGAATACAGACGGAAGTTATAACTGTGTTTGTAGGGATGGTTGGGCTGGAAAACACTGCGAAAATAGTAAGTCGGTTTTGTTGCGTAGATTAACTTAATCTCGACGGGCCAGTTGGTTAAGCCATTGACTTAATAGAGTCTGGTTACGCTAATCCACTGGTTCATCTAAATGAATAACCAATATCATCAGAAATTACCAGCGAATCAGGGGAATTAGCAGCTCTACAGATTTCTGGCTTCCTCCAGATTAAGCTGATATCAGCTTCTCCAAAACTAAACTGGTTGGGTTCTTCGCCTTTAAATAAATAATAATCAATTGTTTAAAATTCAACAGTTTTTCGAGAGTGAACTGGTTCCGGTAACGTATAGATATTTCATATAATTGTTTGATTTGAAGGGGCTGGTGGTAGACCGACGTGGAACTCGTGGGGTCCGTATGGCGCGTGTACGCAGACCTGTGGGACGGAAGGACGTGAAACAGCGTACAGAAAGTGTTCAATGGCGAATCAATGTTCCGGTATAAACCACAGAACGAGAAGATGTAGAGGAATTCCTGCTCATTGTAAGAATCTATCTAGAGTTCGAACATTCAGAACAATTTTCGAAATTTATAGGATATAAAATCCGTCACTAAGGGAATAATAGAATACGAAATATTTCATTGAGATGAATATCTTATTCAACGTTTCATATTCCTGAAGCTAAGAGGAAATAGTCAAAACGTTGAATAAACTATAATTAGCTCAAGGAAACAGTTCAGATTCTATATTCTATCCTTATAGTGAGGAATTTTATATCATCGTTCACAACACGCGATTCATGTTATATTTGAAGGTCCAGAAGAAGAGATATTCAATGAAAATGTTTTGAACCAAGGACAAAGTAATCATCGCCAGTCTAGCAGGGGTGATGGTGGAAACTGGGGCGGTGGAGGTGATGGTGGATGGGGTGGAAATAAAGGTGGATGGGATGGAGAGAATAATCCTGGTGGAAATGGTGACGAATGGAACAATGATTTGGACGTCAGTGTAAATACATGGGACGAAGAATCTCCGATAGATGACGTTGATGATGATTGGGATGATCCCAGTTTCAACTGTAAGTTTATATCAATGTAAATATTGTTTTTTTTTATTTTATTTTAAAGGTTCTGATGAATAATTCGATCTTCGTTTATTCGTTTTAGATAAACCCGGAAATCCACATGAAAAATCAGGTGCCGTAACCGTCATGTGATATTTGTCGTGAAGAATTTTGTGTTTTTCATGACATTTGATTTGGTTTCTAATTGTAGGTTGTGCAGAGAAGCATCAAATATCTCAAATCACTCCATTCTGTTTAGCAATATATATTATGATAACTATAGTTTAAACTAATAAATTACACGGTGATTCTCCTAGGCTTGTTGTTTATTATCTAACTCACTGTTTTGGTGGAGACCCCAGAACTCTATCCCGGGATACGGTGTTCTGGTACACCACTGAATAACCCATCCGGGTGTTCTGGTACACCACTGAATAACCCACCCATTCATTGCTCGCCAATAACGACTTCCCGATAGATGGCGAATATGGAATGTGGCTCATTGAAATCGATGAAAAACTGTCGTGAATTTCAGATATCTAATAGTCCAGCATAATTCCAATAGATGGCGCACATATCCTAATAAGGCCCACCCGACCAGTCAGGACAATCTTCTGCGATAGTGTCTCAACTCCTGTATTCATTGCTCTATCCCAACATACCCAACGGTTCACTCTGAAGTGCTAAACCGTCCACTAATGTGACATCTTTGGATGAATCGCCCAGAAATTAAAAATAAGTAAAAACCATTTCAATGAAATTCATTTTAATATCACAATTAACTTCAATTACAGTGAACACAAACTGTGGACAGAAATCAACATTGAATGTGAATCAAAGAGCAAGATCAGTTTTTATTCGTTTCATTAATACAATAAATCGATACATTATTATCATTTTTCGTTACTGTTTTAAAACTGTTTTCAATAAAATTCAAGTATCTCAAAGAATCATGTTTCATGTACGGGGGAGAGCTAGTCAATTCTCTCACAACGATCTAGGGATTAATCATCTCTTTCACAATGCTGCTATATACTGATTAGCATCTAACGGCTGTAAATACCTGTCAACAGAAAACAACATATTCTAGTTGTAATTGATGATCAACAGTTATATAACCACGCTAGATAATTAGACTTACTTAGGATTGTATTGTTCAACTCTTCCACGGAGAATGTTCGGACCGAGGTAACTACTCAACTGATTCAAACATTGACTGGCTGAACTAGACGTTAAAGCATTATCGCATGACTACAATAGAAATACAACCGTTAATCATCTGCATCAGATTTCAATTAGAAAACCTCAAGCCTAACTGAGATTTTTTACTAAATGCAACAAAAACGAAATCATTTTCTGATTTTGTCTGATCTTTCTAATCCTTGTCTCGGGCTAATTTTGCAAGTGGTCGAATTTTAGGAGAGGTTTACTGTATAGGGATTGTGAATACATTCAGGGCTTGCGCACACCAGGGATACACCTCCCTGCACACCTGCACATCCTCCAGGGAGACACCTCCCTGCACACCCCCCCCCCAGGGATACACCTCCCTGCACACCTGCACACACTTACCAAACTGTAAAATATCGCATCAAAAAATGCTTCCAGATTTGGTTTGAAGAAACGTTTTCCAATTCCTTTAGCAACAGTTGGCAACTAGAAATAAACACAATTAATGCTTACACAGTTGATTATAAATGAATTTGAATGTTGAATAGTTTGAACACACTCACTGATTTACAAATCGTTTCAAGGAAATTGACGTGATTGGCGTAATTGTGAATATTAGCAGCCTTCGCCACCAGAGGGAGTAATAGTGCGACCTTCTGAGTTTCAGATTGAATCTGACTCAATTCAGCGACTAAATTTACACATCTACAAAAACAAAAAATTTTCAAATTCTGAACAAATTAGTTCCACACAAACCTACAGTAGACTCCGCTCTGCTTATGATTGATCTTAGAAAATTGAATTTGGATATTATCTTCAAGTTAAATGGTTATCACTAACGGTTGACTGAAGCAGAGTCTGCTGTATAACTAATAATGATAGATAGATAATAGATACCCATCAGCTAACTCCCACGGTTGAGCTGGACGACGGAACTGATGATCCATACAACCACCTCCTCGCTTTCCTCGACCCATTTTCGGTGCCAATGAACCACACGAATACATCTATAAATACAGATAGACTGATCTACTGTAGACTGTGTGGTTATCACTGATCTACAGTAGACTGTGTGTGCTTATCTCTCATCTACAGTAGACTGTGTGGTTATCACTGATCTACAGTAGACTGTGTGTGCTTATCTCTCATCTACAGTAGACTGTGTGGTTATCACTGATCTACTGTAGACTGTGTGTGCTTGTCTCTCATCTACAGTAGACTGTGTGGTTATCACTGATCTACTGTAGACTGTGTGTGCTTGTCTCTCATCTACAGTAGACTGTGTGGTTATCACTGATCTACTGTAGACTCAGCACTTATCACTGACCTACAGTAGATTCAGCACTTATCACTGATCTACAGTAGACTACCTGCTTGTCTCTCATCTACAATAGACTGCCTGCACTACACTTGCCTCTGATCTTGTGGAATTATCAAAGGCAGTAAGCGAATACTGGTGCAGTTGATTTGGTTCTCATTGCAAGCATTTCCGTAAGATGATTTGATTTGATATAAGAATCTATGACTTACGGGCATATTAGAATGTAAATCCATATCATTATCACGCGCTTTCTTCACAACACCATAAACAGCAGGTCCTTTCTCTAAACTAGAATATTTCTCCGAATCGGGAGCTTGTTTCTCAATACCTTCTAATCCTTCTTTAACCTTAGCGATTACAACAGTGATTGCTTCGTGACCTGTAACACACATCAGTGTCTAGATCTAATTACAGGGTTCATTCAGAATTGATAGAGGAGAGATGAGAGAGAGAAATTACCGTAAGCCTTGCATACATTCGTCAGTGCTACTGCTGCCCCCTGGCGGACAGACGGAATATTATCTTGTAGATTCTCGAAGAATAGCGGGTATAAACTGGACATCATATGTTTAGACTCGGCAGGGAAACAAAGTATAAAATTACCACACGCGACGCAAGATGCTGAAATTATAATCAATTACAGTAAATAAACAACGATAATTCATCGCAGTAAAAACTCTTCAGTGTCGTAAGTACTGAAAATTGTGTTCATTTTCAGCTATACACTAAATACACAATTATAAGAACTAAGGCAGGGTCCGATCTAAGCACTTGTCTGATTGCCCGGTCCAAGTATATTCTCATCAGGGCAAGTAGGTTATCATAATCACTTGTCCTCCGGGCTAGTGCAATTTCATGTCACAAAGCTTTTTTCCCAGTCGATACAACAGATGATAGTGCCACCAATCGGACTGCCCGTGTAGGGCAAGTAGCTTTTGGAGGGGGCAAGCAAAATATCATTTCCTTCCTTTCTCCATTAAGGGCCTGAAGGGGCGAATTTAGGAGGTACCCAATACAGGCTGCTTCAGGTGAGAAATTCCCTTCCTTTTCTTCTAAACCACAATCTATTACTTACCATCCCTGACAGGCCAGCTGTCAT
Source organism: Tubulanus polymorphus (assembly GCF_964204645.1). NCBI lineage: Eukaryota > Metazoa > Nemertea > Palaeonemertea > Tubulaniformes > Tubulanidae > Tubulanus > Tubulanus polymorphus. The sequence goes on along the minus strand of NC_134025.1, from coordinate 947,533 downwards.
CTTTAAAACACACAAGTAAAGCATCCAGTAGTCGAGAAACGTACGGTTTTACAGCATCATGACTGATCTATAAATAATAACAATATCCTCGTTTAATATCATCATCTTCAACTGGTGGTAAGGGATTATTCATTTATTATGTACGCATGAAATTTGAATTTTTCAACCCCCCTCCCCCTCTGAACGCAAAATCGGCCATTTTTTCATATAAGTACATTAAGCATTACAGTACACAACTGCACTGACCCCTCCCCCTCCCCTAATGCGTACGTAATAAGTGAATGATCCCTTAGTTAAAAACAGAGAGAGTGTTTCTCATACCTTTGTTCCTAACTCAGCGATACAAGCACAAGCAGCTTCTCTTACCGCATGATTATCAGCTTCAGTTTGACTGATATAAAAATCCACCTGAAAATACACACAATTCAAACTACTCAAATGTGAAATAGAATTGAAAATAAAACCTGCGATTATGAAGAAATACTAAGAGAGCAGAGACGTTTCGGCCATTTTCTTAAAGAGTAGTGAAATTACGCCTCAATTCTATGAGCCATTTTCAGCACTAATAAAGTCGGAATGTCACTACTCTCTAGGTACCGGTAGTTGGTTGTATTGTGGGTTATTTCTTTATTTTAAACAGACAGGTAGATAGAAACCAGAATGTCTTAATTGACTGAACTTACCACATGTTTGATATGTGTTTCTACTAGTTGTTTACCAGCTCCGGCGGTGCACTGACGCCATGTCTCCTGCGAGTACAACCTCACACCTTCAGCAACGTAATATCTACATCAAAATATAACAACAATATCATCCCTCTGCTTTAACCCTTTCCGTGCTGACTAATCAATTCCGTGCTGACTAATCAAAAATTTTTAAAAATTCCACCCTAGTGTGTTGAATAAAGGGAATACCACTATAGTGCGTCTACACCAAGGTGCATTGTATCGTTAGTTACTAATATTTCACTATGTTTGACAGGTGCTACCATTTTACAAGAGAGATAATTACTAATTATTAACTACATCAATACACCACTGCGGTGTACTAGCAAAATCCATCACTGATTCGTACAACGCACTGCGGTGAAGACGCACTGAAAGGGTTAACTGATCTGTTATTAGTGGAATGGTAAATTTACCTATTGAGACACATTCGCGGAATAAGTAAAGCATAAAACTTCTCTTTAGCTGCTTCATCGGGCATACTGTGTAAAAACTTCCTCGTAGCTACAGATGCTGCAAGTCTCACCTATTCATTAAAATCAATCATAAATTATAAAATATTAAACAGCAAATTTTTATGAAAGGGATAAAAATCGTAGCGTAATTTTGATAATACACCGTCGTATGAAAGACAAACTCAAGCTTAAACACAAATAACAATTTTCAGAAAAATTCTTTAAAAGTATCAAAAAAATTTTGGAAATAAAATAAACCTACCTGACTCCAATTATCGGCGAGACCGACGGCTAACATACGAGCGAATTGATCACCGTGGAATAAAACAGCGTTACCAGTCGTTAATACAGGTTTACCATCTGTAATTAACACAATTACAATAAAAAACTCAACTTGATAAAAACTGACAAATATCGGTGTGGAATTCCGGGAATGAATACCCTCAGTTTGAGCAGCGACATTTACAATAGCTCCGCACACTTGATATCCTGTCTCTCTTACAAATCGATTTGTATGTTCTAATGCTTGAAATATTAAATCAACTAGATCTTGATCTATAAAACTGTTAAATTGTTGTCCACATCCTTCAACTACTAACTGTAAACATCTGAAATATAGAACACAGTATAAAATAGCTATTGAAGATGGATATTAGATTGAGAGTGAAATCTGTCTCTTACTTCATCCATGTTTCCAGACACTTCCAACCAGCTGTATCATGAAATATCTGAGCTGCATCTTTCTATAAATAAATAACATAGCATCATTAAATACAATTCAGGAGCCAGTTCTACAGATCAGGAGCCAGTTCTACAGATCAGGAACCAGTTCCACAGATCAGGAACCAGTTCTACAGATCAGGAACCAGTTCTACAGATCAGGAGCCAGTTCCACAGATCAGGAGCCAGTTCCACAGATCAGGAACCAGTTCTACAGATCAGGAACCAGTTCTACAGATCAGGAACCAGTTCCACAGATCAGGAACCAGTTCCACAGATCAGGAACCAGTTCTACAGATCAGGAACCAGTTCTACAGATCAGGAGCCAGTTCCACAGATCAGGAGCCAGTTCTACAGATCAGGAACCAGTTCTACAGATCAGAAGCCAGTTCCACAGATCAGGAGCCAGTTCTACAGATCAGGAACCAGTTCTACAGATCAGGAACCAGTTCTACAGATCAGGAGCCAATTCCACAGATCAGGGGCCAGTTCCACAGATCAGGGGCCAGTTCCACAGATCAGGAACCAGTTCCACAGATCAGGAACCAGTTCTACAGATCAGGAACCAGTTCTACAGATCAGGAGCCAGTTCCACAGATCAGGAGCCAGTTCTACAGATCAGGAGCCAGTTCCACAGATCAGGAGCCATGTCTACAGATCAGGAACCAGTTCCACAGATCAGGAGCCAGTTCTACAGATCAGGAGCCAGTTCTACAGATCAGGAGCCAGTTCTACAGATCAGGAGCCAGTTCTACAGATCAGGAACCAGTTCTACAGATCAGGAGCCAGTTCTACACATCAGGAGCCAGTACTACAGTTCTGAACGTTCCACACTGAACCCAGTTCCAAAATGTTGTGTATTTTTATACTTACTGGAACCAAATCATTTTCTTCTGAATCGGATGCTAATTTTTCCACCAATTTGTCTGATATTTCTTGATCTTTTAAAGCTTGTCGTTCTAAATTATTCCTAACACCATTAAGGATAGTCGAACGATGTTTCACGTAAACGCTGGTTCCCAGTTTCATACACAGAGTCTTCAATGATTCTCCTACAATCAATAATAACTACTGAAAATTGCTCCTGTTCGGATTGAGACGTGAAAACTGCTCTGATCCCGTGAGTGGGTTAGATTGCTCTAGGTTTGAAGGTTGGAGTGAGATGCTCAAACCACTTCAGGTCAGTGCTCCAAGAGACTCCATGGACTCTCTGACTTGGAGCACCTTGACCTGAAGTGGTTTGAGGTTGGAGTGAGACACTCAAACCATTCTAAAATAGGTTTGAGTGCTCCAGGCGGGATTGCTCCAGGTTGGATTCCTTCAGGTTGGATTGCTCCAGGTTGGAGTGCTCCAGGTTGGATTGCTCCAGGTTGGATTGCTCCAGGTTGGATTGCTCACGTACCTGCTGTTAATCGAACTCGAGACTCATTGTGTTCTAATAATCTAATCGCGTGGTGTTGAAATTTCTCAATGAAGTCATCAGAACAACGACTGTTTAATATCAGTAGATTAGACGCTAATAAACAACCATGATATGACTCCCAGTTAGAGCAGGAGTCATTCCCCGTGGTCGAGCAGGAGTCATTCCCCGCGGCCGAGGCGGAGTCATTCCCCGAGGTCGTTGAGGGGTCAGAACGACCCGTGGAGAGAACAGTCAATAATACACGTTCAAACTCTCCAACGACAGTAGTTTCCCGATCGTCCACTGTTGCAGCTGCTGCTATTGTTGTGTTGTCATGGAGATATTTTTCTAACTGATTCACTCCACGGTCTCGTTCTATTTTTGCACTGCTACACAATAATTCGATGATTTTTCCAGCGGTTGAGCCGGACTCTGCTGCTGCCATTTCTTGACTTTTAACACAAATCGTCTTAAAACAGTTCTTAAAATAAAAGTGTAAAAATTACTAATTCGTCTTTCGTTGCAGTTTATTTTCAGCTTCTGCTGCTGTTGAAGTCGTGTGCTTTGCCTTTAATCCAGACTAAATAAGTCGAATCTAGGCCTATTACACTTTTCTACGGTCAGGCCACAGGGGCTCGTCACGATAGCTGGGGGTCCAAAATCAAAGATTTGACCCAGTATCCTAGGTACCACCTATAAAAAAAGAAAAAAGTTCTTTTTTTATAGGTGGTACCTAGGATACTGGGTCAAATCTTTGATTTTGGACCCCCAGCTATCGTAACGAGCCCCTGTGGGTCAGGCCACTAACGAACGTTACCTCAAAACCCGCGTTCTAACAATCAAGTCTACCCTCTGCGTCACCGATTGTCAAATACGCGTCAACGCGGTCATAGACGCAGTAAAATATCAAGATCAAGATCAAGATCGCTTTTTAGGGGAAATATAGTTTAATTGAATTGATTGTATTTTCGGTCCACCGGAAGTTCACATTTTAATACTTTGATATTGCGTCATAGTGAACCTTAGACTGGTTGCCGGTCTCTACCTTCAGCTATTCAGGGCCAAATCTGGTTTTCGTATCTAGTCGACAAGTGGTCGGAACTAATAACCGAATGCGCTTGATTTTCGAACTATAACTAGATACGAAAACCGAATTTGGTCCTGACTGCGAATGCAGGTGGCGCAGAATTGGACAGGCAACCAGTCCATAGACATTTTATTCCATATTCCGATAGATGGCGCTTGTGAAATGCGGTACATAACGAATATTTACAACGGTTAATTCTAGCTATTTGATAGTTTATCGAAATTCCAATAGGTGGCGATGATAGTTATATGTATAATTGTATCGTACAGTCCTATTTAACTTCATTTCAACATTAGGACCATTCCCAGTATAAGTGGTATCTACGTTCGAACCCAGAACACCTTTACATGTCCTTTTTGTCTGCATCAGGACCACTCTGAATAATTACTGGGACACCCCAGCTCATAGTCTACTTCAGCATCAGGCCCTATCAGAAACAGCTCGAGCAACTATCGATGGAGTTCGTACCTGACACAGTTATTTTTCAGCCTGACACAGTTATTTTTCAGTGTAGAACAAACTGTATTCAAGGAAACAATTGCGAAAAGACAAATAAATTATTCCATTAATGGCAGGGAATCAGTGTCCAAAATGCAGGTTGATAGCTGCATAAATAGTCAAATAAACTGAAAGTCTCTGAGACCTAGACAAGATCGGTCTGGATTACTCCAAGCCAAGAGAAAGGTGTCGATCTGTTGCCTGGACACCTGACATTCTATCTGAAAGGGGGTGGGAGGAGGGTTCAAGCTGTCTTTGAAGAGCGAGTACTTCAGATTATGTAGAAGGTCTAAAGTCTAAACGAGTGTCTGAAGGGTATGGGTAGGTACTGGAGTATCCTCAGCAGATAGGGTAGTGCCAAGCTGCGGCAGATTGATATATGCATAATTCATGAGTAATCAGACTGATAACTTTAATAAAAGAAAGTCTCTACATCAGTGAGAATGGTTTGAAGTCCTCATTTTACAATGGATCCTTAGTTAAATACAAATCTTATGGTTGAAAGTGAAATTGTCGTATTATCAAAATAAGGATCGATGTAAATTAGCCGGGGCATGCTGGAAATCTGATCGTAATAAACGGTTTTCGTCCTAAACACAATCGTATTAATGGGGTTCAACTGTCGTCTCGTTTCATTTAATTCACTTCCAGAGAAAAAAAGAATCCATGTACAATAGACTTGACTAACTCGAATCAATTAAGACAAGGTGATAATTGTCACCTGCAGATAAAAGAATTTCAATGCAATAGTTTAATGTCTTTATGTCCGAGTTGATGTAAGCTTGGAGAATCATTACTCCAAGATAAAAGTGACTGGACTTGAAATGATTCTAGTTAAGGGAGTCCACCGTACATTATATAAAGAAAAAAAAATAACACATACGATTTGTAGTGAACAACTGACCACTAATGATACTGATGTTAAAACAACTCGTGGTTAGTCGTTCAAATGGTATTCATAAACAATAGTTCAACAGATAATCAAACACCATAAAATCAATGTATTCATCAATATCATAATCAAACAAGTCAAGAGCAAACTGAGTATCTTGAGTTAAGAGTTTAACATCCTCAGAATGAGATGCAACACAAAAACAATCATTTTAAAGAAATATTTGTATTTACAAAAACAAACGCAAAGTCACAAGTACATAATCTCCACATATACAGTGCATTCATTCATAACTGTAACAAAACTCTAAACCAAAGTTTGACATCCTCAATTATCAAGAGAAGCCCTTTGAAATGTATGCATTTAAAACGCAAAGTCGCAGCAAATCAGTAATTAATAACCCACAATCAGATTCAACAACAAACCAGCCAATCAAACAATCAATTCATATTTATTTTTCAATAGACGTACAATGTGTATTTACATTTAACCTATGCTGAAGCTATCAGCCTTGGAGAAATTGGTCGGCATCTCTGGAACCACGATAACTCGCGGTAACAAACACTGAAAGTCCCGATTTCACAGAGAAATTGGTCGGCATCTCTGGAACTACGATAACTCGCGGTAACAAACACTGAAAGTCCCGATTTGACGGAGAAATTGGTCGGCATCTACGGAACTGCGCTAACTCGTGGTAACAATCACTGAAAGTCCCGAATTGACGGAGAACTTGGTCGGCATCTACGGAACTGCGCTAACTCGTGGTAACAATCACTGAAAGTTCCGATTTGACAGAGAAATTGGTCGGCATCTCTAATCTGATCTTTTCACGTCGTCTGATATTCTACAGCCAACCACAAGCTCAATACATGTGCTACAATGTGAAAACACAAAATATGAATAATGATATCATTTTTGAGACTTCTTCAAAGTAAATTTCAACCAACCTGCTTTTTAGTAGATTCAGACACATGACTCTTAGGTTTTTCATGAGGAAATTAATCCTCATCATCGGTATCGTTTCCATCTTGATATCTGGTATTGTGTGACGAATAACTCAATACTAACTACAACAACAATGTACTAAATAAACTGTGATTTTCTTTCATAAGACTCTTCATAAAAACAAAAATTCATCTAATTTCAATTTTACCTGATTTATAGTCAATTCAGATTTATGACTCGGACCTTGAGGAATTTGCTCAATTCTTCCTAAACTCTGATGTTTTCCTCTGGTTTTGAGCATCTCTTACAAAAACAGTCCACTGGCTACAACAAAAATACATAAAAGTAACCAGTTTCATTGAGACGACTGTTCCTGCAAAGAAATTCAAGTTCAATTTTACCTGATTAATAGTCAATTTAGACACACGACTTAGAAGAGAAATTGCTCAGAACTTCAGCAACTTTTCGTATCTTCTTGAACTTTCTGTTTGATGTGGAGATTCCGTATTTCGATTTCTGGGTACAAACACTGAAAGATGTCCCGAATTGACGGAGAAATTTGTCAGCATCTCTGATCTGATCTTTTCCTGTCATCTGATATTCTACGGCCAACCACAAGCTCAATACTACACAGACAAAATATTTATAATGATATCATTTTTGAGACTCTTCTTAAAAATAAATTTCAATTATACCTGCTTTATAGTCAATTCAGATTCATGACTCGGACCTTGAGGAATTTGCTCAACACTTCCTGAACTCTGATGTTTCCTTTCCTCTGATTTTGAGCATCTCTTACAACAACAGTCCACTGGCTACAACAAAAGTACATAAAATAAACATAACCATCTTCTTTAAGTCAACTGTTCCAGCAAAGAAGTTCATATCAAGTACAATTTTACCTGATTCATAGTCAATTCAGACTTGATCGTGACACTTAAACATTTCTCAACAACAACTGGAACAATCCTGGATGTTTCCTGTCAATCGTTTGGTATTTTGTACTTGATGACCAAATCAATACACGCTACAACAGGGAAATATGAAATACATGTAATACTAACTTACCGTCCTAGTTGAGAACATTCTTATCTACAAAGAAATTTATAGCAATTTATACTATACCTGATTAATAGTCTTTACTTAGTGAAAAGAACCTCAGGAACTTTCAGTATCATCTTGAACTCTCTGTTTGGGGAGTAGAGATTCCTCAGTAAAGTACCTCAGATTTCTGCTGACAACAGACACCAATCCAACACTTCTCTTTCTGGTACTTTCATCTTTCTCTTTCCTCTCGTTTTACAAATTGATATTTAATTATTTGACATTTTGATATTTTTACCATCATAAAATTGATATTATGTTTATCTTTACATAATCGTAACATTTGAGATTGTACAAGGAATGATACAAATAATACATTCCTCCCAGCTAAATTCTTTCCACACACAAAGATGGCATGCTGCATGCTGATCGATTTGCTAACTATGCGCATGGACCCGCGGGTGTGCCAGTGCTGTTTAGTGCAATTGATGCAAGTGCAAAGTGAGACGTCAAGTGCAGAGTGAGACGTCAAGTGCAAAGTGGGACGTCAAGTGCAAAGTGAGACATCAAGTGCAAATTGGGATATCAAGTGTAAATTGGGACGGCACGTGCAAATTGAGATGTCACTTGTTTTCACCAGTGTTTACCAGTGATCGACCATCTTTCTGAAGATGCTTAAAGCAATTTGAATTCTAACAGTTTTTTACACTGTCGGCTCACAGACTTAGAAACTGGTTTACCTCATCATCAGAGTTTAGACGCCGACAATTTTATCACTCCTTAAGTGGAGTAATATAATCAAGTCACTAACAATTCAGTTTATGTCACAATTTAATTGTCAATTCAAGAAGAGAAAGGTGGGAAGGCATTAAACCTCAATATCACCCCAGCCTTAAGTCACTTACAATTCAGTTTATGGCACAATTAACTTGACAATTCAAGAGGGGAAGGGAGGGATCACTAAATCTCAATTTCAACACTAAACTTTCATCATTATCATTGATTTAGCAGTAAATCACCAACAGTGTTTTGTAACACTAAACTTTCATCACCACCAATTGATTTAGCAGTAATTCACCCTCAGTGTTTTGTAACACTTAACTCTTATCACCACCAAATGATTTAGCAGTAATTCATCCAGTGTTTTGTAACTTTTAACTTTCGTCACCGCCAATTGATTTAGCAGTAATTCATCCAGTGTTTTGTAACACTTAACATTCATCACCACCAAATGACTTAGCAGTAATTCACCCTCAGTGTTTTGTAACACTTAACTTTCATCACCACCAAATGACTTAGCAGTAATTCACCCTCAGTGTTTTGTAACACTTAACATTCATCACCGCCAATTGATTTAGCAGTAATTCACCCTCAGTGTTTTGTAACACTTAACTTTCATCACCACCAAATGACTTAGCAGTAATTCACCCTCAGTGTTTTGTAACACTTAACTTTCATCACCACCAAATGATTTAGCAGTAATTCATCCAGTGTTTTGTAACACTTAACATTCATCACCACCAAATGACTTAGCAGTAATTCACCCTCAGTGTTTTGTAACACTTAACTTTCATCACCACCAAATGACTTAGCAGTAATTCACCCTCAGTGTTTTGTAACACTTAACTTTCATCACCACCAATTGATTTAGCAGTAATCTACCCACAGTGTTTTGTAACACTTTACTCTTATCACCACCAATCTATTTAGCAGTAATTCAACCACAGTGTTTTGTAACACTTAACTAACTTTCATCACCACCAATTGACTGACATATATATCATTATATACACAAAACCAACACCAGCGATATTTCAATAATACAACCACCACAAAGCTATCAATGGATATCTGCTTTGAATATTCATACATTTAAAACGTTAAGTCACAATGAGGATGATCAGGAAACATAATCAATCCCAATTCACCGGCATATATTACAATATATACAAATAACCGACACCAGCGACATTTCAATGATTCAACCACCACAAAGCTATCGATGGATAGCTGTTTTGAATATTTATACATTCAAAACGTTAAGTCGCAATAAGGATGATCACAAAACATGATCAATCCCATTTCACCGACATATATTACAATATATACAAAGAACCAACACCAGCGATATTTCAAAGATTCAACCACCACAAAGCTATCAATGGATATCTGCTTTGAATATTCATACATTTAAAACGTTAAGTCACAATGAGGATGATCAGGAAACATAATCAATCCCAATTCACCGGCATATATTACAATATATACAAATAACCGACACCAGCGACATTTCAATGATTCAACCACCACAAAGCTATCGATGGATAGCTGTTTTAAATATTTATATACTTAAAACGTAAAGTCGCAATAAGGACGATCAGGAAACATAATCAATCCCATTTCACTGACATATATTACAATATATACACAGAACCAACACCAGCGATATTTCAAAGATTCAACCACCACAAAGCTATCGATGGATAGCTGTTTTGAATATTTATACATTTAAAACGTTAAGTCGCAATAAGGATGATCAGGGAACATAATCAATCCCATTTCACTGACATATATTACAATATATACAAATAACCAACACCAGTGACATTTCAATGATTCAACCACCACAAAGCTATCGATGGATAGCTGTTTTGAATATTTATACATTTAAAACGTTAAGTCGCAATAAGGATGATCAGGAAACATAATCAATCCCATTTCACCATCATATATTACAATATATACAATTAACCAACACCAGCGACATTTCAATGATTCAACCACCACAAAGCTATCGATGGATAGCTGTTTTGAATATCTATACATTTAAAACGTTAAGTCGTAATTAGGACGTTCAGGAAGCAAAACTCGCCAAAACTCAATATCACCCCATAACAGAGTGTATTAATTAACACCCAGCAGCAAGCAGCAGTATTAAAGGAGGTTATCAGTGTTGTAACACACTGACAATTCAGTTTGTTTGTCACGTTTCTACATGACAGTTGAAGAAGGAAGGAGGAGACTCCTGCACTCAATATCACCCCAATACAGCGTGTATTAATTAACACCCAGCAGCAAGCAGCAGTATTAAAGGAGGTCATCCGTGTTGTAACACACTGATAATTCAGTTTGTTAGTCACGTTTCTACATGACAGTGGAAGAAGGAAGGAGACTCCTGAACTCAATATCACCCCTGAACAGAGTGTATTGATTAACATCCAGCAGCAAGCAGCAGTATTAGAGGAGGTTATCAGTGTTGTAACACACTGACAATTCAGTTTGTTTGTCACGTTTCTACATGACAGTTGAAGGAAGGAGGAGACTCCTGCACTCAATATCACCCCAAAACAGAGTGTATCAATTAACACCCAGCAGCAAGCAGCAGTATTAAAGGAGGTCATCAGTCTTGTAACACACTGACAATTCAGTTTGTTTGTCACGTTTCTACATGACAGTTGAAGAAGGAAGGAGAAGACTCCTGCACTCAATATCACCCCAAAACAGAGCCAGCAGCAAGCAGCAGTATTTAAGGAGGATGATTCATGATGTTATAATGTTTAATGTAATAATTTTAATTGTAATAATGTTTAATGTAATAATTCAAGATGTTAAGGGAAGGAGGTAAGAATTAACACGCTGCAGCAAGCAGCAGTATTAAAGGAGGCCATCAGTGTTGTAACACACTGACAATTCAGTTTGTTTGTCACGTTTCTACATGACAGTTGAAGAAGGAAGGAGAAGACTCCTGCACTCAATATCACCCCAAAACAGAGTGTATTAATTAACACCCAGCAGCAAGCAGCAGCATTAAAGGAGGTCATCAGTGTTGTAACACACTGACAATTCAGTTTGTTTGTCACGTTTCTACATGACAGTTGAAGAAGGAAGGAGAAGACTCCTGAACTCAATATCACCCCAAAACAGAGCAGCAGCAAGCAGCAGTATTTAAGGATGATTCATGATGTTATAATGTTTAATGTAATAATTTTTATTGTAATAATGTTTAATATAATAATTCAAGAAGTTAAGGGAAGGAGGTAAGAATTAACACCCAGCAGCAAGCAGCAGTATTTAAGGAGGATGATTCATGATGTTATAATGTTTAATGTAATAATTTTTATTGTAATAATGTTTAATATAATAATTCAAGAAGTTAAGGGAAGGAGGTAAGAATTAACACGCTGCACCAAGCAGCAGTATTAAAGGAGACAAGTGTTGTACCGCACTGTCCATTTAGTTTGTTTGTCATGTTTCTACATGACAGTTGAAGAAGGAAGGAGGAGACTCCTGCACTCAATATCACCCCAAAACAGAGTGTATCAATTAACACCCAGCAGCAAGCAGCAGTATTAAAGGAGGTCATCAGTGTTGAAACACATTGAAAATTCAGTTTGTTTGTCACGTTTCTACATGACAGTTAACAACTTTCAGATGCAAGGAACCAAAGTGAAGCTATCAAACAATAGCATATTTGAGTATAACACTTTTAAAATCAGTAATATGATAATAATTTGCTGATACAATATATACACAGAACCAACACCAGCGATATTTCAATGATTCAACCACCACAAAGCTATCGATGGATAGCTGTTTTGAATATTTATACATTTAAAACGTTAAGTCGCAATAAGGATGATCACAAAACATGATCAATCCCATTTCACCATCATATATTACAATATATACAATGAACCAACACCAGCGATATTTCAATGATTCAACCACCACAAAGCTATCGATGGATAGCTGTTTTGAATATTTATACATTTAAAACGTTAAGTCGCAATAAGGATGATCACAAAACATGATCAATCCCATTTCACCATCATATATTACAATATATACAATGAACCAACACCAGCGACATTTCAATGATTCAACCACCACAAAGCTATCGATGGATAGCTGTTTTAAATATTTATATACTTAAAACGTAAAGTCGCAATAAGGATGATCACAAAACATGATCAATCCCATTTCACTGATATATATTACAATATATACACAGAACCAACACCAGCGACATTTCAATGATTCAACCACCACAAAGCTATCGATGGATAGCTGTATTGAATATTTATACATTTAAAACGTTAAGTCGCAATAAGGATGATCACAAAACATGATCAATCCCATTTCACCATCATATATTACAATATATACAATGAACCAACACCAGCGATATTTCAAAGATTCAACCACCACAAAGCTATCGATGGATAGCTGTTTTAAATATTTATATACTTAAAACGTAAAGTCGCAATAAGGATGATCACAAAACATGATCAATCCCATTTCACTGATATATATTACAATATATACACAGAACCAACACCAGCGACATTTCAATGATTCAACCACCACAAAGCTATCGATGGATAGCTGTATTGAATATTTATACATTTAAAACGTTAAGTCGCAATAAGGATGATCACAAAACATGATCAATCCCATTTCACCATCATATATTACAATATATACAATGAACCAACACCAGTGACATTTCAATGATTCAACCACCACAAAGCTATCAATGGATAGCTGTATTGAATATTTATACATTTAAAACGTTAAGTCGCAATAAGGATGATCAGGGAACATAATCAATCCCATTTCACTGACATATATTACAATATATACAAATAACTAACACCAGCGACATTTCAATGATTCAACCACCACAAAGCTATCGATGGATAGCTGTTTTGAATATCTATACATTTAAAACGTTAAGTCGTAATTAGGACGTTCAGGAAGCAAAACTCGCCAAAACTCAATATCACCCCATAACAGAGTGTATTAATTAACACCCAGCAGCAAGCAGCAGTATTAAAGGAGGTTATCAGTGTTGTAACACACTGACAATTCAGTTTGTTTGTCACGTTTCTACATGACAGTTGAAGAAGGAAGGAGGAGACTCCTGCACTCAATATCACCCCAAAACAGAGTGTATTAATTAACATCCAGCAGCAAGCAGCAGTATTAGAGGAGGTTATCAGTGTTGTAACACACTGACAATTCAGTTTGTTTGTCACGTTTCTACATGACAGTTGAAGGAAGGAGGAGACTCCTGCACTCAATATCACCCCAAAACAGAGTGTATCAATTAACACCCAGCAGCAAGCAGCAGTATTAAAGGAGGTCATCAGTGTTGTAACACACTGACAATTCAGTTTGTTTGTCCACGTTTCTACATGACAGTTGAAGAAGGAAGGAGAAGACTCCTGCACTCAATATCACCCCAAAACAGAGCAGCAAGCAGCAAGCAGCAGTATTTAAGGAGGATGATTCATGATGTTATAATGTTTAATGTAATAATTTTAATTGTAATAATGTTTAATGTAATAATTCAAGATGTTAAGGGAAGGAGGTAAGAATTAACACCCAGCAGCAAGCAGCAGTATTAAAGGAGGCCATCAGTGTTGTAACACACTGACAATTCAGTTTGTTTGTCACGTTTCTACATGACAGTTGAAGAAGGAAGGAGAAGACTCCTGCACTCAATATCACCCCAACGCAGAGCCAGCAGCAAGCAGCAGTATTTAAGGATGATTCATGATGTTACAATGTTTAATGTAATAATTTTTATTGTAATAATGTTTAATGTAATAATTCAAGATGTTAAGGGAAGGAGGTAAGAATTAACACCCAGCAGCAAGCAGCAGTATTAAAGGAGGTCATCAGTGTTGTAACACACTGACAATTCAGTTTGTTTGTCACGTTTCTACATGACAGTTGAAGAAGGAAGGAGGAGACTCCTGCGCTCAATATCACCCCAATACAGAGTGTATCAGTGTTTGTAACACTTAGCTTTCATCACCACCAAATGATTTAGCAGTAATTCACCCTCAGTGTTTTGTAACACTTAACTTTCAGCACCACCAATTGATTTAGCAGTAATTCACCCTCAGTGTTTTGTAACACTTAACTCTTATCACCACCAAATGATTTAGCAGTAATTCATCCAGTGTTTTGTAACTTTTAACTTTCGTCACCGCCAATTGATTTAGCAGTAATTCATCCAGTGTTTTGTAACACTTAACATTCATCACCACCAAATGACTTAGCAGTAATTCACCCTCAGTGTTTTGTAACACTTAACATTCATCACCGCCAATTGATTTAGCAGTAATTCACCCTCAGTGTTTTGTAACACTTAACTTTCATCACCACCAAATGACTTAGCAGTAATTCACCCTCAGTGTTTTGTAACACTTAACTTTCATCACCACCAAATGATTTAGCAGTAATTCATCCAGTGTTTTGTAACACTTAACATTCATCACCACCAAATGACTTAGCAGTAATTCACCCTCAGTGTTTTGTAACACTTAACTTTCATCACCACCAAATGACTTAGCAGTAATTCACCCTCAGTGTTTTGTAACACTTAACATTCATCACCGCCAATTGATTTAGCAGTAATTCACCCTCAGTGTTTTGTAACACTTAACTTTCATCACCACCAAATGACTTAGCAGTAATTCACCCTCAGTGTTTTGTAACACTTAACTTTCATCACCACCAAATGATTTAGCAGTAATTCACCCTCAGTGTTTTGTAACACTTAACTTTCATCACCACCAAATGACTAAGCAGTAATTCACCCTCAGTGTTTTGTAACACTTAACATTCATCACCACCAATTGATTTAGCAGTAATTCACCCTCAGTGTTTTGTAACACTTAACTTTCATCACCCCCAATTGATTTAGCAGTAATTCATCCAGTGTTTTGTAACACTAAAACATTCATCACCACCAAATGACTTAGCAGTAATTCACCCTCAGTGTTTTGTAACACTTAACTTTCATCACCACCAAATGATTTAGCAGTAATTCACCCTCAGTGTTTTGTAACACTTAACTTTCATCACCACCAAATGATTTAGCAGTAATTCATCCAGTGTTTTGTAACACTTATCTTTCATCACCACCAAATGATTGCGTAGTAATTAACCCAATTTCAGTGTTTTTGAACACTAAACGAGGAATTTCAATCAATCCTATTCTGGAAACCACAGCAAAACAACTACATCAAGTCATTCAATATCACCCCTAAACAGAGTGCAATGATTAAACATGGAGAAGGAACTTGCGAGTTTTTTAGATGTTCATAATGTGTAATCTAATAACGTAATAATGTAATAATGTTTAATGTAATAATTCAAGAAGGTAAGGGACAGAAATACAACTCTCATTATCACCCCTAAGACAGAGGGTAATAATCATCACGCAGTCAGCAATGAACAGTATTTGAATAAAGCAGCAATAAATGTTGTAAGTCACTGAAAATTCAGTAAATGTCATTTCTTTTTGACATTTGAAGAAGGCAAGAAGAGATATTGATTTAGCAATAATTTACCCACTTACGATGTTTTTAACACTTAATTTTCATCACTATCAACTCATTCAACAGTAATTTACCAACTTTCAGTGTTTTAAACATTTCCCCTTTATCATAGTTTGAAATGCGCCGCAACCAATGAGCAATTTCAAACTTTTCTATTGAGGAAACCACAGCAAAAAACTAAAGGTATTCAAACAATGAGTGTCTATTTAATTGTTGATGAGAGAGGAGAGAGAGGAGGCATGTACACCTAACACAACGTTTTAAACTCAATATCAAAACCAAAACAGAGTTGAATGATAGCAAGCATCAGCAACATGTAGTTTTAAAAGAAGGTGGTAATCAGTATTGTAAGTCACATCTATTTGACAATTCAAGAAGGCAAGGGAAGGAGATGAGACTCCAAAACTCAATATCACCCCTTAAACAGAGTGGAATGAGCAACATGCAGTAGCAAACAACAGTATTTGCCATAGTAGCAAACAACAGTATTTGCCGTTTTTAAAGGAGAAGAAAGGAGTATCTTCTTTAGTTGATACTCGTTTGATGTCATAGCAAGGCCATTACCTGGAGTTATAGAGAACAAAAGCAGAAGCCATGCCACCACAAGATTTTAATTGTCTATGATTTTGATATTGTATATAAAAATGACATGACTTATCACCTCGCAGCAGAGGAAGGAGGTAGAACAAACCACAAGATCAGTACATCTATCAATGTTTCATTACATGTATCATTGTTTCAAGACACCCACTTTCAGTGTTTTGTAGCGCTTAACTTTTATCACCACCAATTGATTTAGCAGTAATTTACACACTTTCATTGTGTCTGAACACTAAACGTTCGCTACTATCAATTGATTCAGCAGTCAACTGTGTCTTACTTATTTCGTGATGAGAGAGGAGAGAGAGGAGAGAGAGGAGTCTTGCAGGAAATGTAGCGATACACCTATCTAAGACGTCTTTTGCTGGAGGAGACAAAACTGTATTTCAATCGAAACCCCAAGATGTCTGGCAAAGGCTTCAAACATTTTGATAACTGTTCGCATAGAGCCAATGATAAAACCAGCATTTATCATCATCAAACCAAAGCTGCAAACTGCAAACCAGTGAGAGGAAGTATGCACAATCAATGAGATGATTTTTCATAGCTGCAACCAATGGAGTGAACTGCAACCAGTGAGGAGAAAGTATGCACAATCAATGAGATGATTGTTCATAGCTGCAACCAATGAAGTACCAACCAGTGAGGGGAAAGTAAGCACAATCAATGAGATGATTGTTCATAGCTGCAACCAATGAAGTACCAACCAGTGAGGGGAAATATGCACAATCAATGAGATGATTGTTCATAGCTGCAACCAATGAAGTACCAACCAGTGAGGGGAAGTATGCACAATCAATGAGATGATTGTTCATAGCTGCAACCAATGGAGTGAACTGCAACCAATGAGGGGAAAGTAAGCACAATCAATGAGATGATTGTTCATAGCTGCAACCAATGAAGTACCAACCAGTGAGGGGAAGTATGCACAATCAATGAGATGATTGTTCATAGCTGCAACCAATGGAGTGAACTGCAACCAATGAGGGGAAAGTAAGCACAATCAATGAGATGATTGTTCATAGCTGCAACCAATGAAGTAACAACCAGTGAGGGGAAGTCTGCACAATCAATGAGATGATTGTTCATAGCTGCAACCAATGAAGTAACAACCAGTGAGGGGAAGTATGCACAATCGATGAGATGATTGTTCATAGCTGCAACCAATGGAGTGAACTGCAACCAGTAAGGAGAAATTATATTTTAAACCAGTAAGGGTAAATTAGCTCAATCATTAAGATGATTGTTCATAGCTGCAACCAATGAAGTTACAACCAGTAAGGGGGAAGTATGCACAATTAATGAGATGATTGTTCATAGCTGCAACCAATCAAGTGAACTGCAACCAGTGAGGGGAAAGTATGCACAATCAGTGAGATGATTGTTCACAGCTGAAATCAATCAAGTGAACAGCGACCAGTGAGGGGAAATTATATTACAAACCAGTGCACAATCAATGGGATGATTGTTCATAGCTGCAATCAATGAAGTGAAATGCAACCAGTGAGGGGGAAGTATGCACAGTCAATGAGATGATTGTTCATAGCTGCAACCAATGGAGTGCCAAGCAGTGAGGGGAAGTATGCACAGTCAATGAGATGATTGTTCATAGCTGCAACCAATGAAGTGAAATGCAACCAGTGAGGGGAAAGTACACTCAATCACAAACAAGTGATGGTTAAATGCACTTGTGAGCTAACAGATCAGAGATCACAGGAAGCATCGTTGCTCCAATCCTTGTTTCTTAACATATGATATAAAATGCTCTTCAGCCTGCGACAAAATGTCTTTGATGTAAAACGCTTATTACTATATGCTTAACTAGAATCTTATTTCAAATATTAATTCAAAAGGAGGAGGGACTTATCTAATGTAATGGTACGAATCAATGCTACGAATGTATGTGAAAAGTGAAAAGTAATAGTTTGAAACCAAGATTGAATGCATTCATTCTGTTGTATTGAATAAAGTGAGATCTGATGAAAATTACGTATAGGCCTATTAAAATTGGCTCTAAAAAAGTAAATAAAACAAACTACTATCTACAAATTTACAATATTTACAAGAAAGTTAAAAAGAGAAATAAAAACTACTATTTACAAATTTACAATATTTACAAGAGAAATAAAAACTAATATTTACAAATTTACAATATTTACAAGAGAAATGAAAACTACTATTTACAAATTTACAATATTTACAAGAGAAATAAAAACTACTATTTACAAATTTACAATATTTACAAGATAGAGAGAAAGAAAGAGAAAGAGAGAGATAGGAGAGTGAGGAGAGAGAGAGGAGGGAGAGAGGAGGAAGGATGAAGGAGAGGGGTGAGAGGAAGAAAGGAGAGAGAGGAGAGAGTTAGTGGGTTAGAGAAAGAGGAAGAGAAAGTTAGTGGGTTAGAGAAAGAGGGAGAGAGTTAGTGGGTTAGAGAAAGAGGAAGAGAGTTAGTGGGTTAGAGAAAGAGGGGGAAAGGATAGAGAGAGTGAAAGGATAGAGACAGGGAGGGAAAGGATAGAGACAGAGAGGGAAAGGATAGAGACAGAGAGTGAAAGGATAGAGACAGGGAGGGAAAGAATAGAGAAAGGTAGAAAAAGAAGGGGTGATAAAAACGATAAAACATATGATAAAAACAATAAAACATATGGGTAAAAACAATAAAAAAATGGTTAAAAAGAGGCAGTTTAACGTCGTACCACAGGACAAATAGATAAAAATCACTGATAAAATGTATGGATAAAACGTATTGTTTAAAAGAGGCAGTTTAAAGTCGTACCACAGGACAACTTGAAAATAGAGGGACACTAGCAATACTACTTATATGTTAGGTTTTTCAGATAATTCTATATAATTATATACCTGTAGGCCTAATTATTTCAACCTCTGCACTACCAAATATCAATTCGACAATAAGTCATCCTTAAAAACGTTCGTATGAAATATAACCAACAAAACAGAACGTAGCATTGAATTAATATTATTATTATCAGAAGCTGTAAATCTGAAATCAACCATCAGCCATAAATAAGGAGGCAGGACTAATGCAATGAAATAATATCAATGCTCCAAACTTATAGGTTAAAATGTCGTTAAAACAATAATCAGTATCAATATCAGTATCGAACTAAGATTGAATGCATTCATTCTGTTGTTTTGAATATCAAAATCATTCAATAGAATTAAAAATATTAATTATCAATTAAATCTAAAATAGTTTGATTTGATGTATAGGTATTATGAAGTTTAGAAAATTAAAAAGTTTTAAGATAATATTTGAAATGTTTAAATAATCATTAAAATCTTAAGTTAAAAAGATATCTAAAAATATTTAAAGTAGAAATCAAAATCAATAAAAAAATCAAAAAAGAAATATAATATATATAAATAAAAAGCTATTTATATATTTACAATTTGTACAAGTACTGATAAAATGTGTCGATCAATTTGATGAAATACTTTGTCAATCATAATCGGAACCCAAGTGATTTCGGAATGGAATAACTGGGCCAGGCCAATCACTCACTCGATGATCATCAATTACTGGTACTACACAACCACAGAAAGAGTGGTTTTTACCGCGCGGTATATTAGGCCAGGTTCACCTCACAATAATAATGCTGCCTATTATATTGGGCTTTTGTGTGTTGATATGTACATCCTCAATCACCAGGGTTTTATTGCCGCCCACCGGCACTCACGCTTACATAAACCCTGGTCACAAACCCTACATTGGTCTCTTACATTGTCCAAGATATCTCGGGTCGACAGGTTGCTGCTAAGCGGCCACCAGTCTTTTTATCTAGTCAATCAGATGTGTAGCGAATCTGCCGGCGAAACATAGATATAAAGACTAGTGGCCGCTCAGTGGTAACCTGTCTACCAAAGAAATCTTGAGCAACGTAAGAGACCAATGAAGAGTTGGCAGCCGGGGTTTATGTTGGCATGAGCTTCGGCAGACGACAATTAAAACCTGGCAAGTGAGGATGATATTGATATATATTGAATGAAAAAGCTGCATGTAAATATGAAATGTGTACGAGAACCTTGAAAGCAGTGAAAAAAAGAGAAAAACTAGAGGTGCACGGACACCTTGCCCACTCGGTGAAATTGCTTGACAATCGGACAATTTCAATATTTTATGCCCCTGGTAAACATAACAAAAACCAATGCTAAAAATTTGCAATTGATTGCATTAAAATGCATAGGTACCAAAACTAATGAGAAATATTGTCTATAGTTCAATTCCCCTGATGAAGATGAAGAACAGAAAATGGTGTAAGCCTGATTCCATGTAAGTGGTGTCCTATAACAATGGCTTACGCTTATCAAATGTCAACAACCCAATAATTCTAATGATGATGGGCCCTGGGGGCATACGTATCCATATTTAACATCAATTGTTGAAGACATCTTCAAAACTTCCCTTGAAAACACTTCAAATCTGTAAAAGTGCTCATTTTGGCCAATGAAAATGACCACCAGTCAGCTATCTTGATTCTCTGTCAGTTTTTGGGCTGCAGATGAATCTAGGGTAGATATGTGCATAAACCAAATCTCAAGACAATCCATTGAAAAGTTTTCAAAACAGAAAAATGACGGATGAAAAGTGAACACACTTAGGTCCCAAGTGTTGGAAAAAAATTAGAATCTAGAAAAAACCCAAAAAATGAAAAGTCTAAAAACTAAAAAAAAGAAAAGAAAAATTCCCTAACAGTAAACCTAAGAAAAAGTAAAATAACAATCTTATTTTAGTATAAAAACCCTAGATCCTTAATTAAGATAACGTTAAAAAGATTATGGTTCAATGACCTGAGAGTAATTTTATTATTAATTAATCTAATTAACTGCAAGTTCATCGAACAATAAAAATTAAATCATCTATTCTATAACTTCTGATGTAATTATCAATAACAAGAAAACAAGGGAGTAATCAAAACTGCTGTTAACACTAAAATATTTTCAATGAACTGAGAGTAATTTCAACAATGATGAATTTACCCTCAGTTCATTCATTGTTTTAATGATGATCCTGAGAGTAATTTCAACAATGATGAATTTACCCTCAGTTCATTCATTGTTTCAATAATGATCCTGAGAGTAATTTCATCAATGATGAATTTACCCTCAGTTTATTCATTGTTTTAATGATGATCCTGAGAGTAATTTCAACAATGATGAATTTACCCTCAGTTCATTCATTGTTTTAATGATGATCCTGAGAGTGATTTCAACAATGATGAATTTACCCTCAGTTCATTCATTGTTTCAATAATGATCCTGAGAGTAATTTCAACAATGATGAATTTACCCTCAGTTCATTCATTGTTTCAATGATGATCCTGAGAGTGATTTCAACAATGATGAATTTACCCTCAGTTCATTCATTGTTTTAATGATGATCCTGAGAGTAGTTTCATCAATGATGAATTTACCCTCAGTTCATCACATTCTAAGATGTTACTATTTTATTCAGTGAAAATCTCTGAACTGCAAAAAATAATGAGATCTTAAATGGGATTATTGATTAATAACCTGAGCGTAACTTATCACAAGATAAATTCACCCTCAGTTTATCAGAGGTTTATACGTACTTTAAGTTAACATCAATAGTTACGACTTAATCAACTTGACCTAAACGAACTTAAACTTAAACTAAACTAGAGTTAAATCAACTGGAACGAATTAAATTTAAAACAGCGAAAATAAATAAAATGACTAAACAAAAACCAACTAATCTAAACTAAGCCTAACTTGAAACACACTAGTGATTAATTATAAACGTCATGCTCGCAATTTAACAAATCCCAGTTTAACAGTTGTGCAATTGTATGTATTTAAATTCTTGCATCCAAATCAAACTGTGGAACTGAGTACGGTTTTGTATGGAACGAAATAAATAAAATAAAAAAATCCGATTGTATTTTTATATGATGTTTTCAGCGACATATTTTGTTATGATGATATCAAATTTGCGTGGATTTATATAAATTCCAAAAACACTATAGATTATCATTACGTTCAAAGACGAGTTTTGAAAAAGCCGAGATGACGTCCAATAAAAATAATAATATGACCGCTAGCCTTTAGGCTAGAGGAAATTCAAAGATAGTATTGGACTTTACTACTATTTGTATATTGTGCAGGAAAATAAAGTTTGTTGTTACTGTTTGTACTACAAGTGGTTGTATTATCATATTCATCTGATGTCATTGAACTAATAATCTGACACGCCACCTAGTAGTGATTTTCTGAATCTACGCTTCAATAATCTATGTCAATTTCATACGTCAAGACGCTGAAAATATCATATGAAAAATACCCTTGGACTGTTTTTTTTTTACTTATCGCATTCCATGATAGTGAAACACCGACTAAAAATGAGTGGATTTACTGTAGCTAATAGAAAATTGAAAAAAGCTATAAGAAAAAAGGTAAAGAAAGTATGAGAAAAAGTTCTCAATCACATTTCACATTTACTAAGCCTATATCAACTACGAGTAAAAGCTCTTTATGCGTGCACTATATACAACATGGGCCTTTTATATAACCACTATTTATATCTGTGTTGTGGACCACGTAATTGTGTCAAAGAGTATTCGGTGATAAAACCTGGACCTTCAGTTATTCCATTCTCATGAAATCACTGGGGTTCGAATATACACAGTGATAGTCGAATATAGAATATTTCATAAAATTGATCTTTTAGTAAGTATTGAAATACAAATAAAACATTGTTCTTAAAGAATACATACAAATTATATAGTTTTTAAATATATACAAATCAAATAGCTTTTAAAACATATACAAATTAAATAGCTTTTAAAATACATACAAACAAAATAGTTTAAAAAGATACTTTGAGATAAAATATATACAAATGAAATAGTATGATATTCGGATAAAATAGTTTTTAGATATCATAGGTATTTAAAAATTCAGATATAAAATAGTTTCTTTAATAGATTAAAATTCAAATAAAATAGTTCTCAGATATCATAGGTATTTTAAAATTCAGATATAAAATAGTTACTTTCATAGATAAAATTTCAGATAAAATAGTTACATTAAAATTGAAATAATTTAAAATCGTTCTAGAATAGTAATAAGATACGTGTAAAATTGTTTTTAGAATTTTTTTAGAATTACTAGTTTAGAAATATCAATGAAATTGTTTTCAGATATGAATATTTCAAAATTAATACAGATGAAATAGTTTTAGATGGATCACCTTGATCAATCACAATATCGAACCAAACCCGAAAAGACCTTTAATCAATCAGTGAAAGAATCAAATTATAGTGATAATAATTCATATAAGATTTGATTTTGGCCAATAGTAAAAACGAAACCAGGAAAATAATTTATCATATTCCGCAGATATTCAAAAACCGCAAATAATTTTGAGAACTGGAATGAAATTTTCGACAAGAAATAGGATAGGAAAAGTTAAAATTTTTGGAAAGTTAAGATTAGGAAAATTTGTATTAAATTGGAATTTCAGCACTGAAGGACTCAAAATTTGGGAATTTTGTTCATTCGCATCAAGTGAAAAAACTGGTACCACAAAAATACAACAAACTGTTCGACATGAGCAGTATGACTGGATCTCAGTCAGTAGAAATCTATTGATGATGCTGGTTTTAGTTTGGATTTTGTGACCTCTTCACAACAATAATTACAAAGTAGCTGAGAAACTACAAGTAGCCTCTTTTCATGCAATAAATTAGTAGAATATATCACATACTTTGATACAACTTATGCCGTTTTTGGGGACCAAGGAAGCACCTGAGAACCTGATCTGATTAACTGCTATATGAATGATCGACCTCTTGGAAACAACTTCATCGTAGATTTCTTAAATCTATTGATAATTCACTCTCAACAGCCTTAATCTGAGTGTGTTTTATGCATTGCTCGCCTACATGGAAACAATTCCACGCTCTATCAACCATATTTCAATCGCTGAACACAATTACTGCAATCTAGATCCCAATCGAGGGACCAGAAGTTACTTTATCAAAGCGATGTCTATTACTGAGTTGCTCGATTGTTATGTACTTAACAATTTTCCTTTTAGACCATCTCCTCTATCATATCTCCTTAAACTCCTCTCTCTCTCCATAAACTCCTCTATCATATCTCCATAAACTCCTCTATCATATCTCCATAAACTCCTCTATCATATCTCAATAAACTCTCATATTCCCTGAACCTCCTCTCTCATACCTCCCTGGACCTCCTTTCTCATACCTCCCTGAACCTGCTCTCTCATATGCCTTATTGATTTCAACAAGAGATGCAGATTAATCTAACAAGAATCTTAAACTCAAATCTTCATCCTGGTGATTGTTAGGATAAGTAGAGATCAATATCAATCAATAAAACCTGATCACTGAAGTGATTACGACTAATTCTCTAGTCCAAGATCTTTATTTTATTCTTTTTTTATCTAAGATTCTTTATCATTGCATTTTTGCAGATTTTTGCATGTTCAATTAAGAACTCGTAAATTCATGCATAGATCACTGATCCAGTGAACTTTCACACCCAAGAAATGTAATGAAATTGATTACCATAGTCTTTGCTGTGGTTTCCTTTCTTGTGCAATTTTCAATCCAGGCAATCTCACGTATATAAATATATATTCCTTTTCCTTATGAGTAAACATTTTAAATCCTTCCGATCACATGTGAAGGATTTCCCTCCGTTGTTGAGCATTAGATATTAACATTTCAATCATTCAAGTTTTCGCATCATATTAAATTAATCTTTAATTCTGTAATTAGAAAAACAAGTATGTTAATAACGATATAATGGTTTTGCACTTGACGTATAAACGTCATAGTATTGGGGGAGGGGGCAACATGGAACATTGAACAATCTGTTTCAATGTAGTTTCCTAAGGAATCGCATTATGTGAAACATAGCTGTTCCTTCTCCATGTTATTTTCAGCTTCATAAGGAAACGCATTATGTGTGAAACATAGCTATTCCTTCTCCATGTTCCAAGTTTGATAAGGAAACACATTATGTGAATCATAGCTGTTCTTTTTGATTTGAAAAATCTACATTTTTCAAACTCCATAGGACTTATTGTAGGAATTGATTCCCTGCATATCCCGAAAGACATTTGAAAAGGCTGACCATAGCATTAGAATTGATGACTCCTAAGAAGGCTACTGCCACAATTAGGTGGTATGGATGGCTACTGCTGCAAAGTAGTGGCAAGGATGGTAAATGCTTCAGCATCATGAGAAGCAAAATCAACCTTAATGATTAAGGTATTGTAATGGAAGTAGTAGCAAGGATGGTATATGCTTCAGCATCATGAGAAGCAAAATCAACCTTAATGATTAAGGTACTGTAATGGAAGTAGTAGCAAGGATGGTAAATGCTTCAGCATCGTGAGAAGCAAAATGAACCTTAATTAAAAAGGTGTTGCAATGGAATAAGTGGCAAGAATGGTAAATGCTTCAGCATCGTGAGAAGCAAAATGAACCTTAATTAATAAGGTGTTGTAGTAGCAAGGATGGTCTATATCCCGAAAGACATTTGAAAAGGCTGACCATAGCATTAGAATTGATGACTCCTTAGAAGGCTACTGCCACAATTAGGTGGTATGGATAATTACTGATGCGAAGTAGTAGCAAGGATGGTAAATGCTTCAGCATCGTGAGAACGAAAATGAAACGGGTATTGTAATGAAATGGTGTGGAACACAGTGGGACGTACAGTCAAATAAAATGTTAAGAATAAATAAATAAATGATTTAAAATATAAATGAATGATGAGATGGATAAATATCTAATTTTATCCATAGAAATAAATAAATTGATGAAATGATAAATGACTTTTTTTCATTTTTAGTTTTTAATTATTTTTTTGGAGATTAACCGTAAAACTCCATAAAATCCATATTCACATGTCTGGTTTTTATTTTTTCATTATTTTTTTTTCAAATAAAAATAAGGAAGGACTGCACGCCCACTGGTTCAAGGAGTGTTGACAGATATTTAACACTGCGCAACCTGCAGATCGACGAAGGAGGAAGGGAAAACTGAGTTTCAAGAAGTGCCGATCTGCAGACGTGCTGGGCTGATGTTGTTGCCCGGGTGATGGCGAGTGAAGGGGCTGATATTATACTATTGTGTTCGCCGACGTTTAACCATTTGAAATTTACCTTTAAATGCCCCTTCAACATCGCGGAGCATTCTTATTGGATCTTTAAAATCGATGTTACGAGACCAACCAGGGCCGCGCGCGATAAGCTCGACAGCGGGGGAAGGTGGTGCCCCCGCTGGAGCGCCCGATGTCGAAGCCTGGGCGGGCGTTACAAAAATATCATCATCATCATCTTCTTCTTCATCTTCTTCAAGTGCTCTTTTTTTAGTTTGTCTTTTCTTACTCTTAGTCTTAGTCTTAGATGGCGGTGGTGGAGGTGGTGGAGGTGTTGCGTGAAGTGGTGGAGGTGTTGCGTGAAGTGGTGGAGGTGTTGCGGGCCCTGGTGGTGGTGGTGTTTGTGCTCCAGGATTGGCGAGATCCTCATCACTGCTCTCCTCTTCAAAGTTGAGCTGTTTCGGTGGAAGAGGATGAGCGGCACGCTTGCCTTTCTTTTTTGTTTTCGGACGCCCCGTACCTATTGCGTAATTTATATCTTTTGTCTTTCGACGGGGCGACCGACGCAGTGAAGGCGTCTGAAGCTGTGGCGCCTCTGTCGGGGTCACCACTGCAGGGGCGACCTCCTGCTCCACATTTACGGGAGAAGCAGGGTCCACCTCCTGCAAAGGAACCAACTCAAATGGTGGAATTATTTTAGGAGGAGTTGGCTCCTTAGGCCCGCAGATATTTGCAACGCACCTTTTGTAAACGTTTTTCAATCCCGGAAGTGCTCTGCGGGCTGCTTCAGACTGGTCTTTCATAATATTTTCAATTATATCCAAATCTGGAATGAAAAAAAAAAACATTAAGGATCATGCATATTACACATAAATGACATGTTCGCATATAATTATCATATTTGTAAATAGTAACCTATAAAATAATGCAGTTATCCAATAGTTGAATGTGATGTGATGGAAAAAACGAAGAGAGTTGGGTAAGAAGGGTCATTTGAACGTTTGGAAGCGATCGTAAGCTTATTTTGCGAGAAGTGATCATGTCACTGGTTGTACGATACGGTTGTACAACTAACTCCGTTGTAACTACACTTTTAACCCCTTTCATGATTTGCATCATCCATTACATAATAACGATAAGTCGACAGTATATTATCAGTGAGGCTGATGATTGAATCTTTCAATACACATTTTATGTCTTATATACTTACATATTTCAGAACCAACCCTGTATGTGGACGGGTACACTTTTGTTAATCCATTAATGGAACTACTGATTGTAATAAATTACATCCTACCATTACCTTGACAATCAATTTTGGTAGCAAATCATGAATCAAAAATACACTTGATTTTTTTTCTGGGGTGATGATGTACCAGGTTCCAGGTGACAAAAACTATACATTATAATGAATGGAATTGTTACCCATGACCCTGGTTTCAAAATCTGGGAACCTCTTTGGAATAACACGCATGATAACTTTTCATTTATCAACCAATTGAAGTGGAAACTTTGCAACGATAAAAGATCTAATTTAAAACAACAGATGTCGCGCTGTATCAACAAAAAATTAATTGATAATTCCTTTTATTCAGTAATTACTTTTCAAATGGACGAGTAAAAAATGAGTCCAAACTTCAGAAATGTATTCAATTATTTTGTAGAACACTTTTTTATTGCATACAGGGCCACACTCCATCCACGGTAAGTGGGAGAACTTACATTTCATTTCCTCTGAACATGAGGCAAGTGTGAACATATTATATTTTCTTCTGAATTTTCTCAAAAATGAAGATAAAAATATGACTGATTTTTTTTTGATTTTATTGTTTAAACTATTTACAGCATGAATTAAAACAGAAAAACGACACAAATAATTTCACTTCGCTGAATCTAAAACCAGTAAAAACCATTTCACACAACACTGCCCACTACTGCACCTTCAGAAACAACACTCGCTACAAATATAATACATTCATTTTGAAGAACAATATTTCACTATCAACATAAATGGCTGTAATTCATTTTTCCCAATAGAATATTCATTGTCAGCAATAGGCCTATTGGTACTCCACATATTCATTACATAACTCACCTAGAATGTATAATTCATCGTACAGCAGCCATTCATTTATTCAGATCAACAAAATTCCATGCACAGCCATTTCAGCTGATATTCACCATACAGTAGCCTCCGCCTAAACTGCTACAGTTGCACCGGGTTTGTAAGAATTGCAAAAATCAATTGATGAAAAGATTTATTGAACCTAATAGCGGTCAAAATTAGGATAGGATAGGATAGGATAGGATTGTAAATTTCTATAGCGCCTTGTAAATAGCAGGGCGATTATCAAAGGCGCTCTCCAGACGAAGATGATAACCTGAACAGAAATGTCTTGAGCTGTGCTTTGAATGCTGGCAGAGAGTCAATATCACGGAGAGGTTGCGGAAGGGAGTTCCACACTGTAGGTGCAAATGTCTCAAATGCGCGTCCGCCGAATGACCTAAGACGACATGATTTGACTAACAGAAGGTTCTGCGACTCGGAACAAAGTGTTCGCACTGGTCTGTAAACTGTTAACAGGCTGGAGAGGTAAGAGGGTGCCAAGTTATGGAGGCACTTGAAAACCAGCAAAGCAACTTTAAATAAGATCCGTTTGCGTACTGGAAGTGAACAGAGAATCAGAGAGATGTGATCACGTGACTTAGTGAGTGTAATAATCACGTGATTATCAAGTTCTTTGTATTTTATACAATCTGACCATGTAGTGAATCCCCAAATTTCTTCTATAACTCTTTCAGAGCCCAGTCCACTTTCGTCTACAGATTATTTCAGGTCGTACTGTGCCCTGTCGACTTTCGTCGACATTTCTTATAGCAGTTTTATTTTTAGTTTTTCGCATAGAATTCAGCAGAGAACCTGCGGCTAGACGGCTTGATTAAATGGCAGCGCCCGTTAGTTTGTTTTTATGCTGCGTTTTTGTGGTGTTGCTATTCAAAATCATTGAGTTTTTTGCGTTTGAAAGGTCACGTGATTTAATTATTAGCTCATTTTCTAATTATAATTACCCATATAATTTATATTTCTGACCGTAGACATTGAATATTCCAATGTCAGCTGTTAGCTGAGGCTAGATACCCGATTTGTTCATTTTGATACATGAAATTTAGGGGGTTATCAAATAAAAAGGTAACCGATTATAATTTATGCAAATTAGCTCATTTGCATAGGACGTCACTTTCAGTCAGAAAAATTACCACCAAAATTTTCCAAGGGTCATACCCTACAAACTTAATGTTTCTTTATCCCATTTTCATAATGGAAATTATGACCAGTTTAAGTCATGCGTGTGCATTAATAGAACATAAGGCCTAATCACTAACAGTAAAAATACATAAAGATGTTCTCATGTTTTTATGTATTTTTGCTAACAGAGATAGAAGGTTGATAGTACATACACGTATTCTATAATATAGGCGAACAGCCATTACAGTTTACCGGTTCAGGCAGATAATAAACGGAAATGAAGTGAACATTAACGGGATATGGGAAGCATTCTGGGAAACCAGGTCATCATGGATTTGAACCCTGTACATTACCATTGCGTCCCCGGCAAGACACTTATCCTCATTTCCTCTCTCCACCCAGAAGTAAATGGGTACCTGGCCCGATAGATGACCCCTGAGCGCCTAGCGGCTGTTCGGATGTTGCTTCTCCCCAGGGGCGGGTCCATAGTCATGGCTTAGACTTAAGACTAGTCTAAGACAATTTTAGTTATATAGCTAATCTAACAGCTTAAGATCAGTCTTAAGATTTAAGACCACTTTTGGACTTAAGTCTCGACTATGGAACCGGCCCCAGGAGACTATTAAATGGCTGGGGCAATAAAACCGAAAATGTAAAGCGCTCTGAGCAGCAGCTGGATTTAGGGCTATATTAGACACATAATATTATTGTTATTATTATCATCGAACAGAGCAATATACCATAAAAGGCAAAACATATGTATTGAAAAACAACATTTCATCTTTATTTCATCGAATTGAACAGATTATACCAGGTATAGACCGTCTACCAGTTTAAGTGAAGTCTACAGTATCATTAAGGGCAAAAAATCCATCAAAATGCGATACGTTTGAAAATATGTTTTTGTAATATGAATTTTCACCGAATTTTATTTCGAAAAATTGTGATACACAGTATTTCCTTAGAGTACTGCACATTTCCATATGGTTTTTGCTAAGTAAGTCTAGTTCATTTCCATTTCATGACAAACAGAAAAAGGACACAAAAAATTTCATTCAAATTTCTTCTGTATTTTCTGTATTTTCATCATCAATCAAAAAACTTAAACTTTTACTTTCAGAAACAACTGCCGGGGTAAGATCCATTTCACTCGACACTGCCCGCTGCTGTACAATCATGCTGTACCTTCAGAAACTACCACTAGGGGTGCAAACCATTTCGCACGACACTGTCTGTTGCTGTACCTTTAGAAACAACCACCAGGGGTAAAAACCATTTCACACGACTCTGTCCACTGCTGCAACTTCATACAATCAAATCCATTCACTACAAATTATAATAAGATTTTTGTCTATAAAAATCAAACGTCATTATACAGCGAACAATAAACGATATTTAGAATTAGGCCTATATCACATGAATTCATTAAGTATTTCAAATAATCACTACTTACCCTTCAAGTATAGAATTATTCAGTGGAATAATTCACTATAAATACAGCTGCAGCCGTTTACAGAAAAAACAATATGAAATGTCCCTGTCGAACTTGTAAGGTGTAAAACAGGATAGACCTAGATAAATGTCAGGCCTGGATAACGGTAGAGGAAATACTTTTTATGGCTTCAAGAAAATAAAAGAATTCTGAAAAATAAAACATTAAGTCAAAAGGTAGGCCTATCTGAAGACATCCTCGCTTGCCAGGGGTCTGGTATCACTCCCGAACTCGCTTCCACCAGCCCCCCTGGCTTCACGACGCGTGATTTCATTACTGGCGCTGTTGCGCATGACGTCATATATCGACTTGCGAAATACTTCCTTGTTCGCTGATTGGTCCATTTATCGGGAATTCCAACAGAAGCCTAATATCGTTTGTAACAAGCGCTGTGATTGGTACAACCGGATTCTGGTCAGCTAGTAACGACTCGCGAGGTCAAGAGATTCGGCGAACAGCTTTAGCGTAGTGGGTTCGAATCCCTTGACGGGTGAAGATTATCTGAAGAACAGCTAGAGGAAGTTTGATAATATCTGGTCTCAGAACGAAATGAATCACACAGTTCCGTTACTGACTAAACTGTAATCCGGATACTGAGTAAACTGTGGTCCGGATACTGAGTAAACTGTGGTCCGGATACTGAGTAAACTGTGATCCGGATACTGAGTAAACTGTGGTCCGGATACTGAGTAAACTGTAATCCGGATACTGAGTAAACTGTGGTCCGGATACTGAGTAAACTGTGATCCGGATACTGAGTAAACTGTGATCCGGATACTGAGTAAACTGTGGTCCGGATACTGAGTAAACTGTCATCCGGATGCTGAGTAAACTGTGGTCTGGATACTGAGTAAACTGTGGTCCGGATACTGAGTAAACTGTGGTCCGGATACTGAGTAAACTCACTGTATAAGACTCAGTACCTAACAAGGTGCCAACCTTTGACCGTAATAATGAATCCATTACAAAATAAATCGTGTGCAAACTGTATTTGCCGCAAGGCCACAATATCTAGGATTCGCCAACAATTAGACGATGAAGATTCTGACTATGAGCCCAGTTAGTGAACGACATTTGTATCAAACATCAGTTTAGATCTAGTATAAACATTGAGTGGGTGCGGCTTGAGACTAGTTCACAGATAAGCTCATGATAGCAGTGGCGAGATGTACCTCCTTCCTGCCATAATCTCAGGATCTCAAACTGTTTTGAGCAACTACCTTGAGATACGAGGAATAAAGTTTAACCAATCAATCAAAAATAGTGATCCTGAATTTCCTGACGGTTGATGAATGATTAATAAAAAAAGAAAATCACATGTTTTCGGATCCTGGAGTCGCAGAGAAAAACGAAAGTAACGTAAATACTAGTGCTACTTTTCAGCGGTATCTAAAAAGTTGGTCCCATAATGTGACGGGTATCTGGATATGAACTAAACAGCCGTGCGGTTCCTGACTAAACTATCAACTAAACCGCAGTCCAGTTATTGACTAAAATATGGACTAAAATATGGACTACACCGCAGTCCAGTTATTGACTAAAATATGGACTAAACCGTAGTCCACTAAAACATGGACTACACCGCAGTCCAGTTATTGACTAAAATATGGATTAAACGGTAGTACAGTTATTGACTAAAATATGGACTACACCACAGTCCGGTTACTGATTAAAATAAGGACTAAACTGCAGTCTGCTTCCTGACTAAATGGACTGAACCGCGCAGTCCAGTTACCTTGATTTATTAAACATAAATCAGGATTTTCTATGAAATGCATTGGTCTGGAAGCCTACACAGTTTAAATAATTTATGTTGTAACTTATCTCTATTGACTGGAATATGAATAACATGATGAACATTTCACAATTTGGACAATATTTGGAACCGAAACCAGGAAATGAAGTTACTTCCTCGAGTTAATTCTCATCCACCAGAGCCTCTACTCACTATTCAATTCAATTCAATTCAAACTTAATTCACCATAGATTCGATAGCAAATTCAATTAAGTTTGAGAGTTTTCCAAAATTAAAAAGAGTATTGAAAGAAATTGACATTAGATGATATTAGATTTTTTAATTGATGATATTCGAAATAATTGAGATTTAGACAATTTGAGATTTAGGAAATCAAATAATGCGGAGATTTGAGATAAAATAATTGTGATTGTGAATTTGAGATCAAATAATTTCGGATGTTGGAAATCAAATAATTTGAGATGTTCATGAAAAATAATCGAGAATTTGAGATACCCCAGATTGAGATTGATGAAGTAGACTTTGTACTTACTCAAATCAAAAAACGCGCCGAGGGTTTCAGGGTCGAGCGTCAGCACCTCGGCGCGAACCAGCTTCAACAGTCCCGAAAAAAGGTCATATTTTGTAGACATATTCAAAGTTGAAGTTCAAGTTTTAATTGTTGAAGTTGTAATTGTTGTAGTTGTCGTTGTACTGCTGCTGTTGCTTTTATAACTGTTGCTTTTTTAACTGCTGCTGTTGATGCTGCTGCTGCTACTGCAATGTAAAAACAATCTTATTAAAATCAAGAAAATCGAAAATTATTGATTCTAAGAAATAGCTAAATCGAGTTTCTATTAAGTAATAATAATAATTAACATTAAATTATTTTATCATTATTTTCTTAATAATAGATATAGAAGCCAGCAGGATTAAGTTGAACGACGCTTCGAATGAAAGGTTTCTATGGATTCGAGTCATGGTTCAATAGACTGAGCTGTCTGTGTATTACACCTAGGCATGTCAACTAGCCGCTTTACCGCGTAGATCTGAACACCAGAAAAACTGCTTCCGAAAATTTCATAAATAAAATTAATAAATTTCCTCAATAAAATCACAATAACGTCTTCATTATTACGAGAGCGAAATTGCAAATCAAATGTTGAAATTTACTTCTAAATGTTAAAAACACCATTTGGACAATTTAGAGCAAAAGGAAAGTCAAAATGGAAATGTCATAATTAAACACCTATATGATATAATCCGAACTTTCGGAACTCTTGAAATTGTCTTACATAAAGCCGTATGCGAAACCTAAGGTCTATATGTATAAAACTTACAAGTAAGATTGATAAATAAATTTGATCGAAAGAATTAAATAAAATGGACGACGTTTGCTCACCTGAAAAATGGCCGAACTGGAAAGAGGATCAGGTGACCTGAGTTTTTATACTGACAGTGTGACGTCACTGATCCTGGCCAATGAGAAGTACCAATATTACCGCCAAGTTTAGAAAATCATTTTCTGATGGGATTCGAACCTGATCAACGCCACAAAAAATTCCATTTGGTGCGAATCCACGCAAATTCAATTAATATTCCACTGATGTGTCCTCAGTTTACCCCAGTTATCTGTTTAACTTAATCCGTTAACAAACTGTTTAAGATTCATTCTGAAAATCGAATTTAAGCAAACTGAACACATACAAAATCACATACGAGACAAACTTACACACCCGAGTGGTTACCAAGATCTATGGTCTAGTGGTTAGAATTCCCGCCTGGTAAACCAGAGACCACAGCTTCGAGTCCTGCCACCGCTTAAATTCGCTTTTGATAATTTGCCCCAAGTCGTTTTCTTTTTTTTAATATTTCAGATTGTGATGAGGGGTTGGCTTACTCGGTGATATTGATTTGAAGATGAAATAATTTTAGTGGATCATGAATTTAGGAAAAAGATTACAGCACCACTGACCCATGTTTAAAACAAGAATTTTGGCCATACGGAAATGTTTCAGATGATGGATGTTATTTCAGAGGGCATAATTTGAAACGCCAATAACAGTAGCCCAAAATTGTGATCGGTAGTGTGAGTGAGTGAACCCGGTTCCCCCCACCTTTTCCGGTTCCTCCACCGGTCCCAGCTCCTCCTCCGGTCCCAGTTCCTCCACCGGTTCTGTGATGGCTCTCACTCTTAATTATGAATCTATTCAATTCTGTTTTTAACTGTAAGGTGCTGCCCCTATGTGTATCATAGGCGGTAAATTTGTGAACTAACTGATAGTTCAATTTTCCTGCTGCGGCGCGCGAGTAATAAGTTAGTTCATATATTCACCATCAGCGATATGTTTAGGGGCAGCACTTGACGCCACAGTACATCCTCTATTCAGCATCAGGGCCAGATTCCAGAACCACTTTCAGTAATTATTGGGTTCGAACCCGGGACACCCATGTACATCCTCCATTCAGCATTAGGAGGACCACTCTGAATAAGTGTCAGTAATTACTGGATTGGAACCCGGGACACCCCTGTACAGTCTAATTCAACATCAGGATCAATCTGGACTCGGACTCTATTCAATCCGGACGCGTCTGGATGTCTCCAATTACACTCTTTCATCGATCACGCGATCCTCCGGATGTCATCCGGATACAAGTTCATCATCAACAGCCAACCAGTCCAGGCTCAGGAAAACCATGTTAGCCTAACCGTAGACTGGTCGCCTGTCAAATTCTGCGCCACCGAACTTTAATTTGAATTGAAAGTCCGACTATTCCCGATTGCATCTAAACGCAACGGCATCACATTGTTGTGCGCATGCGTGGAATTTGTTTGCAAATATGAAGCGCTAAAATCATGTTTACTAATTATAAATATGATCTATAAACATCGATAAGCGTAAACGAACAGTAAGTGATGTTTATGAAATACTGTTGGGTGAATATTGGGGTTGAAGTAATTTATCAGATGAATATATATCTGTAGTTTTTAACCGGTTGACAGACACTCGTTTCATTCATTCATTCATTACTCTACTCCTATATTAGTCCAAGTCTTACTCTGCTCTGCGACCGTCGATTTGATCATCATCGTTATTATTGCCGTTTAGACACTCGGAGCCTGCTGTTAGTGCTCCTTTAGTAATTTAGTTTCAAGCACAGGGACATGTCTCAATTGATAGTGAATTCATTAAACCAGCGACCCCCCAGTTTAATTAACCTCTTCACTACCGCAGATAATGCAGATAACCCACCTCACCAGGAATCCAGGATTCGAGCCCAATGGCATCAATCAATTCAAATAAAATCGGTATTAGAGGCTGTTAGAGTTACTAATCCGCCATCTATGAGTAAAAATTGGAACTAAGTTGAGGCAGACAAGCCTTAGTACGGCTACACACCAGCGGTGCAATGGCTCACCACCACACCAGCAATTGTAGTAGATGAATATATTTGCGACGTTGATATACGTCGCGCATGGTAGCGAAGAGGTTAAAAACCAGTTACTTAAAAAAAAAAAACACGAAACATTACACAGTTCACAGACGGTCACAGTGTCAGTAGTAGGCTACGTAGTTTGGTATGACTGCAGTTTAGGTGTCCATAATGGTTATGTACCTAACCTTACCATAACACTAGGGCCACCCAGTGGATGGGTGACCCAAACTGCAGTCTAACTGCGGTTTAAGGTTACCTTTCCACAATGTGGTGCTTGTGTTATTGAATAATAAGTTAGGTACATAACCATCGGGACCTGAACGGCAGTCACTCCGATGATATTGAGGTCAACACCTAAACTATAATCACTACAACTTCTATTATCTCTACATACAGGAATAAGATGGCAGATGAGAGAAGTGAGAGTTGGACACCTCCGGGATGGGGAGAGGGTTCTCTCTTAGCGGGAGATGGACAGTTGTCTATGATTGATAACTGTACGTTACATCAAACCCCGGCTCCGCTAGCCGCTTCAACGGTTATGAGGAAAACACGTAAACAACTCGAGGACTCATCTGCGTGAGTTTCATCGTTTAATCCTTTCAGTGCTGACTAATTTATACCCTGTAGTGCTGGAGATAATTTGAAAATTTCTAAAAATTCCACCCTAGTGTGTTGAATAACGGGAGTATCACTATAGTGCGTCTACACCGCAGCGCGGTGTATCGTTAGTTACTAATATTTCACTATGTTTGACAGGTGCTGCCATCATAAAATAGAGATAAAAACTAATTACATCAATACTCCGCAGTGCAGTGTACTAGTAAAATCCATCACTGATTTATACACCGCACTGCGGTGTAGACGCACTGAAAGGGTTAAAATGCTATGGTAACACTGGTTGCTGGTGGAGTGGTTGTTGATATTTATCGTATCGATATTTTTAGGACGTCATTTGTTGAACCAAATCAGCTTCTCGCGTTTGGGAAACTCGATTTATTACCGAAGTTTTCTATGAGTGAATCAGACGTCGGGAAAAGTCGTGTTTCTGGTTTAGAATTCGCTCCGCGATACGAAAAATCGTAAGTCAATCAATAATCTATCGACACGTGGCGCCATCATGTCGTTTAGTACCGGCCTGAGTCCGTACTGCCTTATAGTATATAACTAATATACGGTTATATAACTAATATACTAAAATACGGTTGTGGACCTCATGGAGCCGATACTGCAGAAAACCTGTTATCACCGCTTTACATTTGATGTTTATTTAGGGATCCTTTGAGTAAAATTCAGAATGTTGAAGTGATGTTAAATAAAGATGGTTCATCCACAACGCGATCATCTTCACTGGGTATTATTAACCTTGACGATATGAGTGGTAAGTTGTTAATTGCGATGTTGATGAATTCCTCCAGGGATACAGTTCAGGAAATTAGAAATCAGGGAATTCTTTAGGTTAAAGATCTGATGATAGTAAGCCGTGTTGTTTTAATTGTTTGTTTTAGATGATTTTACCAGTGCTGGTTTGTTACCGATGACATCAGGATCTCGTGACCTCATCAGTCCTTGCGGTGGTTTCGATCAGCAATCAGTAGCAAAAACCGAACCAAAACAACCAGCAGCAGCTGCTGCAGCGCGACAGCTACAAGGTGCGATGAAACCAGCGCAGCGAGTTGCAGGAGCAGCGAAAGGAGCTGTTGGTCGACAGTTTCAGATCACTCTACAACAGGATGATAGCGATGAGGATAGTGATTTAGACGCGACTGTTCCTCACGTTCAGTTCGGCGTTGAACACATCAATGAATTAGACGGTGATTTCAGTGATTTTGATTTTAACAGTACGTGCACCGATGAGAATCAGATCGACCCCGATCAAACGATGACCGAGGACGATAAAAAACATTACAGTTTCATGGGAGGGAAATTAAAAACTACTGCAGAGAAATCTGTAGAATCCGGCACCACGAGACGAGATCCTGAACAACGCACATCAACAATTCATTTCAAAGATGATTCAATGCGTCAAAATGGTGTCAGTTTCAACAGGGATTCAATTGGATTTAAAGATGATTCAATGCGTCAAAATGGTGTCAGTTTCAACAGGGATTCAATTGGATTTAAAGATGATTCAATGCATCAAGATGGTGTCAGTTTCAACAGAGATTCCTCTATTGGATTTAAAGATGATTCAATGCGTCAAAATGGTGTCAGTTTCAACAGAGACTCCTCAATTGGATTTAAAGATTCGTTTGATTTTGATCACGTGCCGTTATCTGATAACATTAACAGACAGTCAATAATATCGAACGCTGATGACCGGTTTATAACGTACGATGATCGTCAATCTATCAACTTCGATGAATTCGGTCATCAACGTCTCGGAGTTGACTTATCGATATTAACCGATCGAGAATCGTTAGATATAGGTGGCGCTGGCCGTCGTGTTATGAGAGATTTCTCTGAGTGCGAGGGTCGAGAAGCGAATAGAACTGTGAATGATGGAGACGGAGAAGAGGAACAAGATATCGGTCAATATTTCAGTAAGTTCAGTCAAAACCTCAATGTGTTCAGTTGATATCTCAATGTGTCCAGTTGATATCTCAACGTGTCCAGTAGATATCTCAATGTGTCCAGTAGATATCCCAATGTGTCCAGTAGATATCTCAATGTGTTCAGTAGATATCTCAATGTGTCCAGTAGATATCTCAACATGTCCAGTAGATATCTCAATGTGTCCAGTAGATATCTCAACGTGTCTAGTAGATATCTCAACGTGTCCAGTAGATATCTCAATGTGTCCAGTAGATATCTCAACGTGTCCAGTAGATATCTCAATGTGTCCAGTAGATATCTCAATGTGTCCAGTTGATATCTCAATGTGTCCAGTAGATATCTCAGCGTGTCCAGTTGATATCTCAATGTGTCCAGTAGATATCTCAATGTGTCCAGTAGATATCTCAACGTGTCCAGTAGATATCTCAATGTGTCCAGTAGATATCTCAATGTGTCCAGTAGATATATCAATGTGTCCAGTAGATATCTCAATGTGTCCAGTAGATATCTCAATGTGTCCAGTAGATATCTCAATGTGTCCAGTAGATATCTCAATGTGTTAAGTCAATATCTCAATGAGTTCAGTAGATATCTCAATGTGTTTAGTCAATATCTCAATGAGTTCAGTAGATATATCAATGTGTTTAGTCAATCTCTCAATGTGTTTAGTCAATATCTCAATGAGTTCGGTCAATATCTCAATGAGTTAAATGTTTGATATTATTTCAGCAGCTCCTAGTGGTTTATTCCAGCGTGGTTTATCTAACAGACCTTCAATTCCATTCTCCAGTACGTATTAAAATAAACAATCATTTGTCAGCCATAGAGAGACATCAATGACATGATTTAATGATTTATTTTCTAGACGGGCTTCCGAACAGCAGTGAAATCGACACAGAAGATGAAATAGCAGCGGCTAGGATGGTAAATATAAAACCTACGTTCAGTTCAATATCTATGAGTTCAGGATAAACTCACGAGTTGAAATTAGTTTATTTGCAATGAGTTAAATTTGAACTCACAGCTGTGGAACTAAGTCTATTACTCAATTTTCTTGAATAGATGTTTATTTTGATGTGTATTTTATAGGAAATGGCAGAAAGACAGGATACTCCTGGCGCAAGTGAGGATGATCGTAATTTACAGCACAATCGGCCAGGTACGTAGTCGGGATAGCCATAGTTAAACTCGAAATTTATTGTTAAAAGCTTTAACATCTGAGATCTGCTTCTATGGTTCAGAGTTTACATTTGACTCAATGAAAATGAATGTATTTTAACTCGCAGTATTCATTGTGTGTTTGATATTTGATAGGTTTGGAAGGTGGAAGTTCGGATGAATTAGATCTAGTTCACAGATTACAGATGAGACAATCAGCTGAAGGTGATGTAGTTGTGTCACCGGTGTTAGGAGACGGTGGATGTGGTGGTGATGGTAGTAGTGGCAGGTAGGTGGCAGCACCGCTAGTCGGCTGTACTGTGATTGTGATGATGTATTATTATTAATTATAGCGATGTTATTATTGATTATAGCGATGTTATTATTAATCATAGCGATGTTATTATTGATTATAGCGATGTTATTATTAATTATAGCGATACTGCTGCTGATCACCGTCCGTTTATAGAAGATGATCCCGATGCTCAGCCACGGGTGCGACCGGTAGGCGAGGACGGAGTATTAACTGAACGTACGCCACCTGGTGGTGGTCGACAGGTACGTTTCTCCGATGCGCTCGTAGCTGAAGATCGACCGGTACCAGGTGGCGCAACTGCCGCTGATTGGCTGAACGGTCTGGAAGCCGAATCTCATTTAGATTCTCAGTTCTTGCGTCCGGCTTCGAATTTGGATATATCTGGAACATCTCGACCTTCGTGGCAGACTGATGAAGGTCGTTCATCCTGGCAGACGGATCGCAGTTCATTTGATTTATCGAATGTAATGAATCAAACAGATGGAGCCACTGTACGCACCAATAGATCGAGCAATTTACCTGATAATAATTCACCGGCGCTCGTAAGTAAAATATATGGATGTTATATTAATGCAAATGAAACTAGAGGCAACTTCAGTTATTGTGACAACTTGAATTAAACTCTTATCTTATTCTCGTGAATCATTCTTAAAGGTTGAAGAAAATACTTCAGAAAGTTTATTCGGCCAAGAATCTGCACAGTGGAATCATCAGAGCGCAATATTCGATTCAATGAATCAACCTGCTGATATAACCGATAGTATTAGTTTATTTGGAACGCCTCATGATTCCGGTTTATTCGGAACTCAACCAGAACAATTGAAACAGTCGTTACAAGCAGCAGCGCCTGTAACAGCAGCAGCAGCAGCAGCACCTGAAACAGCTGTGAGAGGAGTTGCACCAGATACAGGTCAGTGTTTTACTAAACAACTTTAATTTAATTTGAAGAATTTCATTCGTTCAAAATAAGCTCAGATGAACCGTGTTTATACAGGTTATACAGAAACTACACTGGATCTCGCGTTACAAACATCGTTTCCTGGTGCTCCGGATTATCACGGCGGATTAGGATCGGATTTAGACGGATTTATTCAAAATAATCTCGACATCGACGACGAGGAATTCTTTGGAACTGGTGAGGAGAAAGATTGTTGACGTTTGAGTTGAAATATTCATTCAGTTTGTTAATGGATTATCGTGTATTTTGTAGCTGAAGCGAATGATATGATGAAAGAACATGAAATTAAATTCCAAGAAGACAATATTTTCAGTCAGGTTTGTAACAGGATCCGGGTACCTTCCATAGATCACGACTCGGTTCCACTATTCTCACTCCACACTTTAAATTACATAGTTTGTTTCCCTGATATTTTAACATTGGAAATGTGGAACAGAGACCAGAAAAGTGGTTATTAATTTCGAATGCTTTCGAATTTGAAATGTTTACTGGTATTTAACAGTACTCACTCCACACTTCAAATTAGCTATTTCCAATGTTTTCGACATTTGAAATGTGGAACTGAGTTCTGAAATGTGGTTATTAATTTCAATTATTTGAAATGATTTACGGGTGTTTAACTGATAGTAATTGTTGTAATTAAGGAGGATATGGTAGCTGCTCGTACGCTGACGTCGAGTTGTTCGAACTGGAGTTTAAAAACGGAAGCGACTATTTTACGACCGTCCTGGTTGTCGGATGAATCCAGTAATCCGTTTATGCGTATATCTGTCGGTGCGTTTATGGGCTGCCGAACTGAAGCATTAGGATCATTAGACGGAGATTCCAACGTTACTCGTGTAAGTTCAAACTTTGACTTTCAGATCCAGTTTGATAATTGTTGCTTGGTGGATAGTTGACATAGTGACAATTGAAATTGTAACCAGTACTTGTCCTCATCTAACCATCTTTTGAGCGACGGAAGTGTTTAATCAGAACAACTGTGATTGATTTATTTTCAGCCCGATTTCGGTGAGAATATAATCACACCACCGGCCGAACGAAGGACTGTAGCGTTGTTTAAAACGTCTCCTAAAGAATTGAGCGATATACAAGAGGTGACTGCTGATACTGAATCAGAGGTCAGGAGTGCAGGTGTTGGTAGCGTAGCTAGTGACGCTGATGGTAAGTTATCGGTCCTCACTGAATTCAAAAACTCGTAACTCAAGAACTTTCGCTAAGAAGATTAGAAAAAATGTTACCGGTACAATAGATTGCCCTGCTTGTTACCCTGCAGAGCCAATTGCCTCAGGTTATGGTGTGTCCCACATGACACGGTGGCCATTTACCTGCAAATCTGGGAAATTTGTTGAGATTGCTATACCGTCAATGTCTTGCGTATTTGACTGTGTTAACTGATTGGATTCTTAGCAGATCAAGTCAGAGAAAACACGTGCATGTCAGAGAATATAAAATAGTCAGGGAAAAAGCAAGTCAAATAAAAGTGGCGGTCACTCTGGATGTTCCAAGTCATGTGATATCTCGTGATGTATTGAAAGATGTTTATTCTCTTCACAGATTCCACATTGAAAGTTCGTTCTGAAATATCGGACGC
This sequence comes from Tubulanus polymorphus, assembly GCF_964204645.1. Taxonomy (NCBI): domain Eukaryota; kingdom Metazoa; phylum Nemertea; class Palaeonemertea; order Tubulaniformes; family Tubulanidae; genus Tubulanus; species Tubulanus polymorphus. The sequence goes on along the minus strand of NC_134025.1, from coordinate 904,201 downwards.
GTCAACAACGACCACAAGCATCACCACGACGACGAACCTGAGACAGAAATTACAACTAAGCGAAATGTTTTTAGAGGAAGATTTTCCGACGAGTTCTCGATTCAACGAGGAATCAACGGATAAAACGTTACGTATGAATGAATTGAATGAGAATAACGACAGTTCGTCGTTACGATGTTTAACACCGACCAGTGAGATCAGTAGTAATGAAGTCGATGATTCTACGTTCATGTGTAGATCGGGCGCAATCAATCGATCGGCCATCGACGAATTAATAGCTTCAGTTTCCACGACGACTAAACCGGAAGTTTACACGGAAATGTTGATGAAATTGTCGCAGAACGCTTCGAAAAAGAAACGCGGCTCGGAAAAACAGCTGCAACGTCACCTGGTGGCGGGAAATGTGAGTAATACGGCGCAGATATCAACGTCCGATCATAAAACAGCGGAGCAATCACTGCAAACATCGATGAGTCATCGTCCAGCGGAGAATTCACAGCAAACATCGATGAGTCATCGTCCAGCGGAGAATTCACAGCAGAGATCGATGAGTCATTATCCAGTGGAGAAATCACCGCAAACATCGATGAGTACTCGTCCAGCGGAGAATTCACAGCAAACATCGATGAGTCATCGTCCAGCGGAGAATTCACAGCAGAGATCGATGAGTCATTATCCAGTGGAGAAATCACCGCAAACATCGATGAGTACTCGTCCAGCGGAGAATTCACAGCAGAGATCGATGAGTCATTGTCCAGTGGAGAAATCACCGCAAACATCGATGAGTCATCGTCCAGCGGAGAACTCACAGCAGAGATCAATGAGTCATCGTCCAGCGTCCCCGAGACCTACTCATAAAATGGGAGCACGACCTAAAACGGGCGTTAATAATACTGCAGCAGCAAGGAATAGAGAAAAACCAGTTAACAATGAGAGGAATCGAACAGCAGACGCAGATTCAGGAATCAATAACGATTCATCGATTCATTCACATCATCAGATCAATAAAACATTAAAATCACCGGCAACTCGGAAATATCAGCGAAGAGGATCGTTAAAATCAACAGACAGTGCTGCCATCTCTTCATCCGACGAGGAAACACCGGCCGCTAAATCTCGTCCTCCGCGTAGAACCAGTTCAAATAGAACGAGAAAAAAACAATCGTCAGGAGGTCAACAATCATCAGATATTTCACTCGATACATCGACGTCGTCACAGATACCGAGAATATCGTCTGCTTCTACTGATCTCAGTAAGCAATCAATAGATCGTAGCACTAAACCCAGTATGCGGCCTGTAGATGGCACCACTAGGTCATCTGAACCCGACAAGCAGCCTGCAGATAGCCGCACCAGGCTATCCAGTGAGACCAGCAGACAGCGTGTAGATGGCAGCACTAGATCATCTACCGAGTACATTAGACGATCTGTAGATGGCAGCACTAGGTCTTCCGAACACAACAGACGACCTGTTGAAAGCGGCACCAGACTATCTAGTGAGTCCGGTAGACGGCCTGTAGATGGCAGCACTAGGTCTTCTGAACCTGACAGACGACCTGTTGAAAGCAGCACCAGGCTATCCAGTGAGTCTGGCAGACGACCTGTAGATGGCAGCACTAAGACCTCAGAACCCAACAGACGTCTTATAGATGGGGGCACCAGGCTATCCAGTGAGTTCAGCAGACGACCTGTAGATGGCAGCACTAGGTCATCAAGAGGATCTGCTAATAGAAGATTCGACTCTTCTGTTGAAGCTGAAAAATCTTTAACCTTGAATAGATCTGCATCAACCACTGGACGAACTGTATCTTCATCCACGGATAAGAGAGAAGAATGTAGGCTGTCTACGGGTAGTAATTCTGAAAGAGAGGCAGGATCTAGACAACCTATCGCAACTGATTCGAGATTATCAGGTATCTCTGACAGAAGAACGAACAGGTTGTCGAGGACAACAGATCAACAAGCAATTGATGAGAAAGGATTGAAAACTGCAGGAACACAGTTTGATAAAATGAAATCTGGAGATGGAAAATCATCATCTGTTAAAACTTCAGACGAAACAGGAATAAACAAACAGACATTCTATTCACCTCCCCGCAATAGACGAAGTCTAGAATTCCTTAACGACGACAACATTCAACCAAAAATCGGTGACTTTGACTCGAATTCGGGGACGCCACCAGTTTGGAAAACACCTCGACCTAGTTCTCTATATTCACGGGTTAATCATCCCGATTCACCGGATGGAAGAGAGAGGGCGCCGCTCGACAGCACTGAGGCTGATACAAAGTATTCTCATAGATACGACATGACCAGCGGTTTTCATAGTCAACAAACGGATCTATCACCGACGACAACCACGGTTACTACTCCTAGACTAACTACTACTGAACGCCGGACGCAACGAGGACCGAGATTATCGAGTACTCCGATGGGTTTACTCGGTAAATCAGATGAAACCGGCGACATGCCGTCAAATATAACTAACTTCACTCATCCAGGTGGAGCCACCTTTAGTTCAGATTGCGTAGATCCCGGGAATGACGTTAACCCTCAACCGGCCGCGACTGGTCGTAGTTTATCGATGGAGGATGAGTCGAAACCAGGGGGCGCCACCGTCAATAAACAATCGCGTAAACAAGTGCCAAAATTCCACCTGGAAGAGACAGTTACCGACCAATCGGAACAGATACCTCGATCTGAGCGCCATCTAGCGTGGAAAGATCAAACTAAACCCAACCCTACATCTTCGGCTAATAATCCCGGAATAAAGAACATTACTCCACTGGTTCAGTCTTCGATTACTCCGGGAGTTGCGGTTATTACTCCTAGTGTTAGTAATCCTGGATTTATCGCCGGACACGGTTCCGCAGTGCCAACGTTATTAACCAATCGTCATCTAGCGAATCCGGTATCGACTCTCGCACCGAATCTAACGGGTATTTACAACAATCAGATTTATCTTTCATCCGTCCATAATACAGCGCGATATCCACCAATCATGTCGTCTCGTACAGCACCTCGTTATATCAGCACGGAAACAGCCCCGCCCCCTCCGTCACAGAGACCTACAGCCGAATATTCTACAAACTGTGAATGGGCTGCAGTTTATATGAGAGGAAGAGCTCAATCTCATGATTCATACTCTACAGCTATCAACCAGCAGCAGCCGCAGCAGCTACCCACTACAGCAGCAGCAGCAGTAGCGTATAATACTCATGATCCCAGAATACGTAAGTGTTCAGTTTCATTTATTTGACAAACCTATGATAATTTATAATACAAAGACAACAGGTTATAACGTTATATCATACGTTTGTCGGGGGATTCAAAAAATCCGTTAGGATTGTCCAGTTGAATCCCCGAAATGTGTTTAACTCATAATCTTAATTACATGTAGAATTGATGATATATTGAGTCTGTTATTTTGACAGATCCTCAGTAAAACAGTGATAAAATGATCATCAATTGTAGAATTGTTCTGTTACTAGAGATCTTACAATCTATCCAATCTAATTGTCAATTTAACTGATCTATTTCATTCAATGAGTTTTGTTTTGTTCAACATTGATTATTTGTAAAGGACTCAATGAAACCAGTGACTACTGTGTTCATTCATAAAGCCTATAGTTTGTTTATGAATTGGTGTCAAGGTCACATAAGCTATGTACTATGTATGTGAAGGCTTAGTTCTGATTGGCTGGCCTGTTACTATGGTAGCCACCCATAGTCACCTGACCTAGGGCTAGAGTTTTGATTGGCTGTGATATCACTTTTCACCTGACCTAGGGTTAGGGTTAGCTGCTTGTCATGAGTAACTGTGATGTCACTGGTCACCTGACCTAGGGTTGGGGTTAGATGCTAGTTATGAGTGACTGTGATGTCACTGGTCACCTGACCTAGGGTTAGGGTTAGCTGCTTGTCATGAGTGGCTGTGATGTCACAGAAGTCACCTGACCTAGGGTCATTGTGATATAGTTGTATAGTGAATTCACTGCTCAGACACAAATTTATAAATGCTAATAGCCCAACATGCAAGATTAAAAGCTATTTTCTTTCATCCCCAAATTCTAAACCTGTAGTATTAAGACATTAATTGCCCATTAGTCGGTTATACTGTTCTGAATTCTCATTTAACTATTGGAAATAAATCCATTCTGAGAAATATTCAACTGAATACTGATATATCTAATTCACATGTCATGTATCCCATCAAAATTCATTTCTACAAGCAAATTTATTAATTAAATCTGCATTAATTTCATCAGTAAATTAGTATTGAACACGAACAGTGTTTATTATGTGTCATAATTATTTCAGGTTTATTCAATGGTATAAATGATGAGTTGGTCGGAGCGCCTGCTACGATCCCGAGTCCTCAGATTGAAGCTCCCGGTGAACTATGTTTCAAAGATGTCTGCTGCGTCGGATTCTCCGCTCAGACAACTCTACCGCTCTTCAACCCGAGTCGTCAATGGTTACAATGTAGTTTAACGATCGTTAGTTTGAATATAGATGGCGTTGAACGCGACGTTCAACTTTCACCGTTCATCGTCAAACAGAAAGCAGTTATTGAACCGACAACAACGGATGAATTAAGGGTGCGTATTTCCTCCCCCTCAACCCCCTCTACCCCCTCCTCCCCTCCTACTCTAAACAGATCGCGTTCTATAATCTCATGTATTATTTATAGGTTGTATTTATGCCGAATCATGCCGGAGTGTTTGTAGCCCATGTCCATGTTTTAGTGAGTCCCGTCGGGGGTAACGAGTCCGTCCTACAGCAGAAGTTACCGAGAATGGTCACTTTACAGGCAGTCGCCGAATCTCCTAATGTGCAGGTAAAATGTTAACCCTTTCACGGCGTCGATCCGGCATTAAAGTCTGTACATATAATTAATCAGTTAAAATTCACCTGTCAAACATATGAAATTTTTAGTAAAAGAAAGTTTGCGTTTTACAGCAGTGAAATGAAGTGAAGGATGAATATGTCTATTGTATATATTTTATGCAGGTATTAAGCGATGATCTGATGATGGATTTCGGTCAGAGAAGTTGGGGTTCACACGATCAAAAACCTTTAGTTCTAGTCAATAGAGGTCAATCAGCTGTTCCTATAAGACTCGTTATTATGGTAAGTAATGAAATAATCTAAATCTTCACAATTCAAGACCCACTTTTATAGTTTTTGGCTAAATTTCACTCTTTTAGTTGAAATTAGTTCATTTGCAATGTTTTTTTCTCTATTCAAAGCAAGAACTTAGGAACTGGGTTCTGAGTTTTAAACTGTATCAGCTCTTATTCATTGAACTATGATGCTTGTATATATTTGACAGACTAAAGCAATCTGGCCGTGTTTCTCATTTGAACGTTCGTCCGATATCGTATCATCTCATACCGCGAGTAAATCAGTTATAAACTGTACACTGAAAGGTCGATCTGAACTGTCAGCTGCCGGGGACCCGGTTCAGGTGGTCGTTTATTTCAAAGCTCCCGAAAAACATCACGATAGAGGTAAGATATGTATATATATATATATATATATATATATATATATATATATATATCCTATAATTTGCGATGAAGTGCCCATTTTCGGATCAACCGCTCATCTGACAGATAAATCTGTTTACACCATGGCTGAATATAGTTAATGAAAATAAATGAAAATAGTTAATGCTTAAATCGTTTGAATTATTATCCTAATTGAACATACAAAGTGATTAATAGCAACTTATTAACCTGAAATTTTAGTAAAAATGTTTTGTGAAACCGGACCCTGGTGATGGTTAATGAATTAGTTTAAATGTATTTTTACAGTGAGTTCAAGTACTCCTCCAGAGATTGTGGAGTCGATACTGAGCGTAGAATTGGATACTCCATCGACGCCTAAACCACTGAATACAATCAGTCTGAAAGCTTTATTAGTTACATCTAAATTACATATACCATCAGGAATGCAGGTTAGACACTGATCCACAACATCATCTGCAACTTATACCTAAATTGTGACTATAATTCTGTATTGATTGATCAATTGTAGAATCTGCAGATGAAGGCCGGGTATAATCAGTGTAGTACTCAGACAGTTCCGTTCAGGAACGCTGGTAATATCGATATTAATTTACAGTTGAGTTTATCGAATCATTCGGATATATTCGAAGTAAATCCGTCGCGTTTAATCATACCACCTGGACACGACGGTGAGGCTACCGTTAAATTCCAACCAATCAACGACGGCCGAAAACAACAATATGAATGGTTAGTTTCTCTTTATATTCACCAGGGGGCGTTTATCATTAGAGTGCTGACCATGTAGTACTACTTCCTGCAATGGTGTTCGACGGCTTGGAGCCTTAGTTTCATCCTACCTCCTCTCTTCTGTGATGGCTTGGAGCCCTAGTTAAATCTGATATTTAATCCTAACCCCCTCTCTTTGATGGCTTGGAGCCCTAGTTTCATCCTACCCCGCTCATCTGTGACAGCTTCGAGCTCTAGTTATATCTGATATTTCATTCCCCTCGGGTCTTCTGTAACTCTTATATCTGATATTTATTGTTTTTCAGTACGATATTTATGTGTATTGAACCGGATGGTGCTGCGTATGAGATTAATGTAACCGGTGAAGTGATCGGTCGAGATGATCGACTCACCGGAGAGGGAGGTCCGACGTTACTCTGCGATCGTAGTTTCCTCATGTGGGGCGGACTTTCTATCGGCAAAAACATGTAAGTTACTTACCGGGGGTAATAAATACTGGAAGAGTTTTTGTAAGAAAAACCTAAGCGAGCAGTTTAGGAAATGACTCTATTCAAAAACTATTCTAACAAAACTAAACTATTCATATGATTTCTGCTAGTAAAGATGGAGAGTAACTTGTCTACTAGAAAACAATACAGACTTGTTTACCTTGTCTAGAATAGGGCCTCATAGATCATCAAAGTGAAGTCAAATGAGGTGCTGCAAAAATTACTGATAATGTGTGAAATTGTTCTGATTTAGTCAGATACAAGGTTGGCAGGTCTGTGTACCAGCTATTTCACCAGATGAAATTTAATTGAATCTGAGAAGAAGTCGAATATCGCACATTGCGGAGTACTCATTGAAGAAGGGAATTGATTGTGTTTAATGTTTGTTTTCAGGCCTCAGAAACTGGTTTTACGAAATACTTCGAACTCGTGTCGTAAATACAACCTCGTTATCAAACAACACTTCGCCGAGTTTCAAATACTGTGTTCATCGGCCGCGGGGAAAGAGGTTTTATCCAGCAATCGAACGATCGTTTTAAAACCGATGCAGGATTTACCGGTTGAGATCATGTTTCAACCGACAGCAATCACTTCATTCCTCACTAAGTTACACATTAAACGAGATGGTTCTATGTATAAATACTCGGTAAGTTTTTCTCTTCTCCGCTCACGGTTCTAACATGACGATCAGCTCTGTCTCGTCCACCCCTCTACTTTACTTCACGATCACACGTTTGTTGTTTATTTCTGTAGATTCCTCTGATCGATCACACGTTTGTTGTTTATTTCTGTAGATTCCTCTGATCGGTCACGGAGGTAAAAGCGAAATCGTAATCGGAGAAGAAGAAAATGGAGTCCGACAAAATTGGATTAAAGTCGGAGAAATGTTGGAGGGAGCGAATAACGTGACAAAAATGGTTATACAGAATATCGGTGACAGAGCTGCATTTATTAAAGCTTTAGGATTCTCGGGTAAACACTCCTCTTACCTCTCACTCGTCTCTCACTCTCTCCTCTCACTCTCCCTCTCTCCTCTCACTCACCTCTCACTCTCCCTCTCTCCTCTAACTCTCCCTCTCTCCTCTAACTCTCCCTCCTCTCACTCACCTCTCACTCTCCCTCTCTCCTCTAACTCTCCCTCTCTCCTCTAACTCTCCCTCCTCTCACTCTCCCTCTCTCTTCTCTCCTCTCTCCCTCTCTCCTCTCACACTCCCTATCACTCTCTCCTCTCACACTCCCTCTCACCTCTCTCCCTCTCACACTCCCTCTCACCTCTCTCCCTCTCTCCTCTCACTCACCTCTCCCTCTCTCCTCTCACTCACCTCTCTCACTCTCCTCTCACTCTCCTCTCACTCCTCTGCCCTTATTGAATATTGATGATGGTTATAATGTGATTTTAGATCTCCAGATGACAGTTCCATTCTCTAGCGATCGTCTCGTAATTCAACCATCTGAGTTCATCCTCAGAGAAAGAGAAGCTAAGGTAAAAACATTCAAAAACCACACACACATTGATTGATTGATTGATTGATTTGTTGATTGATTGTTTGATTGGTTGATTTGTAGACTATAATGGTGATATTTATCCCGAGTTCCCGAGAGGAAGCTCTCTGCCTCGATAAACAGAATATCGTCGGAACCATCGGGTTTTTCTACGGCGATGAGATTTTAAGACAACAATACAGGCGGTTAGTTCGAAATGATGTGAATTAGTTGTTGAAGTTTATTTTAGTTTAGTTAATGATGATCTGATGAACTGATTTCAGGTCGATGTTGAAAGGAAAAAAACCGAGCAATAAAAGAACTAGTAACATTGATACGAACAGCATCATTAAATCTGTAAACTTCGATGTGTATTATTCCGGTGAAGAACTGATTAAAGAAGGTATTTTAACATTCATTATGATGTTTAAACACGAGAAACAAGTCCAGAAAATATGTTTAAAATCTCTGAAATCTCTGTTCTCTATTTGTAGAAGGTGAATGTGTAGAGAATCTGATGACTCCCGATTTCTTCTTCCAAAACATGTTTAAGATAGCGGTGAGGGTTCTAGGAGAACCTCCTTATAAAAAACAGCGAGACACCACGAGTCGAATGACGAACCGTAAAATAGAAACATCTCCATCATCACAACAACCTGCAAATATCAGCAGTTTAAATGAAACTAGTGACGATAAGTTAACGAGATGGTGAGTTATCAAACACTGAGATATCTGTTCTATCTCTGATCTACAGTAGACTGTGTGCATGCCTCTGATCTACAGTAGACTGCATGCTCTTGCCTCTGATCTACAGTAGACTGTGTGCATGCCTCTGATCTACAGTAGACTGCTAGCACTTCTCACGGGTCATCACATGAATTGCAGTAGACAAATTTGAAATATTTCATATAATGCAATAAAACTGCTTGTATGTTGTGGTTAGTGATAGATATTGATACTATTTGATTGTAGTCCTCCGACTCCTCCGGTGAAAGGAACTCCGGCTTTATTCAGAAAGCGTCGGTCATTAACTCCTCCAGAACCCGCCAATCAATGGTCGATAAAACCAGAATATCTCGTGCTGAAACTATCGAAGACATCTTCACCAAAAAAATTTGAGATTATCAATAATTCAGCAGAGATTCAGAGGTAAATAAACTCTAATCAGTAAATGAGTTTATATTGAATCCCTCAGAAAATCCATTAATAAAAACTATGTTTATATTTCAGATATGAATTACTTTTACCCGGAACTAAATTAGAAGTGACAAATGAAGAAGGTTCAATTCCACCAAGGTTTGAAATATAACAATCAGTTTGTTTCCATTCACGGCGTGTTTTTAATATTGTGTTTTATGTATTTGTAATTCTTGTATATTTGTAGGAGTAATACGTTAGTTTGTATCAGTCCTAGTTCATCGCTATTATTCCGGAGAGTAGCTCTACCGTGGATGGGTGAAGTAATTGTTAAATGTGCCTCGTCTCAGAAGGTAAACTTTCAGAGAAAATTCCCGGAAAAACCGAGTCGAATAAAAGTTGCCACCATGTTAAAGTATGCTTCACTAATTACAGTAACAGTTTTATCAGCTGTAAATTGACTCAAGTCTCTGAACCGTCTCGGTCTCCCACACAAACAAACACAACTCCAGCGCAATCAGTTTAGTGATAATGAATGATTTGATTGTGTTTCAGGTGTTAAAGGTTCAGATTCACGAAGACGACTCCGATTCGGTTCAATCTATTCCTGTATCTGTGACTAGCGGTCGAAGTGTTCTCTCTGAATCACGTAATACAACAGTCTCGTCGTCACCTCAAGCATTGAGCAGTACTCGTCTACCTAACAACGCTCTTACCAGTAATAAACTAGGTCAACCTAGCTGCGATATCGATATTACTAAACGAGAAATCAATTTTAGAGATACGCTTATGGCTTATAGTTCAGGTAATTCAGTCTAAACTTGACTGTAACTTCTATTAACTGATTTATTAATATTCAATGTGTTTGTGATGATGTTATTTTATTTCAGATTCTAAGCTTGAATTCAGGAATAACGGCAATGAACTGTTAGACTGGTATCTGACCCCATTAGCTCTTGCATATCTGAAGGTATTCAATCATTTTACTGTCAAACTGTGTTGTCATTTCGATAAGCCCTCACACATTCACTGATCTCTTGTTTTGAGTCCTAATTTGTATTTATATAATTCAATTTGTCAAGTGTTAAGTCATCATTTGGATAAGTTGTCAACATAGGTCGTCACAACTTTGTTGATTTTAAGTAATATTGTATGATTGTAATATTGATATTGATTGTGATATTGATATTGATTGTGATATTGATATTGATTGTGATGTTGATGTTAATGTTGTTCTTTTACAGAAAGAGACAGGAACCAGTGATATTAAGCGTTTAAGTAATGACGTATTCAAGTTTATTCAAATGTCTGGTTCATTAGAACCTCAACAACAAACTCAAGTTCCGGTTCTATTCGAACCGAACGAACGAGGCAGTTATACGCAATTCTGGAATCTACAAGTTCAAGGTCGTACAGCGAGTTCAACGGTCGGAGTTTACCGAGTTCAACTCACTGGAAAGGTTGGTCTGAAAATCTTGATTAATAATGCGTTAATCAGTTGTTAATTGGAGCTACTTGTAAAAATACTTGTGCAGTTATGAGAGGAGAGGATTCAGATTTGTGCATATTTGGGGTGGTGTTAAAAACAGCACAGTTAGGAACGGTACTTAATCACAGTCACTACAACTCCTTGATTCCTTGAAACTCCTTAAATTTGAGCAAAATACCCAAAAAAAATCCTGAAATAGGTCATTAGAAATTTTGTCGCATTTTGTAGTCGTACAGAAGACTTCACCTAAATCGGTCTTAATTTATGAACTGTTTATGTTTGTTTTTAGGGTGTCGCGAAGGTGATGAAATCCAGTCCAAAACCAGATCGGAAAAATCGAATTTCCTTCGAAAAGTGAGTATTAATTATAGACATTCAGTGTTTTTGTAATATGTTGAATATATTAACATGTTGTAAATGTTTTATTGTTACAGAGAGAAAGAGAATATGAATACAATCCGTCCGATCATTGCTACTCCTGATAAACTCATATTCCCTATAACTTCACCTCATTCTACTCATGAACTGAAGGTCGGAATCAAAAATAAATCTGATAGAAATCAATCTGTAAGTTTTTTACAATCGTTGATTCTAACGTGTTTTGATTCTCTAGTGAACCCGATATTTCAGTGTTTCATGTGGTTTTATTATTTCAGATCAAAGTTCTTCCTTTGTCTGCACCGTTTCATGCAAGTAAACGCAAGTTTGAAGTGAAGTAAGTTTTACTAGACCCCCTCTACTAGACCCCCCTCTACTAGACCCCCCCCCCTACTAGACCCCCCTATACTAGACCCCCCCCCCTATACTAGACCCCCCCTCTACTAGACCCCCCCCCCCTCTACTAGACCCCCCTCTACTAGACCCCCTCTACTAGACCACCCTCTACTAGACCACCCTCTACTAGACCCCCCTCTACTAAACCCCCCTCTACTAGACCCCCCTCTACTAAACCCCCCTCTACTAGACCACCCTCTACTAGACCACCCTCTACTAGACCCCCCTCTACTAAACCCCCCTCTACTAGACCCCCCTCTACTAAACCCCCCTCTACTAAACCCCCCTCTACTAGACCCCCCTCTACTAGACCCCCCTCTACCATACCCCCTCTACTAGACCCCCTCTACTAGACCCCCCTCTACTATACCCCCTCTACTAGACCACCCTCTACTAGACCCCCCTCTACTAGACCCCCCTCTACTAGACCCCCCTCTACTAGACCCCCCTCTACTAGACCCCCCTCTACTAGACCCCCCTCTACTAGACCCCCCTCTACTAGACCCCCCCCCCCCCTACTAGACCCCCCTATACTAGACCCCCCCCCCCTATACTAGACCCCCCCCCCTCTACTAGACCCCCCCCCCCCTCTACTAGACCCCCCTCTACTAGACCCCCTCTACTAGACCTCCCTCTACTAGACCCCCCTCTACTAGACCCCCCTCTACTAGACCCCCCTCTACTAGACCCCCCCTCTACTAGACCCCCTCTACTAGACCCCCCTCTACTAGACCCCCCTCTACTAGACCCCCCTCTACTAGACCCCCCTCTACTATACCCCCTCTACTAGACCACCCTCTACTAGACCACCCTCTACTAGACCCCCCTCTACTAAACCCCCCTCTACTAGACCCCCCTCTACTAAACCCCCCTCTACTAGACCCCCCTCTACTAGACCCCCCTCTACCATACCCCCTCTACTAGACCCCCTCTACTAGACCCCCCTCTACTAGACCCCCCTCTACTATACCCCCTCTACTAGACCACCCTCTACTAGACCCCCCTCTACTAGACCCCCCTCTACTATACCCCCCTCTACTATACCCCCTCTACTAGACCACCCTCTACTAGACCACCCTCTACTAGACCCCCCTCTACTAGACCCCCCTCTACTAGACCCCCCTCTACTAGACCCCCCCCCCCCTCTACTAGACCCCCCCCCCCTCTACTAGACCCCCCCCCCCTCTACTAGACCCCCCCCCCCCCTCTACTAGACCCCCCCCCCCTACTAGACCCCCCTCTGCTAGACCCCCTCTACTAGACCCCCCTCTACTAGACCCCCCTCTACTAGACCCCCCTCTACTAGAACCCCCTCTACTAGACCCCCCTCTACTAGACCCCCCTCTACTAGACCCCCCTCTACTAGACCCCCCTCTACTACATCGTTTAGCTTCAGGAATATTTATAAATAAATGAATGTTTGATTTGTTTTTTTGTAGTTCTCAACACTATATTCGGCTTCCGATCAAATTCACTCCGGTGACCGTCGGAAAATTTGAGGCGGTTCTCGTTCTACAGGCTAAAGACGTTCCGGAAGTTACTGTTACATTGTATGGAGAGTCTGTAGATAATAGCGTATGAATCCAGTTACACTGTTCTCGGTACGGAGAGTCTGTAGATAATAGTGTATGAATCCAGTTACACTGTTCTCGGTACGGAGAGTCTGTAGATAATAGTGTATGAATCCAGTTACACTGTTCTCGGTACGGAGAGTCTGTAGATAATAGTGTATGAATCCAGTTACACTGTTCTCGGTACGGAGAGTCTGTACATAATAGTGTATGAATCCAGTTACACTGTTCTCGGTACGGGGAGTCTGTAGATAATAGTGTATGAATCCAGTTACACTGTTCTCGGTACGGAGAGTCTGTAGATAATAGTGTATGAATCCAGTTACACTGTTCTCGGTACGGAGAGTCCGTAGATAATAGTGTATGAATCCAGTTACACTGTTCTCGGTACGGAGAGTCTGTGGATAATAGTGTATGAATCCAGTTACACTGTTCTCGGTACGGAGAGTCTGTAGATAATAGCGTATGAATCCAGTTACACTGTTCTCGGTACGGAGAGTCTGTAGATAATAGCGTATGAATCCAGTTACACTGTTCTCGGTACGGAGAGTCTGTAGATAATAGTGTATGAATCCAGTTACACTGTTCTCGGTACGGAGAGTCTGTAGATAATAGTGTATGAATCCAGTTACACTGTTCTCGGTACGGAGAGTCTGTAGATAATAGTGTATGAATCCAGTTACACTGTTCTCGGTACGGAGAGTCTGTAGATAATAGTGTATGAATCCAGTTACACTGTTCTCAGCTGTGGAACTGGGTCGCTGTAAATATTGATAGTATTTGAGTATTGTTAGATGAAGTCTTCCTATGCATTTAATACTAACACCTCTCACTATGGATAAACTCAGATCTGTTTCTGTGTCTGATATTCAGTCAGTACGTTTACCCTAGATATATTTATAGTTGGTTATTATGTCAGTATTATACAGTGTACACCTCACCTATCAGTTCTCCTACTGCTTGTGAGCTGTAATTATGTCATCAGTTGTCTCAATATACTGTTGATATTTTTTTTTTATAGAACATTGTAATATGACCTGAATGATACCTCGTAGTGCCTACAATTCATACTCATACCCGGGTACATTATATACAATATTCGTAGGTGTTTTCAATGAATAATAACAGTAATTGAGTATGGATCGATGGATCAGGTATTGATGAGGAGCAGGGTAAGGGTTTATATTGAGCTGTTATTGGGCGTGGTTTCTCTGACCGTTTCTCTCAGGATTCCTACTGCAGATTGTATGATACCTGTATCAGAGATATGAATATTTACTATATATCACTCATACAGCTTGTACGGTAGCTGAATACAAGGTAGCTGCAGCTTACATTCAGTAGCTGTAACTGTTGCTAATGTTCAGTAGCTGTTTGTGGAATGTAAAGTGTTTTTCTCTTGTTCTAAACTGATTCAATATTCTGAAGTAGAAGTGTTTTTTACTCAACCGCCTGCGCGGCTATATTTAAACTCAATAGACAAATCTCAAATAACTCGAACAACTGTAATGACTGTTACAGGCCGTTCCAGACTGTTTCAAACCGTTACAGGGTGTTAAAGGGTTAATGTAATGTTTATATTGTTTAACAAACCTGAACCTGCTGTGAAAATTGATACATGTTTACAATTCCAATTAACTCTTTCTCTCCTCTGGATTCAAATAAACTCTTGTTTCCTCGGGATCAAAGGTTCCGCTCCTCTGGACCCAGTTACTCTGTGGAGATGTAAGATTTGACTATATCGAGTTAAACCGATTGAAATAGAACTAATTCAAATCTACAGGGTCAGATTTAGCCAACAACTATGCAACTGGCCTGCAGATATTTGATAAATCTATATCTATGAATAATATATCTTGGATCACATCCAATCTATTATGTATTTTTCAGTATAGAATTTAGAATTTATAATACACATTGTACTTTACTGCCCTCAGGGATTCTCCGGGTCTGAATACTGAAAATAGAGATCTGTATAGAAAATATCTCAACATGTAACAATGATAATGATATTTCTAGTAGTTCAAATATTCGAGTTTATATTATACCATATGTACGCTCATTTTGCAGTGGTTCATAGATCGTTATAATAAGAGTGCCAGAGATATAGTCTTCCAATATAAAACCGGCGGTACAACCAACTACCAGCAGTACTCGTGTAAATAAAGCGTTTATATAATTTGGATTTGTAAATTAGTTTCTCATATTATTTAGTATTTTCCATATTTAAAACGAACGTAATTTAATTTATTAAAAACCAATCTGCATGAAAAAAATCACCTCTAAATAAATGATTATTTGTTAGTATTATATTTTGTATCGAAATGTAGTATTTGTGTTGGAGTTTATTCCATTAATCTCAAATAGCAACTTATACATTTATATGGAGAGATAGTGAGAGTGTCTAACTTAGTTTCAAACCTAATGCTTACATCGCTGCCTTATTTATATGTTATCAATTTGTAGACGTAGATTTGATACAGGTTTTCTAGAAATAAATTCATATTTTGAAATGGAATCTTGTTGAAGTTGTTTACTGTTCGGGATGTTGATGGCTGCTGCTGTTAAGGATACACTGTGTTTCAATATACATTTTTAGATAATTCTTAAGTTTATATTAGTGATTTGATGAATGGATCTGAACCCGCATATCCCACCAGGGGGCTGTGCACATGACGTCACATTAGCATTCACAGTTATACGGCCAATATGACACACATGAACAATACCTCACACTGGGTAATGTAATGGAGAAGGTTCTGATAGGAGAATGATACATCCTCCGTTTGTAAACCTGATTCGATGTTCAGGTTCGAATTCCTGCCGATAGGGTGTTTGGTTTTCATAGAGAATGGTTGACAATCAATCACCACAGCTGGTTGATCACACGACACTGACCAGACTTCAGTGGTCAAGCGGTTCGGGCGTGGGTTTGTTGTGGAGCCCCGGGTTCGAGACTAGGGTTAGGCATCATCCAGGGTTCAGGCATTCTATTTTTGCCCAAAACAGACCAGTCACCTTTTACACGTAATTTCCCTTAGATAGAATAGCTGAAATAAGAACTACCCTCAGTAATTCCTGGCTATGCTCAGACTGTAATATCATTTTTTATTGTTTTGTAAAATGCCTGCTCCAGTAAGTACTGATTTATTTCCACACACGTCTCCGATGTGTGTTTGGTTTGCGGAATGAGATAAGGTTTTTGTTGCCACTCAAGAATGTCTAGTCTGAACGCTATTTTTTCGTCAGAACCTTGAGATGATCAGCGCGCGATGTTGTAAGCCTCGCTCCGCGGTATACGCAGAGTACGAGTAAAGATTGACTACATCATGTGCTGGTTTAGTTCTGAAGAAAATGTGTGCTTAAAAATAAATCAAACATCAAGTCGTTTGTAATCGAGAATATGATGAAATCTGATCTCAGTTGAGAAGTATTTCTGACAGCCGACGACAGACTGATGTTTACTATTCTTAAATCCCGGTGAAATCTTTTGGCATTTCGAAAAATGACTGGTTTTCTTTTCTGGTTTTCTCATTTTATGGATAAAGATCGATGACCAAAGACTTCAACCCTCAGCATCAACTCAAGGCAGCAGATGTACATATTATGGAAGAGGTCACTGTAAAGGGCCGTCCCAGGTTCGAACCCAGTAATTATTCCCCGGGGTGATCCTGACTTATGACTTAGATCCAAGACCACTTTTGGACATGTCCGTTCTCCTCCACTCTATCAGCCCTTCTCTGACTGCAGAATTACAGTTTACATACATTGAATAAAATACATAGACTTTGATTTCTGTAGCATTTTCATTCACGTGTTTTATTAGAGAGCTTTTTATTAACAAAAGTACAATAGTGATAATAATCGATAAAATAATCAGTGAATTTAAACTGAATCTATTCACAATAAGCGCTTTATTCGATCGATTAATAGCTTAATATCTCGATATTAAATTCTATTTGAATAAATGATTAAAATATCAACTGTATTTACATACAGGTCAGGGACCAGTTCCACGGCCGTGTCTAAGATTTGATTCGTTCATCGCAAATGAACTGACTCAACTCAAATCCATAACCAAGAACTGTGGAATCGGTCCCTGGCCTTTTGTAATGATTATATAGTGCATAATAGGCGACGAAATGCAAAGGCAGTCAAACGAGTTTCTAGTCTATGATTCGCTATTCTGAAATAAAAACGAAGTGAAATTTGACAATACTTTGATGATTTGACAATACCTGACCTCACTTTTAGAGTCTGTTACAAAAATATATTAACATCGGGTGAAATATTAATAGACAGCAGTATTGATCGCATTCTCCACCGACCCAGGCGGCGCGATATATGAAAACAGATGAGATAAAGAATTTATGAAACATATTATACCTATAACTGTGTTGCATGGTGTAAGGAATTTGGTTACATTCTGATGTGTATCGCTGAAAACGGACATTACTTTTTAGCAGCGCAGGATTCACTATTCAAGATAGGAACACTGTATGGATTAGCCGTCAACTCTTCGTCAGATTAACGAGTTACTGATGGACCATCATTATGTTCAATCACAGAGTCAAATCAATCCCAAGATCGCTATTGTAAACTGGGTCCATGAATCAAATTAAACCCACACAACCGTGAAACTGGATCCAGAGTCGGATAAAACTCACACAACTATGAATCTGAGTTTCCTTTCACAGCATTTTGTTTTTCGATATGTTTCGATGATAATAAACGTAGAACTGATAGGTTAACCCATCCGCCATTTTGAATAATTAAGTAATTTGTAATGCGAATAAAGTTTATGAATTATGATTAAAGTCAGTCGTATTTACATCGTGCCATATGTTACGCATATTAACGATACAGATGCAAATGATGGTTAATAAAAACCTTCCACGACAAACACACGTTTACAATACATCACGAATCCTGCCAAACTACATGTGTTTAAACCAGAAACCTCGTCCTACTCGGACACTGTCAACTCGGACCTTTGACTTACTCGGACAAAAAGGAAATAATTTTTTCTGACATCCTGAGGTATCTCTACCTATCTTGAACTCGGATCTTTTTATGCCACTATTCACAGTTTCTCCGAGCTGGGCGAGGTTCAATGTTTATAGACTCGTAGGTATCAAGATTGTATATGAAATTCAATCTCAGCTGAATACCACTGCGGTATAGTGTGAACACTCTTAAACCGAATTACATAATGTATATATACTTGTCAAGACTTGAACGAACCTGTCCAGGGTATTGTGTGAACCAAATTTTTTGTGAACACTCCAAACACGTAAATTGAGAACACGAATTTTCGGTTTGCTTTGTAATTTCTGCCAATAAACACAAAGGACTTTGATTGAGAGAGACTGAGGGTGAAAGCATATATTTTCAGACTAGCCGTATTGATTTTGTCTGCCATTTACAGATCGTTATTGCGTGGTTGACATTTATCCGGGGGATATCAATTTCACAAGGGTTCATCTGATTCAATTCTGGTGCATATTAACGTGGTGAATTAATTATTCAAAAGCTCTCCGAGACCGTATCGCATTTCATCGATAACGGCTCGCGATAAACACTAAGAAATCGAAATTGAAACTAAAAACGAAAAATCATGTTTTTCTGAAATTTTAAGAAGTAGAAATGTTGAACACAGTAAATACAAAACGTATATTTCCAGCTATAATAAACAAATTGATGAAAAATCCAAACACTAAAACCGGTCTATACTGATCTACAGGGGCAGATCTCTAGAAGCGCGAAAGACAGAGGTCCAATCGAAAATTGAGGACATTTCTCAGATGAAGCAGCCACGTTGATGGCTGCTAGCCGTTGAGCAAAAACTCACAATATAAATCTGAACAACTGCTATTATTTCATTCCTTATGTTTCGGGTGGAATACTTCGACTTCCACCCATCTTCAGAATTTATTTGAAATAAGTTTTAGATTTATATTGTGTCACGGTTTTCTCTCAAAAATATTCAAGAGTGGAAATAGTCTCAACTATTTACATGAAACAGTTTAGGCATATTTCCTAACTGTGGGAGGGATGGGCGTTGGTCTGGCAGAGCGCCCATACGTCCCTCGAAAAGATAAAGTTTTCGAGATAATGCCATCTGTCTCAGACGCAAGAAACCGCCTTCGATTCGCCCCTGGTGAAACTCCGAAATATCCTGTCATAGACTTTCGAATTGGTCATTGATTTAAAAAGTTTTTATGTCTCAATCTTTCATAGGATTTTACAGATTTGTTTATAGTGCGTTAAAATATGAAGTTAAAATCCAGTTCTCTTCGATCTATTTTATACAATTGTTTCAATATTGCTGCCTTGCTAACACTATTATTCACAGGAAAGATCCATGTTGTTTACGAGAATATCCGATATGTTTTTCTAATCCGTTCAGGATATGATTTTTATGAATCAACTCGCGCCGGTCTATATCGTCGACAACTATTGTTAAACGTAAATAGCACTCAGTCATTTCTGTTCCAGGCGATAGAAATATTTCTATAAATATCGACATAACGCGCGCACAGTCTTTTGCCCGATTGCATTCATTTAGTATGACTCACGTCAAACTTTTTCATAATGCGAATATTGTTTGTTTTTTTTGTAAACCAGACTAGGTCCCTTGTACCCCTCACATAATTCCCTATAGTGTATTGAAAGCTATTCATAGCTCTAGAATTTCTGACGAGAAATAACTAAGGAATATTGGGAATCTTGAAAACCATTTGTATCATTGAACTATCGACATTTTTTGTCATAAATTTAGTCGGTTTTTGCTGCGGTTGAAAGTCTGTAAATATTGATAAAAATGCACTGACAGTATTTGATAAATACAGCAAGCTATATAACGTAAAGCTAAATTCTTTCCTGCTCCTCGAAATAAACTCTTTCTCAGCGCGAAAAAGCAACCTGTATCATCATCGTATGAGCAGGATATGTTTACGTACAAGGCGATCGTCTTTTCACCTTTCCTAACACGAATAAGAAACATCATCATCGCTGTGGCTTTTTAAAAATGTTTTTTTTTCTACAAAGTTGTTTTTATTCAGTGAAAGTAAAACGGCTTCAGTTTTTACGAAAAAGTTGGCACCGCCGCGCGATACCAGACTACATAGACCATGGTTGTTCGACTAACTACTGCGGTTCTTAGCTTTATTACTCTTTTTACTCTTGCACGGGCAACAGCTTAGTAATCCTGATAATCCAGATTTCTTCTTTTTCTTCGGTTTCTCTTTGATCGGGGTCGGATTCAGAGGCGCAGTTTCTGAAATGTAAAAAATGCCATTCGAATTATTCAATTTGCTTCCCATGCTTCGATACGAATAGATATATATATTGCCCGCTGTACATTAGTGTAGCGAGACTTGGTATTCTAAGTGGCTCTGATAAATTGGTCAAGAAAATCGGATATAACGTTTCTATTTTCCTTAAGTACCATCATAAACACTTAGACATACATTACATTACAGTCAGACGGAATGCAAACGCGTTACATATAATGCGCACGATTGAAGTTTTCTATTCCAAAGTTGTCGGATCAAACATTAATGAATTTGATATTTGTGGATGTTTTTCTATTGATTCACATAATGTTTGAAATAATCTCTCAGATTCTCCTAAACGTCCCATTAGTATATATTAGAAAGTTAGGCCGAACACACATTCAAGGGATGAATCTGGTTAGTAATTATTATTGATAAAAATAATGATGAGTAATAAAGATAAACTATAAACTGACCTGGTTCTGTTTCGATATCAGATGCAGCATCTGGTTCACTGGACTGTGCACCTGTACTATTCAATGTGTTAGATTTACTGACAGGTGCCAGTGGGGTTTTATCAGTCGGGTCAGGACTCAAATCAGGACCGGTAGTGTCTAAATCTATAGGCTTATCCTCGTCTAAAGGTTCAGCCGCTGAAGCTACTGGTGCTACATTCTCTTTTAATACTTCATCAGGGTTAGTAGTATCTTCAGTCGCTAGCTCTGGATATAGGTCAATAGGAGGTCGTGTAGGACTGTCTTTATTTTGATCAATAATATCGGCTTTAGTCGGTGGTTTTGAAATGCGATAAAGTGGAATATGATGGCTCGATTCGCTCGACGGTTCAATGGCATCCACTGGTTCTAACTTCTTATGTTTTGGTTCTTCTTCGTCCGAATCAGAAGAAGTTGAATGTTTTCGTTTTTCGTGTTTTTCAGAAGTTGGTTCTGAGGACGGTTCGTTATTGATTTCATGTTCACCTGTAGTTGGTTCATCGGGTTCCGTATTCTTGTTCTCATCCGCTGTATTATTATCAGTTGTTGTTGGTTCTATGTCTAGTTTTGCATCTCTCCCGTCGATCGTTATAATCAACGGATCCACTTTCGTTTTTTCATTGTTCTCTTGTTGTTGTTGTTCCTCGTCACTAGAAGATGAAGATGACGATTCTTTAGATGAAACGGAAGTCAAAGATTCATCATCTGTCTTCTCTTTTATAGGACTCTCTAGTAACTTATCCAAATCGTCTAATACTTTATTTAGGTTATCAGTTGTTGGAGATGTTTCGTGGGTTCCTGTAGCCGGTGTGACCGGTGGAGCGAAAGGTTGTTCTTCACGATTTGTTCCATTCAACTCCCTCTCTCCCCCTACAGCTGCTGCTGCTCCTGCTGCTGCCGCTGCTGATGCCTCAGTATTATCAACGTCGAGATTATTGTTCTCGTTTACACCAGTCTCCGGTTCTGTTGTTTGAACAGTCTGATTTTTTTCATCATTGAATATTTTCTCGATGGTTTTGATATCGACATGTTCACCATCAACTTCATCATCGAGGATATCGGCTTCAGTTTGATTGGGGACACGTGTTCTATGCGGTACAGGAGGAGGTGCTGAATCTGTCTCGCTGAAACTCCATCCCGAAGACGCAGATGAACTGGATTGCTTCCTCTCCAGTTTTATTCCATCTTTCTCTTCAGTGATAGCCGGGAGAGGAGTCGGAGATTGTGGCGGTGTTACTGGGGTCTCAGTTAGGACTGTTCCTCCGGTATCCTTATCAGAATCAGCATCTGCTGGTCCAGCAACTAAATCATTGCTATCTTTTTCATCATCACTAGATGATGATGATGAAGATGAGTTTATTTCTTTCGTTGCTATGGGGGTTGGTATGGTGACCGTATCTTGTAAATGTGATGATAAGTTATCGGCAGACAGTGAGATACGGTTTGATAATTCAGGCTCTTCTTTCACCGTATTATGAGCAGCAGCAGCAGTAGTTTTATCTATTTCGGATCCTGTAAATAATGTTGGTATATCATCGACTGTAGGTAACGAGGCTCTCGGTAGAGCAGCTTCCGACTCTTGGAACTGTCGTTCAACACTAGCATCTCCCGTTGATGCTATCGATAACCTGGACTTATCTGAACCAGATTCTTTGAACGCAATCGCAATTTCATCATCTTTGATTCCGTCGGTTTCTGATTCTTTTTCTTCAGTAGTAGTTATCACAGTATTGTCTTCAGACGTATCGGGGTAAAGGGAATCCAGGTCTCCGAGTTGTGGAAGTGAGGGTCTGGGTTCATCAGCATGCGTCTCATGAAACAGTTTGGGTATATCTCCTAGTTGGGGCAGGGAAGGGCGTGGGTCTGGCAGAGCGCCAAGCTCCTTAGCTCCAGAATCGGGTGCTGCGTGGACCGCTGTAACAGAATCTACTTGAATGACATCACCTGTAGCTATGGCATCTACAGAATCGGGAGCTGAATGAGCCACAGTGATAGAATCCACCTTGATAATATCATCTCCAGCAATTTGACCTTCTAATAATTGGTCATCGTCGTGGTATAAGGTGTTCAGATCACCGAGTTGTGGAAGTGAAGGTCTTGGTTCATCAGCATGCGTCTCATGAAACAGTTTGGGTATATCTCCTAACTGTGGGAGGGATGGACGTGGATCTGGCAGGGCCCCAAGTTCCTGAGTCCCGGAATCAGGTGCTACGTGGACCGTAGCTACGGCATCTACAGAATCGGGAGCTGAATGTGCCACAGTGACAGAATCCACCTTTATAATATCATCTCCAGCAATTTGACCTTCTAATTGGTCATCGTCGTGGTATAAGGTGTTCAGATCACCGAGTTGTGGAAGTGAAGGTCTCGGTTCATCAGCATGCGTCTCATGAAACAGTTTGGGTATATCTCCTAGTTGGGGCAGGGAAGGGCGTGGGTCTGGCAGAGCGCCAAGCTCCTTAGCTCCAGAATCAGGTGCTGCGTGGACCGCTGTAACAGAATCTACTTGAATGACATCACCTGTAGCTATGGCATCTACAGAATCGGGAGCTGCATGTGCCACAGTGATAGAATCCACCTTGATAATATCATCTCCAGCAATTTGACCTTCTAATTGGTCATCGTCGTGGTATAAGGTGTTCAGATCACCGAGTTGTGGAAGTGAAGGTCTCGGTTCATCAGCATGCGTCTCATGAAACAGTTTGGGTATATCTCCTAACTGTGGGAGGGATGGACGTGGGTCTGCCAGAGCGCCAAGCTCCTTAGCCCCAGAATCAGGAGCAGCGTGGACCGTAGCTATGGCATCTACAGAATCAGGAGCTGAATGTGCCACACTGACAGAATCCACCTTGATAATATCATCTCCAGCAATTTGACCTTCTAATTGGTCATCGTCGTGGTATAAGGTGTTCAGATCTCCGAGTTGCGGAAGTGAGGGTCTGGGTTCATCAGCATGCGTCTCATGAAACAGTTTAGGTATATCGCCCAGTTGGGGCAGGGATGGGCGTGGGTCTGGCAGTGCGCCTTTTGATTCGAAGGCACCATCAGAAAAATCGTATTCTTTCTTTTTAGTCGGTGAAGGGGGTAAGGGTATAGGCACATGTCTCATAATTTCCTCGTCGTATTTTTCTTTATCGAATCGTACAGCCACAATACTACTAGTTTGTGCTGTTAATTCGGCCTCTTCATTTATGTCTCTGTCTTTTAATGCAATGGGTACATGTCTCATAATTTCCTCATCGTATTTCTCTTTATCGAATCGGACAGCGACCGTCGCTTCGGGCTTTGCCAATAGTTCAGTTTCCTCGTTAATATCTGTAGGAATATCATCAGTGTTTAAAGTCTCTTTGTCAAAAGGATCTGATTGAATATTCGTTGCCGATGATGGCATTAATTCAGTATGATGAGATGTGTCTTCGCTGTAACACATTTCTGTAGAGATTGAATTAATATTTTTAGCTGCCGTGGCGGCGGCGGCGTCAGATGATGAGGTGTTAGTGACGACCAACTCATCGATGTCGATGTCTTCGGTCAATGAATCGGCGGCAGTGTTTGACTGCTCGACGGCGCTAGGAGAATCAATTTCCGTTTTGGCGGTTTTGTTTTGATGGTCGGTCTGTAGCAGATTATCAATCACAATAGCTTCTATATTGTCACCATCCGCTGCATCCTCGAATGTGTTAGTAGTGATGGATTCATCTTCACAATAAGAGGAGGATAAGGATGAACTGGATGACTGATGATGCATACCTTTAACAGACGGTTCATCAGCTACTGGTAACTTCACCTCCTCTGAAAGACAGATAAATCAGAGAAATTCTAGATTGTGATTTTAATGAAAATATGGCAATAGTTGTAGAGGATTCGATTGTTAACTTGTTGTCAGGTTAATGAATGAGAAGACACGTAGTACTGAGTGTAGGTTAACTAGATTCTATCAGAAATTACGAGCTTTCGCTACAGTGCTTAGTATAGCTTCATCAGACCATGGACGTTACGACCTGGAGTCTAGTTTATACGTTATATAGGTGGTAGTTTCTAAATCGACTCATTTACCTGTAACTAGTTACCATTCACCAGTATTAACCTACTTGTTTTCACATTCGTATAGAAAAGATCGACGAATCGACGAATTCAGGGGGTCGGTTGCATAGTTATGGCTTAGACTTTAGACCAGTCTAAGACCAAGTTAGTTCTATAGCCAATCTAACAACTTAAGATCAGTCTTAAGATTTAAGACCACTTTTGGACTTAAAGCACGACTGTGCAACTGGACCCCCAGGGCCCGACATTTTTCTGAGTAAAACACAACTCTCTGGCTTATGTCTACCTGCGACTCGATGCCTCGCGGGATGTCATAGGCCAGCCTTCACTCATAACTGTGTATTACTGGGCCCTGATCGTTTTACTTTTTTCACTTATTCAAATATTTTCTACGTTTTGTATAGAACCGAATCCAAGTTTCTAAATCTCATTCTAGACTAACAATAATCTAACAGACACACAGTGCAGACATAACTTCACTGAAAAATCTAAAACTGTTTCACACAAGCGAATAAATAAATAAATCATAAAACGACGTGTTGTAGTTTTTGACACGAAACCTGTTACGTGAACTTAGCGTGAATAATTTCCAGACATATCGTGTTTCTAATTCGATATATTCAGGGCTCGACTACAAATATCGGCTGCGTATGAAACGTGACGACAGCAGCTGTCACTATTAACTAATTAAAACGATTCGATTGAAATGTATGAATTTATAACCACAACACACTTTCATAATCTCTACATACATTCATATCCGTTTGTCTGAATCTATAATAGGGAGTGTTTTTTGGGAGTCCTGGATGCCCTTTTGCCCTCATGTCTGTTAAAGTTAGTGCCTACATTACAAGGCCGGATCTATTGGGGGTATTTTCGGAGGTCTGGACCCTGCCTTTTTAATGAGCTGGTGCCTTTTTTATCAAAACCAAAATCGTTAAAACCTGTAAATTCGACGCTCATCTTCTCGGTGATTATATATTTTCAGATGCATTTCAGCAAACCCCACTTGCAGCCTTCGTTAATCGAAGAAATTCCCTTCTTTTTCTAAATGTACTCGTGCGCGCCTTCCCTCCCGCGTTACTGCTGAGTATAATATTGACATTCTACTAGTTATACTTGGACATTTTATGATAATTGATTATCTCTTGGATATTGCTGTTGTTTTTTCATTATCTATACGTATATACTCTGTTATTATCATCTGGTCGTTGTTTGGCTGCAAGTCAATTCTACTCCTGGGAAACAAGTCACTATCTAACGTATTGACTGGTGCAGAATCGAAAACGACTGAAGCTGAATTGTATTTTCATCTGTAGCTTACAGAGTCTTTTCGCCAGTTAGGATTTCAGACTATTTGAGCGGATTAGTTCTAAATGAAACGATTCCCAACCATGAATAAAATCTAATATGCTAAGCTTTAATGTCTAGACATGAGAACTATTGACATATATTTCACTATTTCACTGCTAACCAGCTAGAGGCGGAATACGAATGACAAGTCATGAACAAAAAATGAATAGCTCTTCTTGAGTCGGCAAGAAAATTGGATCTGTTATCTCGGTAATGATAAGGCACATTTCATGAGCTGCGATTACCGAGACATTGACGAATTAATGCAATACCAGATTTCACAGAGCCAGCAGGAGTAGATCCAGGAATTTACAATAGAGAAAATCTGAGAAGTGCAACATTTTCAGAGCATCTCGAGTTATTCAGAACAAATTAGATTTTGTGTTACTTTATTTGGTTAGGTCGTGAAAATGTTATCTTGGCAAAATATAGTCGTTGGTGATGTCCTAAATCGGCCCCTGGACTCCTGGACTCTATCTCCGTACGATTCACCGGATTTCAAAAACTGCTGAAATCAGCAAAAATAATCAGCACGAAATCACTGTTCCAACTTGATGCAAGAACTCTAGCGAGAAATCCGTCGAATGGAATCCGATCAAAAACAGCTCATGAATATATTCCGCGTGTTGGATTCAGATGAAATTAAACTTCTACCTAACATTATGTGCTGCCAAATATATACATAAAATATGTATAGAATTTATATATCATTAGTATCAACAATTCAGTGATTAGAATTGTAAATTATTCGATGGAAAACAGTAATAACTATATGGTTAGGCTGTCAAAATATCAAGACCCAGTTCCATAGTTGTGAGTTGAGATTTGACTTCAGATTCAACTCATTGAAAATCAATTGATCTTAACTCGGAGTCAACTTTAACTCACAACTGTTGAACTGCATCTTAACGGAAAGTTTAAAAACACTAAACTGCAAAATATCGAAGCAAAACCGTGGCTCGGATTAGATGAGATGAGACGGGACCCTTTAAATCTCCAGCACCGACCACTGTTGGTTGGTTGGTCTGATATAGGGCTGTAAGGTATGGTGAAGCACATGCATGGCACACACTATACTATAAACACGGTAAGGATGAGAGCGGAGCGCAATGGTAGCGGCGGTGGTGGTGGTGGTTAGAGGTGATGATCAAGCAACATGCACCCGAACTCACCTACTGATATATTTAACCATTCTCCGATATCCTTCTCATCGCACCCATCATCCCATCGACAGTTATAAGCCACCGGTCTACTGCTACCAAAACCATCACGATTACCACGTAATTCCCATCGATATTCTTTAGTTCTTTGTGAATCACAAAGCATGAATTTATAAGAAAATGTCTCTCCCACCTTCAGTCTAGTGTGAGCTAGCCACCATCCACTTTTAACATACTCGGCCATTAGGGCATGTTTAAAATCCCATAGTCCTAGCGGTTTAGCCGAACCTGTTACTACGATATGCTCGCCCGGTAAAGTGTGATAATGAATAATAAAAAATACATCCATACACATCCTACCATTGTCTATAATCTTTCCTTCATCGGACTCCATAGCGCGGCGGCGGCGGACTCTTGATATCTGTCAATCTTAATCACCTTTATATATCTGAAACGAGACCAGAGACCATTTCGTTGTTTTCTTATAAACAGTAGATTATCGTGATCGTGTTGAATAGATTTACTCTAAAACTCTGATATATCAGGATCCCTCTCTGAATATCCTACAAGGCTGCAATACGTTTTCTCTTAATCTACCGTTGAAGTAATAACGTCATGTTCGTGATGTCGGTTCTTATGTAATATCAGGAGACTGTCTGCGGAACTCTCAAGTTTTTTACCATGAATTTTAGAAAAAGAAATTTTCAATGATCAGCCCAGCCATGGTCATTGACCTCAGGATATATATATATATATATATATATATATATATATATATATATATATATATATATATATATATATATATATATATATATATATATATATATATATAACTAATCATTACATCGAGGAATGCAGGAAATAGGAGCCATCTATCAATAAATAAATCATATTTCTTTATAGTTTGTGTTTGCTTCGACCTAAATATAGCCTAAATATGGAGTGTAATTCAAGAGCTCTCTTTTCACGTTCATAAAACGATAAAATACTTGTGAAAAAAATACCTCAGTGATGTAACGATATGTAGAGCGTGTGCGTGTGTGTGTGTGAGTATGTTTGCAAATGATGATGGATGATAGGACATACGTAGTGAAATATCGCTGCCAGTTCTTTTTATCTCTGAAATTAATTCACTGAAAATGAAATATAACCACCTAGAATCAAGTCAGCTATTAGTAATATATACGATTGATTTCAGTGTTCCAGTCGCACGTGCCTGGAGCAAATCAATCTTTTCTATTATTTGTTAGTTCAGAATGAAACAGTTGTTAAACCAACTGTGTTCTTTTTGTTTTTGAATTCGATCAGTCTGTACATTCCAACCGTGTGGACAATAGTGAAAACAAACAGGAAGCATGTTGGATATAGGGCTGGTTTTAGGGTTCTGGACCCGCCTGCCTATCTAGGTCACCCTAGCTGTCACGACAAACATCGTTAAATTCGATATTGATCCTCTCGAAAACTGCATCTTTTCGGGTGGATTCGTAATCTAACCTCGACAGGTGGAATCTACTTGTTGCCTTCAGCAGGGAAGTACACTTCCCTGCCTTCAGCGAGGATATTTCCTTCCTGTTTGTCTTAGCCTTCCGCCTTCTAATTTCCCTATAGATCCACCTGCACGTGGAACACGAGTGGAAGCTGTGTGGAAGCCGCCAATGACCCCTCGCGGCACTCGTTCTATTTGTAGAATCTCTTCTAATTAAGAGTTTTCTGTATTTTACTTTTATCGTTGATAAGTTTGTAAGACATATTTCATAATGCGATGTAAAGTTTTTCTTCATGTTTCAGATTTTGAATCTGATTGTGTGGTTTTTTAAATCATGTTTCGAAGTGATTGCGCAATGAATGGGGGTATTTTTATTGTGGTGAATAAATGCATCGTCGGTATAGAAAATACTTCGATGGTTGGTGGCAGCATACCTCTCCCCCCTCGCGCACTCGCCTCATACACACCAATCTATAGCTGAGAAATATACTAACAGTTGGAAGCAATTTTTAGAAATAAAACGAGACACGCAGAGAGATAGTGCAGAGAATGAGAGGCCTGAGAGAGAGAGTGGGATAGAGGTAGGAGGGAGAGAGGAAGAGAGGGAGAGCAAGAGGAGAGAGAGAGGAAGGGATGGTGAGAGATTGGGAGAGATGAGATAGGTGAAGGGACAGAGAGAGAGAGGGAGAGGAGAGATGGAGAGAGGGGGAGAGACGTAGAGGGGAGGAAGAGGGAGAGGGAGATGGAGAGGAGAGGTGGAGGGAGAGGGAGGGAGA
Organism: Tubulanus polymorphus; assembly: GCF_964204645.1. Taxonomy (NCBI): domain Eukaryota; kingdom Metazoa; phylum Nemertea; class Palaeonemertea; order Tubulaniformes; family Tubulanidae; genus Tubulanus; species Tubulanus polymorphus. The sequence goes on along the minus strand of NC_134025.1, from coordinate 874,407 downwards.
GAGATGGAGAGGAGAGAGAGGAGAGAGAGGGAGAGGAGAGAGATGGAGAGGGAGAGATGCTGAAAACATGTAGTAATGCACTCAGTTTCTACACGTGTGATTGAACTCACAGGAATCTTTTTTATATTCTTTTCTATTCCTTAGAGATATATTCTTCTATGTGACATAAATAGCAGGGGCTTTCTTGAGTAGAGGCTACTATGAATTCACATCGAGTATCTAACTGTTTTTTTATTGAGGAAACATTCATTTACCTGATGCTTATTTTCTCAGAGCGGTAGCATTAAGTTAATACTGTCTTCTATGAATAACAAATTTGTTTCTGGTACCGCGAAGACAGCTCTATATCATCCCGTACCCACCTGGCGTATAGCTCGAATACCAGGTAAAAATAACATTCGAATAAGAAGAAAAGGAAGAGGACCTAACGTTAAACCTAATTCTGAATAGCTGCAGGTCGACCCACGGTTCCATAGCGCTGGAGCCAGTAGTTCTGTAGCTTCAAGACCCAGTTCCACAGTTCTTAATCTAGTTCCACAGGTTTTTTGTAACTGGATCCTGGTCCATGGAACTCATTCCTGATTCTGTGGAAGTGGAACTGGATACTGGCCTGCGGAACTGGGGGATACTGGTCTATTGTCTGGGGATACATTATGTACCATCTATACTACGAGACAGTTACACCGGCGAGCGACCGGTATTTATTGAGTCTGAAGAGAAATTGATATTACCGACAGACAGACAGACAGATTGACTGACTGACTGACCGTCCACATCTGTCAATGTGCAGTATTGAGTTGTCTACGACAGTAACTGCAGCTACAAATCATTTGTCACACTTATCAATACAGGCCGCGGCTACAAGAGCTTCTTTCCTTCCTCGAAAATGCTCGTAGGGTAAGAAGTAGCATTGTAAACCGATACGTTTTGAAAACATTTGAAAATTAAACCATGAATTATTTTAAAACCAAAGGTAAAACGACAACAAAAAGCTTGTAGGATATACCTGCATATATATATATAAGATAACGACGATTCACATGAAGGAACACGAATTCAACGTAAAGCAGGGGGTCATGCCGGTGATTATCGAGATAATGTTTTTTTGAATAGATTTATTTTTGGTTCAATCTGGCCATGATTAAAACTCACCTCACTTCCTTGTTGCGAATAATCCAACACAGAAAAACTAAAAAATAATCGTTTAAATCACGAACTGATTTTTTCTTTCATTTAAACTTGCGTATGTTAGTTTTTTTTATTAATCCTATGTAAAATGTTGTGGTTGGTCGCGTATATGTAAATTCCTTGCCGGTTCACGCAGGCGATGAAGGTTCGGGGCAGTGACGCGACCTGTCTACTGAAGCTCCCGCATGCTTGTGTGTGTGCATTCAACTCGACAGGAAAAAACAGACTCGACTCGTTCTAACAGCGGCGGCGGCGGGCGACACAACACTGTTCACTACAACTACACATACCTCTAAACTTAGACTGGATTTTTTTAATGAAAACTATTTCAAATACACACATTTTGAGTCAAGAGCCAATTTAATTCTGAGTTCAGCAAGTACGATAGAATTGATATATATTTCCAGTAATTTAATGCGGTGAATAAAGATAATGAACCCCACATCAGATAGTCCAAACTGACCATTGACGAGAGGCACTGTGGAATCCTTGTTGTTATGATAAGATATATGATTGTTATAAAGATAATCTCACAAGACCCTAAGTTTCCTTGAGCTAGTGTAGTTTATTCAACGTTTCGACTTTATCCTAATAGTCATCTTCAGGAATAATATCAGTATCATTATATTATTGTGGGATTTTATTGTCTACAGGTTGAAGATTGTATCGGTCTCTGGTGGACGCCGCCGTGCATACAGTCACATGAATCACTATATCCTGTTATAAATCTAATATCAACTTTAGATATAAAAATCACAGATGTTGTCACTGACAATAATTAAACTATTTCAGTTGTACAGATAGATTTATTGCTTATTGTGTTGTACTGCATTTTATTATTGATTTATGAATAGTGATACTGCTTAACATAAATACAAAACATCATCATTACAGCGATGACGTTGATTATATAGAATAAGTTGAAGCGCTGCTTATATCAGCGATTAGTTCATCAATAGCGGCATCGAGACCGTCTTCATTTAAATCGTGAAATTTCCGAAAATCATTCGGTTGTTTCCGTGACGATGACGGAATTTCTCGAGTTTCTCTAGTTTTCCGTCGTCCGCTGATTTTTGATAACAATCCTTCAACTTTACCGATAACAGCGTGTCTTTTAGTACCAGCAGCATCAGCAGCAGCAGCTGCTGCAGATCCCTGCGTAGTATCTGCATCATCACCAGGGGTTTCGGAATCCTGGTTTACCCTCGCAATCTGAGATCTATGTTCGACGTCTTTAATCTGATTTTCAGGTGTCCCTTGATGGTTCGTGCTATGCATATATCCCGGCAAACCTCGCGGATAGTTTCGATTTATGAAATTCTGTACGAAGAGTGGAACCTCGCGTGGATTCAAATGGTTGATATATTTCTGAACTTCCGGCGGTAAATATCGTATTATATCATCTAAATATTCATCCCCAGTAACCGGTTCCGGTTCCGGTTTTACTGGTTCCGGCGTAGAATTCTCTGATGAAATTTTATGAAACTTTTTAACTTTCTTTTTCTTGTTTTTCTGTGTTTTATGTTGAAGAGTTTTTCCAGTATCGGCGGCGGCCGGTGTTTTCTCGACGATGACGTCACGTACAAGCGGTTTTAATTTCAAGGCGAACGAGTCACGTGGTTGTCTTTCCATCCAAGTTCGTTCGTTCGTTCGTTTCAGTTTTCTATCAAACCCGTCGATATTTGTGGGGATTATGTCAACACTTCGTTTCGTTTCTTCAATTGTCTTCGGTTTTATAACACTTCCAGCAGCTGTGTCTATGAAATTCGGTTTGATTGGTGTCTTCTCCTTGTCGCTGCTCTGATTAGATACTGCATTTTCCTCACTTTCACTCTCCCCTAATATCGGTAACTCATCGAATATTCTAATCCGTCCTTCTGTAGTTTCTATAGTCGTTACATTCGCGTTCGCTGGTTCCTGTTGTTTGGGTTCGTCACGAGGTTCATCGGCTGAAACCCAAACATTTAACTTAGTTTCATGTCACATGATATATCAAAACTTCGTATCTATCTGAGTATTCGTGCATAGCTTGATTTCAATCTATACATAAATAAAGTTTGGCTTATACTTGATTCAGGAATTTCAAATTTATTTCTTGTGATTAGTTTGGTCCATAAAGACTGGTTTTCATGAGCGGTTTCCAGCTATAGCGTCTTCTCCTTTTCCAGCTGAGAAATTTTGCAATAACCTTTTCCTGCTTTCTGGCTCGGGGCCACTTTCGGCATTTCCATCGCAGTTTCCTGAAAAACGCTACGTGCTGGAAACCGCTCATGAAACACAGCCATAACGGTAACGAGATTGAGTAAAAATACATCGTAAATCTTATGGAAACGTCAAGCTATTTTTACTAACCACCTATAGATTTATCTACCATACAAGGAACATGTTTCAGTTGATTTTTGACGTCAGTTAATTCACTCTCTAACGTTTCTTTCTCAGATGAAAGTTTATCCGCTTTTTTCATCGACGTTTCGTACATCAGTTTTAGATGTTTGATATCGTTATTCAGCCGTTGGATTTCTTCTGATTTGGCTTCATTTTCCTCGATGAATGTTTGGTTTTGTGTTTCTATTTCTTGTAATCTTGATTCATATTCATCTGAAGATAAAGCAATTATCAATGAACTGAGAATGCGTTTCCCATCGAGCCGATTGGCTCTTATAATCACGTGCCCCGGACTCTGTTTGCCTCGGAGCCGTTTGCCTCTAACAATCACGTGCCCCGGACCCAATCATTGCCTTGGATAATCACGAGCCCTTCTGACAAAATGTTCCGAATCTATGAATTCTAATCCGACTGGCTTCACTTACTTTGGAAAAAATATTCATTATTGATCCCGTGAGATCCGAGACACCAAGCTGATTCTACCGTTTATTGTGTTTACCTTCGTAATGTTTGTTTTTTACTTACCTATGATATCTTCTAGTTCAATAATTCGATTATTCATTATTTCAGTTGCTGTCGTAACGGAATCATCAGAATTATCATTTTCGCTTTCTGGAATCTCTTCATTTTCAGCTGGATGTTTCGATTCGGTTTCAGCTCTAAGCTCTGAATTTTTGATACTTGTATTATCATCAGTTTCTTTATTGACCTCAACTTGAAGAGCTTCACGCTGTTGCTCATGCTGCTGTTGGTGCCGCTGCTGGTGCCCCTGATCTTGCTGCTGTTGCTGGTGCTGGTGATGCTGTTGCTGTTGCTGTTGCTGCTGGCGCTGGTAATCACCCTCAATCTGTTTCAATCGATGTATCTCTGTCAGATCTTGTAACTGTCGTTCTGTCAACTGCAGTTTATTATTCACTGTTTCGAGTTGTTTCTGTTTTTCTGACAAATGAATTCGAAGTCCACACAATTCACCGTCTCGTATCACTATAGCATTCTGCAGTTCATCTATTTGAACTTTTAATTCTTTTACCTGAAATTAAATTATTGTAAATATTCTATGGATGGATTGTATATATCCATAGCAGAGTAAACGTTCGCCATCGTTTATCGGAATTCGTAGAATTGAAGTCTTTCGAAGCGCCGCATTTCACATGCGCCATCTATCGGAATATCATAATATAGAATGTTTTTAGTCCCATGTTCGAGCCTGTAGTAGCTGGCATCAAATTCAGTGGTTCGCGCATCCTATTTTCATAAATACTATTGAGGAATTGACGTCCGAAAAAAATAAATAAACTTCTAAATTAATAGACAAACCTTATTAGTTAAGTCATTATCTTGTACTAGGGTCCCTGTGGGGTCAGACTGTAGCTGCTGGCGCTGCTGCTGTTGGTGTTGGTGCTGCTGCTGCTGCTGTTTTAATTCTGATAGATTTTTAACGAGGAATTCTATAGTCTTTTGATCATCTTCACTTCGTTTATTCATTATTGATCGTTCTTCAGCCATCTGATCGAGAATTCTGCTAAACTGATGAAATAAATTGTTAATATTTTTCATGTTTCTTCGGTGCATTTAACAATATGTATTCCCTCAGTGTAGAATATCATGAATAATAACAAACTCAATGTTGATATCTCAAACTTTATTTGACAGTTTTTTTTCAAGATTCTAAATGCCAGCTTCAGAAAATAACTGTTTCTTCAGAAGATGAGTTTTAGATAAATATCAAAATTTTCCGATAAATTAAGGTTTGGAATATCGACATGAACTGAGTTAAATCAATAACCTTAAAACAATTTTTAGAAATGATATGAGGAATTTATAATGAACTGATTATTATTTACCTGAATGTGCGTATTTTCACAAATTCGATGTTCTTCTGATATAACATTGAAAAGATTGTTTAAATCAGCCGTTTTATGCTGATATTGTGATTTCGGGATAGCCGTGGTGATACCCTGGTAGCTTAGCGGGTTAGCTGTGGGGATACCCTGGTAGCTTAGCGGGTTAGCTGTGGTGATACCCTGGTAGCTTAGCGGGTTAGCTGTGGTGATACCCTGGTAGCTCAGCGGGTTAGATTCGACGAAAACTTGTTTTTGTAGCGATGTATTATCTTCTTTCACGTTGTCGATGTCATCCATACTGTCAATAAATTCGTTAAATTCGTATAAAAGATTATGAATTCTATTTCTATTCGCGGAAGCAGTTTCCTCCCAGGCGTATCGCATCGTAGAGACGTCCATGTTTCTAGTAACTATGGTTATCACATCTACGCGACGGTAACTAGGTAACTAATAAAATTACGTCATGAAATTGAAATTAATGTCAGCTATTGAATTATGTAGCTATTTTGCAGTTGAAGGCCATTTGACGTCCAATATGAGGCGTCGTGTTACGACAGAAGATACGGCCGAAGTTCAAACAGGATGAGGCCAGGTCGGTTTATGGTTGGAAGTGTATTATCGCTGTAAGGTCTGTAAGGTGACCAGTCTTTTGTTCCGATATTGTTCTATCAATGATTCTATGTGATGAACGTATGTTATCAATGTCATATATATGTATGAGATATGATCCCTGTTAAGAATCGATTAGAAATTGTCTCGTCCCCAACCATGTAAGAATGTAAACCAAACACTTAGTATTGTAGTTGATTCGGGCCAACGTGAACACGCACAACACCGACACAAACTTTTTTTCAAATCAGTTCAAGAACGCGAAATAGAAAAAGGTATCATAAACGTAATTCATATATTGATCACTTAATTATCATAATGCAGTGTTAAACTATTGGTTCAAATTATAATCGATGTATTTCTGACTGGCTGAGCAGGGCGGGCGTCCCGATCCACGACTTGACAGTGAACACCGCACGGGTGTCACAGCGAGTCCTGATATAGATTCAAAAGTGAAATGACAATCATGTACACAACTAACAAGTTACTGATATTTGGCGGAGTTTGTTTGGTAGTAATTTTTATAATGATTTATCTATCGAGAAATATGAACGATGATCATAAATTGAGTCGTTATATTTCACGACTCAGCGTTCATAATGATATCGATCTACTAAAAGGTATAAAAGTTCCAGTGTCATATAAGGATGAACTGGCTGTTTTAATTGAACAAATGAAGTTACCAGAACACAATGGATGTAATGCGGTTAGTATCGAAACATTTCAATTCATTTTATTCACTTTTTTCTCATTATTTCTACCGCTTTCCGTTTGAGAAATAACTTTACGATAAAGCGAAAAAAAGTGAAGTTCTATCCTTTCCTCAATTTAGTTTCTATAAACATTCTGGTTCGGTATGATATAGTCTCCATTTTATTGGCGCTTAAAGAAAATTTCTCAGCTCAGAAATGCATGAAAAATGGACATGAAACATTAATGAATTCCCTGCAGACTCCTTATCAATATATCATATTCTAATTTAGCATAATTTTGTTTTTTATATAGAAAACGATAAAATGAAATTTCCGTATGAAATTTAGAAATTGTATCAAAAAGTTTTTTTCTATCTTATCTCTTTCAAAGATACCAAAACGACTTCACCAAACTTGGAACACTGAGATGGTTCCGGGAACTTTGATCAAATACGTCGAAACCTGGCGCAAATATCAACCCGATTGGGAAAACCGGTTCTGGACGGCGAACACGACCGATGAATTTATTAGCAGACGATTCCCGAGATACATCCAACTGTTTCGTAGTTACCCGGTTTATATGAATCGCGCTGATGCTATGAGGTTTTTTTATAATGTATGAATTCGGTGGTGTTTACGCCGATCTCGACGTTTCTGCGTTAAAACGATGGGATGAGAAACTAACGCGTTCTCATTCGCTACTGATCCCCGAGGATAATGAAGCCCATACAGTCCTGGCGCATGGTCTACAGACTATTCCCTTGAGCGCCATCATCATGTCAACGCCGGGTCATAGGTTCTTCGCGCATATCATTCGTAATTTGGAAGCAGCGCATAAACGAACGAAAGCGAACGATTTATTAGGAAAAGCAGGTCCGATAATGGTGGCCAGGGCTTTAGAGGAATACAAGTCATCGAATAATGATTCGGCCGTCTCGATTTGTGATTCGGTTTATGTGCCTTATCATAATAACTTTAATCCGGATATCAGCGTCGATGCAGCCGATTTTCTGAGACAGAAATGTAGCGCTGTGAACGTCGACGCAAATTCGTCGCCTCGGAAAAAGAAGATTTGCGCGTGGCTGAAAGCTCAGAACTTTCAGAATAAACCTCCGCCGAAATCTGCTTACACGAACCACGCTTTTACGCACACGTACAGCGGGTTCGGCGATAAAACACGGCGAGATATTAAAACAGTTATTGGTTCGGATATGTTCGTCGATGTTAAGGGGAGGTATATGGTTTTAAAAGGTGCGAACCCCGGAGATATATAGTTTCACGCGAGGAGGGAATATGGTAAGAAATACGTCACTCGTAACGATGATATCTACCGACAGTTCAAAACGTAGCATCTATATTTGTAACCGCCGATGAATAGATTTCGTTTTTAAACTTTTGAATTTGTATAAAGTTGGTTATAATCAATTCTCTACTCTGAGTAAACGCGCGTTAAGTGTAACCTCGTTATAACGAACTCGGATACAACGATTCATCGGATACAACAAACATAGAATTTCGTCCCAAGTAAGAAAATTTAATTAATTTCAAAATCGATATAACGAACTATCGGACATATATTGTGGTCCAGTGAAGTTCGCTGAAACGAGGTTTCGCTGTATATCCTCTCATTTATCCGTACATATTTACATCTTTCATCCGTTGTTTGATTTTTCTTCTATCCCTGTAAATTCTATTCCATATTTTACGATAAAAAGAAAGTTTTATTAATGATATATAATATATATTTATCGAAATCAGATTTCCCAAAGAATTATAATTTTAAAGATTCAAATTTAATATATCTGTATACTTTATATAAATTAACTAATTCTGTTAAGTAAATTTTATGGTTAGATAAATACTTATAATAAATATATGCAAAAAATGAATAAATATTACTGAAATCCTCAGAAATGTTACTCAACTGATCTTGTTGAATGCTATTCATGCAGCACAGTGGATTAACACGGCGATACAAAGTTTGTATAAAATGTGTATCTTCGGGGTGAGATTCGAATATTTTAAAGACCATCCATTTACACTAACTGAAACAAGGCGTAACGAAATAAAACTAACAATTTTATTCAATGAAAACATAAAACAAGCAATGCATGTAATATGGCGGATTGTTCAGTACATCAATATCACCAGTCTCTGATACATAGGCTACGTATCATCAGTCTCTGATACATAGGTATCACCAGTCTCTGATACATAGGCTACGTATCACCAGTCTCTGATACATGGGTATCATCAGTCTCTGATACATACTATCATCAGTCTCTGATACATAGGTATCATCAGTCTCTGATACATAGGTATCATCAGTCTCTGATACATAGGTATCATCAGTCTCTGATACATACGTATCATCAGTCTCTGATACATACGTATCATCAGTCTCTGATACATAGGCTACGTATCACCAGTCTCTGATACATACGTATCATCAGTCTCTGATACATAGGTATCACCAGTCTCTGACATCTCTCGCTGATGGCGACACTTTATTATCGAAGTTATAATCGTACGACCTTTCGTTTGTTTCCGTGTTGAAATCATACGGTTTTCCAGCATCTTAAAAACATTAAAAACATCAAAATCTTACATAATTCATAATGACCTAGTCTCATATCGTTCATTCTTTATCTATTATCTAAAACTGTAATGATCAGGGCCCAATAATGAACAATCGTGAATTCAGTCTAAAAGTTGTCTTAAATCAATTTCAAAACTGGTGTTAAGTTGTTAGATCGGTTTTAGAACTATGATCTGTTCTCAATCCTTCTACGGACTATTCTTGGTTGATTTGAGTCATTCTGCTCCTCGCTTACCTTGATCGTAAATTCTCGCTATTCTAGTTGTAGATTTCGGAGTCGACGGCGGCTCATCCTCGATAATATCATCATTACTAAGTGTTGTTTCTCGTGTCGGAGGTCCCGAGTTCGAATCGTTGTAAGAACGTGTAGATATTGACGGTGTATTAGATGATGAAGCGATGTGATTCAGTGCAATATTGTTTTGTTTTTTAATGATTGCAGTAGTTTTGATATTGGCTGCTGTTGCTGTTGATCTTGCCGCTGTTGCTGTTGCTGCTGTTGCTGATGATATTGCTGCTGCTGTTGCTGTTGATCTTGCTGCTGTTGCTGCTGCTGTTGTTGCTGCTGCTGTTGTTGATCTAACTCTAGTTTCACGCAGGTCAAAAATAGCTGAATCCAACTCGAGCCTGTAACGAAGAGACATTCGTAATAAACATAATTGCAGATTTTAGTAAAATTCCACAATTAGAATGTCAGGTCAGCAAAACAAACACAATAACAGTTAACCACAACAAGATAATGACTGTTTGTAAGAGCCGAAACTTCGTGGCGTCGATAAACCTTTTGATTTCCAAATTTACACTTTGAATAAATTGTCTTTCGTTCACAGATTTGTGTGTTCCAAGTACTCGTAGTTGAAGAATAACAGTTTCTAAATATCATCATCAGAGCAAAAGAAAATAGTGACTGATTTTGTAATGGACCCACCTGATAGGAGTTGCTCGCGGATTGCAGCAGAGTCCAATCCCGATAATAAATCCCAGAAACAAACTTAATAATAATGTCATACAAGTTCCTATTAGTATGTGACCAATAATATTATCCAACCACCAGATATATGGTTCGACGGGTGTGATATTGTAAGTGTTAGATATATTGAATAATCCGTCCTTAGTAAATATCGGTTTATCTGAAACCCACGACAGTGGAATACCAGCCGTATTAGGTCTAGTATATTTATCGATGATAGAATCAGCTCTGAAAAACTCTTTAGATTTGCCGATGTTGCCGATGTCCATAGACGACGAATCTTTTATGAAATATAGATTCAGAATTGTGTCGTTGTTACTGAAATACAAAAAATAATATATTATACTCATTATTTAGAACAATAAAAGTTGTCAGAAAGAGTAGTCATCTATACGACTACCTGTCTGTAGTGATGTTATGTAGTTTAGCTCTGCAGGGCGCACATAGTCCACTCGCCTCTGAGAGGAACTGCTGTAGATTTGAAGGATTGTTGTAGTAATTTTCAGTCTGTTTCGTGTGCCATGAAGTCAGTATTTCTTGTTCTTTAAACGTATCAATTCTTATCGTCGTAAAGCTGAATTCATGAAATACGACGCTCGGATTAGTTCTAAGTCTACAGTCATTAATTCGACGAAATTCGTATTTCTATTTTACATTTTGAAGACGTTGAACATTTAGAAACTTCTGTGCTCAGTTCCACAGTTCTAAGAAACGTAAAACTTTGTAAGCGAATTCTGATAGAATATTAAACATTAAATACATTACTATGAGGTGAATTTCCAGTTGGGGTCAGTATCCGTAGCTACAGCATATAGTAAGTATTCATGATAAACTAACATAGGTGTCGTTAGTGTGCTAACACTTCCGTTAATCGGACCCAGAATAAATTCACCACTAGGATACAACAGTTCGTACGTTACTTCAAAATATGCTGCAAATATATTAACAAAAGATAATGCGAATAATTTAGGAAAAGGAAAAAATAAGGCTTAATGGTTTTCGATGATTAATTCGAATTTTAACTGTTCTAAGTTTATACTTAATCATGGGACTGAATCCACGGTCATGAACTAGACTTAAGACTCGCATTAGACCATCTTAGTTCTATAGCCAAACTAACGACTTATAAATGCAGTCTTAACGTTTAAGACCACTTTTGGACTTAAGTGTCGACTATGTAAGCAGCCCCTGGCGATAACTGCTAGAAAACAACCAAAACCGCCGCGTTGTATCTTTTGTTGAATATACAAGATTCGAATCGTGTGAATTCAGTTGAAGATAATTTTAAATATAACGGATTCTTACCTACGTCACCATCAGTAGCTTCTATTTGTCCGATAACTGTGTCTATTTCTGCCGTAGATGAAACTTCCCAATCGTAAAGACTTTGTTTGAATACTGGTATATTATCATTGACGTTCTGTAATGTAACTGTTACTGTCGCCTCCCCTGTGTTAACCACACCGGGTATACAGCAATCTATACCTTGTATCTTAAAAGTCGGTGGACCAGTTTTATAGACCTCTTTATCTGGCGGTGTTTTGAGAAGGAGATCGACGGTTTTTAAACCATTTTTAAGCGTATCGATTGTTTTAGTTTCGAAATATGAAAATGCGTAACTGGTCGGATCTACTCTGATGTCGAATGTTCCAAATGTTCCTTATCAAAAAATAGATGAATAAGAAGTGAGAAAATGTAACACTTCTTGATAAAGCAAAGTTATTCAGCTTTTACATAAAATTCAACTCTACACTTAAACAATGGTTGCAAACTAAGTAATTTCAGAGTTGAAGGATCCATTTCCACAGTGTCACTAAAAAAGCAAAACGTAATACATTTTCTTATGACACTGTGGAACTGGATCCCGAGTTATCAACCGTACTTGTCAGTGGTTATTATTTACCAATGTCTAAATCGAAAGCTCTGAATGTAGCCAGTTTTTTACCAGGAGAATCATTCTCTTTAATGGTCACCGAAATCCTGTTTGGAAAGAATCTCGGCGTTTCATCATTTTTATTCACGATCTCAAAATAACATCGTAAAATTGATGATAATTTTCCTTTATCTTCGACTTTTATATCTGAAATGATACGTAAACAATAGTCGACTTCTTAACGGAGATATTACTAATCTATCAATGATTAATACCACGAGATGATACTCATTGTCTAAGTTTATGTACCTGATAATTTCGGAAGTCATCTAAATCCCATCTTCAGAAGAACAGTAAATGAATCTTATTCTTTTTAGATACCAATAAGAAAAGGTTTTATAAACTAACATTTACTGTTTCTCTAAAGATGCGATTTACAAAAATATCTTTATAAAAAACTGCTAGATGAAGTTTACTGTTGTACAGTCCTTAATCTAATATCAATACATTATCAATGTCTATTCTGAATGTTAAATATATCATATTATACTGATTTGTTAATGGAAAAAAAACTCATATGTCGTATCTCGTATCTCGTATATATATATATATATCGTATCTCGTATCTCGTATATCGAGGTACAGATTTATTTACCTATTGAGAAGTGATTCGGTAACGTTTTGCTCTCATAATTCAAAGACGAACTGAACAATTCTTTCGATGTTTTATTTATGAAGAAGAACCCGGAGTAAGGACCAGGCATGACTGAGTACGTGGCTTTATCCGATCGATCAGGATCGATTGATGTCAGTTTGATATTCACGGACGGCTAGAAATACACACATTTTTAGTTACGTAATCAAGAATTCAACGGTTTAAATCAATAAAGATTTATTAGCCGTTTCCTTAATCATAAATGATTTTGATGATAACAGCAATGAAAATGATGATAATGGGGCTTAAATAACGCTTGATCGGCTAGATGAATAAGGCTAGCTTAGAGCGCTTTAAACCTGGTTTTCACGAGCGGTCAAAAGTCTCATGTACCAGGCCCCTCTAAAGGTGAAGAAATGCTCTCATAAAATGGCCTGTAATATTGAGAAGTGGAATCCTCGCTGCCTCGGTAAATCGATAAACAAATCGTTAGAGAACGATAAACACACTCAAACGTGGTGAACGGGTAATAAGATAAAAACCCACTATCTACAGATTAAAAGAATTTAAAAACAAGAATTTATTCATTCAATCTAAAATATATAGAATACACGACGTTTCGATCTCACACTAGAGATCATCGTCATGTGTGAGATATAGACTAAAAGCAGGGGTATCTGAGGAGACCATAAACGTCGTGTATTCTATATAATTTAGATTGAATAAATAAATTCTTGTTTTTAAATTCTTTTAATCTTTGTATAGTGGTTTTTTTTATCTTATCAAATCGTTAGAATTTAATGATACTTGAAACACCCAGAAACTTCACAGGGGACACTTGTCTTTGTCATTATGACGGTCATAGCCATAGTTTCCACGTATGGAAAGTGGAAAACAGACAGCTTCTGCGCCATTGGCGTTTTTAACTGCCTTAAACAATTTGTAGTATAAAAATATCAAGAATAAATGAAATAAATGTTTGACAGATGAATGTAAAGAGTTTGTTGTAGATACCTCAACAACTCGTATGAATCTATACGAGACAGGAGTGAACTGTGGGAACTCATTGACGTCTTTCAGATCGATAGTTAAACTGCCAGTGTCGCACCCAGTATTGTCACAAGCATTCACTGATAGTTTGTACGTTTGATTCGCTTCGTAATTCAGGCCTGGGTTCAGCACCGAACTCAATTGACCCGCATCTAAAAAAACAAGATCATACAGCAACAATTCGTTGTGGAACAATTGAAAGCGGAGTGAAACCAACTTTTGATTGATAGAATTAACTTAATTTTCATAATCAGGGATTTGATATTTTGGCGGAAAACTGATGGTGAACTTCGGATTTCGTCGGAGCTGATAATCGAACGCGCTATAGTTCGTTCTTAACGCATTCCATAGTGTCGGCCATCTTGGAATTAGGTTCGAACTAACGTGCTCAATCCTGAGATGCATTATTTTCGGATAAGAATTCCGACTGACTGACAATCGGTTTCACTTAGTTGACAAATAGTCGACTAACTCAGATAACCGAAGTTCACCCAGGTGATGGATATAATCAAGGGCTGATTCATGTCAATACTTGTAAGTTTGAATTTGTCCGCTCCGTTTTTAGGGGACCAGCTCGAAATGGTGAACGTTATCGGGTCCCCTTCATCATCTTGCGCCTTTAACTAAAACACGAAATTAGTCCATATTTATGAAAAAGTAATAATTCGTATGAAAAATACACGTATATCTCTCATGTTGATAGAACAGGATTGTAAATACATACTGTATAGTAATCAGCGATGTTGATTCTATTTTCTGGTATTGTTATAGTAGCGGGTAGGTTGATGAATCTAGGAGGTTCTGGGGTATCTATTATATTCAATGTTAATGTACGAACTGTTCCGGTCGTCGTGCCATCTTTAGCCATTACTGTTAGTTTATACTGAGGTATCCGTTCATAGTTAAACAGTGGAACCGCTTTATAACTGATTTCACCTATAAACAAATACAAAATACATCTATCTGATGAATAAGATGCTTTAACTCTGAATTCGTTATTATCATAGAGACCAAATGAACAACAAACAATTTCTATCAGAGTCCCACACTTCGAAATGGTTGGTTAAAACGAGTTTTGAAGCGGGGTACTTTGTTGAATAGCTTTATAGCCAATTTCACCTATACTAATGCAAATTACATGTGCATTAAACAAAGGATTCGAGATTATGAAGAATTATCAATCGGGTTTGAAAGAATGATTTCGTTGATGTTGTTGCGTTGGCTATGGTTATTCGTTCAGGGATCCGTTAAGATTAATCCACCGCACCTGACGGATGCGAAACGGGGGTCTAGAGGGATTATACGAACCTGTGGCTGAATCAATCGAGAATTTACCATCGTCAGGAGAAGCTGAGAGTAAAAATGAAACCGTATCACCATCAGGATCCGTAGCATTCACAACGAACAGTGCGCCCCCTGTCGTCACATTCTCGAATACAGATACAGTATCGTCTAAATTATGTATAACTACAGAATCGGGTTTATCAGCGACATTTATAGTGAAATATCCGATACCAGTCATCGATGGAAGACCGTTATCTGTAGCATACACTGTCAGCGTGTATACACTACTAGTTTCATAATCTAACCCAGGTGGCAGCACTGTTACTATCCCTGAAATACGAAGAGTAACCTGAAGTCTTTTTGGAGTATATTTTATGTGAGGATTTTGAGGAGGATTCTACCTGTATTTGGATCGATTGTAACTAATCCTGTTGTAACTGGATTTGTTGAATTGATACTAAACTGTACAGTTTGTCCGGCCACTGATTCCGGGTTAGTCGCCGTCATCGCCGGGCTCGGAATTAAACCCAGTTTATTTTCATCCCATGAAGCAGTCTGATTGGCTACCACCGGAACCTCGTTACAGTCGTCAATAGTGAAAGTTACGGTTCCGTCGATAGGTGTCGTTCCATCCGTAACTCGAACGGTGATTGGTCGATTGTTTGGACCAGTCTCAAAATCGACCAATGACGACAGAATTATTTTAGAACCTAAAAACAGAATAGATTGAGCCGACACTGTAGTGACTAATCGAGATGGATCGTGGACCAGGTTCCACAGTTCTTGTATTTGACTCCATCCAGACTTAAAACATTGAAAAGGACGGATTTTGAGTCAAACTGTGGAACCTGGGGTCTTTTGCACAGTCGTGACCTAAGTCCAAAGGTGGTCTTGAATATTAAGACTGGTCTTAAGTTGTCAGATAGGCTAGATAACTAATTTGGTCTCAGACTGGTCTAAGCTATGAATGTGCATCCGGCCCCTGGACCCAGTTCCACAGTTGTGAGTTAGAGTTAACTCTGAGTTAAAGTTAGTTCATTTTTAATGTTTCAACCCAGGGTAAAATCTTAACTCACAACTGTGGAACTGGACCCTGATGTTTAATGAATTCTATATTTTTACCTGTTGTTGAAAACGGTGATCCGGCGGTTTGTATTGAATATGTCAATACATCGTTATTACCATCAACAGCTGATATATTGAATACAACATCTCCCGTATTCGTACACGGCTGTTCTTTAAATGCATGAGTCTTTGGCACGTTCAAAAATACTATGATTAAAATTGAACATTTTTAAACATTGATAATGTACATTATTTTCAGTTTGCTGTTGTTGATCCTTCTTTCCCCAAAATCATCTCTATTCGGTTTCAATGTAATATTGTAACTAATGTAATTAATACACGTTTTACAATTTTACACACAATTTAGCGAGAAACAAGAAGCGAAAACTTTGAATCTAAAATACATTTCAATAGTTTCCCGTGTGGATATAATGCTATTTACCAGGGGCGCAATCTTTAAGCGCCGTGACGTCACCACATTTGACGTTATTCGTGTAGTTTGAATCTCTCCACTGACCGGAAGTAGATCTTATGACGTATACGCATACGTAATCGAAGCTCGCGCATTTTGCCGCGGGTATTGTCGTACTGAATTTGGCGCCATTAATCGTCGCAGCGCCACCTGGTGTCAATCCGGCGCGTCTATCCGCTACTGTTGTGTAAGTTATCGATGTAATGTTCGGTTCTCCCAGAGTGTTCGCTCTGTACAATTTAGAAACAATAAACATTAGATCATAATTATAAGAATGATTGATGCAGATGACCTAGTATATTTCCGGCGGTATAAACTTACGTAGGATCCGCGTTATTCGAAAAGAAAGCTATGACGTCATAATTGAACGCTGGTGCTATGGCAATGAGAATATTGTTGCCGTCAGTAGCGGATACGGCTGCAGCGTTAGTGATCCCGATTGAAAGTGATAATTCTTTAGCATTTTGATCGTTTATTTTGGTAGTGGGAAGTGATGGAGTTACTGAAGTTACTTCCAAATCTGTAAAAGTATCAAATACATATTGGTTTTATTTAAACCCTTCGTTTTTCAAATATTATTCATTTGTTTTAATTCTTATGTCTATTCAATCAATTATCTTCTGAACATGTTTATGTGCAACGAAAGCCTTCCCGATGATTATGCTGGATCACGGAACGGATGTCGTGGCTACCAGGCGGATGTCGTGGCTACCGGACGGATGTCGTGGCTACCAGGCGGATGTCGTGGCTACCGGACGGTTGTCGTGGCTACCAGACGAATGTCGTGGTGAGAAACCGGACCACACAACATCGGGGAAGTAAGCGACGAGCGGCTGGATTCATTATTGGAGCTATAAATTACCTGGTTCACATGATTTTTTCGCTACAATATCCACACAATAGTAGTTATTATTCGGGTTTTCATCGGTGTAAGAAGCCGTTGAACCTGCTTTAACATGAGCGCAGGCGAACTGAATATATATATATAACAAAATATTCAAACGCGTCAGAAAATTCAGACAACCTTACATCATCGTACAAAACATTATGAAATGTGGACCGCTATTTTACCTGTATCTGTTTGCATTTAGAACTGGGTATATTAATAGAAGTTGTACCGGTTTTTGTAACAGTAGCTCCGGCGTTTAATGCATCAGTTAAAGACGTTAGAGATGTTGTACATGTTTGTGATACGGTTGCTGCGGTTACATTAAAATCGGTATCGGATAAGATCACCTGAAATAAGCGAAAAACTGAAAATCAATAAAGCAATTATGAATTAGTTTAAAATGTTTTGATACATGACATCTACGTACGTCTATTACGAAGTTGATTTTAACGGAATCGCTGACGATATTTGAAGCAGCGCCCCCTGTTGCCGCGTTACCGATAGTAACGCTAATATCAGAATTGCTGTTTACATCTGACACGTAGGTGGTGGTTGGAGGTGTTGGAGAGATTGAAAAAGCAGTCAATACTGGATCTGTAATTACATTAGTCTTACTATGAAACTGACGATTAGAAAGAAACCTGATGGAACGACGAAGAAACGACGAAAAAGGTATCTTAGGGGCAATTAATTATTAGATCAACCATCATCTGCTGTAGGTAACCCTAAACCAAGGAGGTGAATTACTACTACAATAAAAATGGCCTAAATAACCATAACCCTAGCAGGACTTGAACCTTCATCCTCGAGGGTGCTGGCCAAGCGTGCTAAGCACTAGACCACAGACCAGTCGTGGTGGTAGAGTCGTCTGGTCAGAGAGTTGATAATTTAGCCGTGGTGATCAGTCAGGTGTTGCGAATTCATATCTTTCATTAGTTTTATTACTATTTTACCTGGTTTACATCCTTTGAATGAATCGATAGAAAAACACGTGACATTATTCGTCAAATCAGCGTCTTTATATTGAGTGTCAGCTCCTTGTAGTAGTCGGATACAGATATAGTGTAACGGGTTACACTTTGAGGAAGGTAAAGTCATTGTTACCGAGCCTGTTATAGATGTACTGTTTGTAGCTAATAACGCATCAGTATTGCTGTTTTGTGCCGGTACTGTCACAGGGTAAGGTGTAGTACCCAGTAAGTTGGACCCGCTGTTATCCGTCGAGAAGAACGCTTCCAATGCGAAATGAGCGGCGGTCGATGCTACTATATCATTACCACTTACAGCATCGTTATCGATCACTAGATTTAAAGGTATAGATGTCGCTGTATCGGAAACTATAGACGTCACTGTCGTTGTCAAGGTTACAGCTTTTGGATCTAAAATATTGAATTTGATAAGTATATAGATATTCAAATAGTAGAATTTGCATATTGAACAGGCATCGTGATTCGTGTGTTATCAGTTACATAGTATTTTATGTTATGGCCATTCTAGACGCAGGTGGCACTGCAGTATTACCTGGATGACAACTTCGCGACAATGGCTGACACTTGACGTTGTTATTAAGATTTGTTTCTGAAAATCCAGCGCCGGAACCTGCTGAAACTTTCATACACACGAATTCAGCCTGCGCACAAAACGCGTTAGTTAATGCTGCGTAGTTTACTGATGCTGATAGAATGAGGGATGTTTGAGCTGTCAGTGATTTCTGTAAGTCTGAAACTGGACTGACGCTTAAAGTTACCGCCGTAGCGCCGGCGGTCGGAGTAGCTCCCAGATTATCAGTAAAATAACCCATTTCTAGTTTATAGTTGATACTATTTCCAGTAACGCTATGGATATCAGCGCCCGGTCCTGGTGTAGCCGCATTCTTTAGAGTTATTGACACAGATTGGCCGAGTTTAGGAACGGATAATATCATCGCAGGGGGCGCTGTGAACGAAACCAGTTCCAAATCTAAAAATACACAACGAATAATTTTTTTCTTATCGTCAGACGAAGTACGACATGGAAATCATATTCAACAATGGAACGGAACAGCAACGGGATGCGCAGAATTCACGAATGATTTGTGTAACGAACGTCTGCGGAGTTAGAGACCGAAACGCCGGCTCTTTTTTAAATTCTCTGCTTCCGATAATTCTTCAAATAAATGTGGAAAGTGGGTTTTTCTATGTATATCACATTCACTCCTTTTTGTTTGTTAGAATTTGACTTCGTTAATTTTGATTCGTAAAACGTTTGGATGTTTATAAGGTCTAAAAATCTGATAAATGAATGAACACTTCTGCAGTGCGTGGCGGCGGCGGCTGTTGTTGAAACACACGTTCGGATTTACCTCTTTCAATGTAAATATACCGATTGAACCGCGTACGACAAAAACACTAAAAAAAAAGTCTGAAATCTATTATAACCGAAGGTATTTATATCATTCAAACTCAGTGCGCAATGTTTCATTCAATATCAAGTATATTGTTCACAAGAGGGGTTAATAATCTATATTAGCTCTCAGTCTATAGGACACTTGGTGGCATTTATTTTAAACGAATAAAATGCTACAATGGTTGTTGATAAAGATTCTGTCGAATGAGCATTCTCCGAGGGGAGGGACACTAGCAAAATCGTCATGACGACACAAAAACATGCATTTGAAGAAATAGCGTCGTGTTTTTTCTTGGCACACGACGCAGAGAAACAAGGAAATACGGGTAACATAGAACACGCGGAATCTAACATGTTTGATCTCGGAAACACTGTTTCCGCTTAAGAGATTGAATGAGGCTGTTCGTGTGAATCAAAGGGTTTCATCGAGTGCTTCCTACCTTGACTACAGGATGTCACTGTCGATAAATCTTGACATTTCCAATTATTTGCTAAATAATCCTGAGCTATGACATTCGTAGGATTGCCCTGAACTCTGATGCATAAAAACTGTATCGTAGAACAATCCGCACCACTCGGTAGCGTACAGGAAGCGGAACCAGATAAAGAATATGTCTGTCCAACCAGTAGACCCAACTGTAAAATGTACGAACAAGTATATTCATTAGAATTAATTCAATCCCACACAGAATCAAAATATAGTCCGAGATGTTTCATTGAGTTAGTAGTTTATTTAACGTTTCGACTTTATCCTGATACTGAATATTGATGCTACAACAAGAAAAAATATATTTAAAGTCCCGATAATGAGGTTTCATCATTAAGTGATAAAAAGATAAGTAGCATTGTAATAATTTTTCATCAATTCATAAATTGGCAAATGAAATATTTCAGATTTATAGGCTTGGATTGTGAGATACGGATTTTGTGGTTCTTACCCGTTGAGAATTGGGAGCGAAGTTGATTGTCGGTGTACATGTTTTAGGTGTAGTAAAATCAGAGCCCGCTCCAACTGCTCTCAGATCGTACTGAGTCATACGAATCACTATTTCATAGTTTAAATCTTAAATGATTAAAGAAGATGATGTTGTAGATAGTAACAAAGAAAAAAACTGACACTCAAGCAGAAAGTAACGAGTCCATAAAGTTTCCTTCAGTAAATCGTTTATTTTCAACGTTTCGACGACGTATATCCTATAGAGTACTAGTCTTCATCTTCAGGAATTATACTTATTTAACAATAAAATCATGAAATCACAATTCTTGGATAGAAAATAATTGACATACTGAATGAAGTTCAAGTGAATGATATATGAATTTCTTGGTAGAACTTACTGGGGGCTGGTTGTGCAGCGATGGCGTCAACGGCAATATGTCTAATAGATACAGATATTGGTATTGTGATAGTAGATCCAGCAACCCAGTTTGCAGGCATTGTTGCCGTAAATACACTTACTTCATAATCTAGAATTAATAAAATACCCAAAAGAGCAAAAAGACAGTGAACTCGCTGACATAAAATCGTCATTTAACGTAATAGAATACCAAAGAAAACAAATCTTAAAGAAAAGCTTTGAAAAATATTTTTAAATTGATATATGTTTATATGAATGAGAAATGATATTTCGTATATGTTTTTTTGTTTTGTTTTACGGTAAACACCTATACTTAAAAACAATCAATGAGTCTTTACTCGATAATCTGTGTTTAACAAAATAGAAAACGTTTCCGAAAATCTTTCATAGGACTTTTTATCTACGTTTTGAACTATTTGATCTACAAAAGAGAAATGTTAATCTGTATCTGTTTTTTTTTTCTTCATATACTCCAACTAAACAGTAAAAACGAACACTCATAATAAACACCGAAATAGTTTCAAAAACCTCTTAGGTAAAATCTAACGTTATTGAAGAGCAAATTTAATGTACTTGTAAAGTAGTGAATTAATGACTGTACCTTGCTGTAGGGCCATTAATGTCGAGAATAAACCAATCAGTATCAGCCAACAGTGAAGTCGGTGATGAGCCATTTTATTGGTGGAATCTTAATCATCCATTGAGCAGTGCACCTGATGTAATTTGCATTTATAAACCATTGATGCGACACTCTAAGTCCGTGTTTGTAATAAGGAATATGTGGAACCTTAATCAGTATTATCCAGTGAGAAGTGTGCAGCTCCTGATGTGAAATTCAGTTATAAACCATTGATGTAACACTCTAAGTCCGTGTTGTGCAGATAATGTAACATGTCAAACTAAAAAAACGCAAAAAAGTGAAAAATGTTTTCTTTGATTAAGCTGATACTTATTCAATGTTTCAATCCTAATAGTATAGTCATAACGAATGAATAATGAATAAGTAGAATTATCGAATTGATATTCATGAAAATAACTGTTAGGATCTGGACGAAACCTCGAATAAAATAGTAGCTCAAGGAAACATTTCGGACTCTATTCATTCTTAATATAAATAACGTTAAATCTTAATATAGAATTCTATACCCTTCATTTGTTAATATCCGCACAGCACAGTTTGAAATTCTTAGCACCCTTCCTATACTTTAATCGTGAGAAGTATTATCAACCAGGTCGACTTCAAATTGATTGAAAATCAAAGCAAACAATTTGTTATTCTATGGTCGTTTTCGTAAAAACCTATCGATCAATTAAAACAGACATGTATTATCGCATCGAAATACGCAAAACAAATCCTTACCGTTTTAAAAACATAAAACCTATTAATAATAAAACGCCGTTTTCGATGTGTGATAAAAAACGACTTCTCAAAACGATCGAGTTAAATATATAAACCTGATAAAGATCGCAGTATAGTTTATATCAATCTCTTACTAAACGCGAGACGACCGCCGCTAAGTCAGTTTTTTCTCAATGTTTGTCTACGATTCAATACTGTACAAACAATTGAGGCAATTGAAAGTTATAAGATGAGCTCAGGTGTACGACACCAATAAAGGAATTTGCTGGTTATTTGTCGAAAAAATAACCTTTCACATAGAAGCGACTATGAAAGCTTTGATTGTTTCGTTGACAGATCGGAGGTGTGCTTCAGATAAATGGTTTCCTTCGCGTTGTAGGAAAATGAAAAGAATTCAATTCTTTCACTATAGAAATATGAAAAGAGCAAGAACTCGAATTTTAAGAAGAAATAAGACTGTTGAGGTTTGAATATAACATTTACTTTAATCATACACTGAATAATTCTATATTTGAAAAACGTATGTTTTATTTACAACAACTTGTTGAGGGTCATTACAGTAATAATCGTCGTTAGCCTTATTGTCGATTACAATTCATTTATGATATCATGATATCCTAATTCACATAGGTTCGTTGTCCAAATCAATAAACTATCCAAAAATATTTTAAAAATCTAAATCGTCTTGAGTGAAAACCCACGCTGAAGCTAGAGAATATAGAGAACAGCTATTGTTTCACTCAATAACATTCAAAACTGGAAATAGTCTCAACTACGTGTATTTGATATCTAAATCTAACGTATGTCATCAACAACATTTCTTAAGAATTTGATTGTATTGTATACATTACCTCTTCAGTTGAATTGTTTTTGTAACACTCATTTTGTAATATACGACTTCGAATTTTTCGGATAAAGTAAAGTTTGAAGTTTACAACCAGCCTTTCTATGTATAATTGGTTCAGAAAATATATCTAGTTTACGTAAAACGTTGTCGAAACGAAATATGAATTCTTCTTGTTGTAAAAGAAAAGCTTCTTTGTGAGAAGGTTTATTTCAGAAAGAAATCACAAAGATGTGAGCACAATCGAAAAAAAATATTATCGTTAGGTTTTGTTTAAATGGGGGGAAAAGAAGCTAATATGCACAGAGTTGAAGTCTAAATGCAGTGAGGTGAAGTCTAACAGTCTTCACGGTGAATTAAACATAATCTCCTCGAGTTTCAATAGAAAACGGAAAACCTTACAGAAAACTGAACACAAATGATTTTAAATAGCGAGTTTAATCTACACGCAACACAGTAATAATATATACAGCAGAATGCGCGATTTTTTAGTATGGAACAAAGAGTCAAGAATCACAGGGGCCGGTTGCATAGTCATGGCTTAGACTTAAGATCAGTCTTAGACCAACTTAGTTCTATAGCCAATCTTACAACTTAAGACCAGTCTCAAGATTTAAGACCTTTTTTAGACTGCGCAATTTGCCCCTGGACGTTTAGTGAAAGGCGATTTCTTGATGATTTCTTGGCTATTTTCGTCACAAATTCGCTACAATATCAATATTGAAGGTCACTGGTAACTTCTGTTAAACGACCACGTCCCTGCAGTTGTTAAACTCAAACTCAACAAAGTAACACTGAATAACCACTGCTAGTACGTTGTGAATTGAATAAAACCTGCTGTTAATAAATCAGAAAATATAAATCAAGTAAATCTCTTTTCAGTCGTCAATTTCAAATATATTTTTTGCAGAAATATATTCTTCATTTAGTTTTCACGTATGGTTGTGTCGGGTTCTTACTGGAAGAAATACTCAACGTAATGATAGCTACAATTTTATATATTATACATTACCATAGGTATCGATTTCACAAAAGCGCCAGCGCTTCTATTAACTTATGAAATCTATTTGCACATGCATCGTTATCGTAATTCTAAGGCAACTACAGGTCGAATTAAGTGGCAGTGAATAGACATGGTAGTGAATAGTTCACAGTATCATTGCACTGAGAAAATAAGATGGAACTATCAGTTCAGTGTTTATATGTACATGATAGGAATGGGTCCTGTCACCATTTGCGGTATTCTGTTGAATTTACTCACTATTATCGTTATAAAGAGACTACGCAATAATTGTTATCATACTCTCGGTATTTTAGCAATCGCTGATCTTGCGTTCAGTTTATCGTCTTTTACCATGTATCCGCTGAGAACGTATTTTATCTACAGTAATCTGGGTGACTTGGTTTTTCGTTATGATGACTGGTATTTTGGTTGGTGGTTTATAATTGTAGCCTACTTTGGCTTTTATCCGTCACAGTTTGTCAGAAACTGGTTCGTTGTTGTTGTGAGTTTAGAGAGAATTTTAGTCATTATTTTCCCGTTGAAATATAAACGCTACTGGAAACCTTCAACTATTAATTTACTATGTTTATTGTTATTATTAGTATCAATATTACTTTACTATCCGTTTATGGTTCCCAACATAATACCGGGTTTAACGAGATGGCCGTGTCTAAAACCAGGTCAGTACACTTATACAGTTTACTGGCCGGAGTATACAGATATTCGTGTTCGTCCTAGGAGGCATTTCATTGCAGGTATCAGTACCAGATATACAGTCCCCATTGGTATGGTTTACCTACCAATCACCCTTCTGTTAATTGTTAACGCAATTCTGTTTGTCGTGTATAATTGGGCCGGAAAACGACGCAAATCGCTAATAGGTGGCGCTTCTGCCCGGGATAAAGATGCAGGAATATTGAAGATGGTTTCAGCAGTTGTCGTGGTTTATATTATTTGTGAGTTTCCCGGATGTGTCGATCGACTGCCCTATTTTATAAGTTCATTGACTATATCTGGAATAGATCAAATGGTTCTTCGTAAGATTTCACTGTTAATGTCAATGTTTGATTCTTGTGTTAATTTTTCCGTTTACTGTTTAACAAATAAAAGATTCCGTTTAGAGACCTACAATATTTTCAGTAGGATTTGGGCCTCATGTCGCGCTTCATTCTCAGTGACCTAACATTCACCCCCAAACAGAAAACATCAGTCAATGCAAAATTGACAGGAATAAATGAATTAATTCATGATCAATAGAACAAGGTATGGAATATTTTGTAACGAAATGATTTTCTTTTTTTTGTTACAACTGGAAACTGAAATAGAAAATGCTTTATTGTTTCACTAATACAGACAGATACACAGAAAGCAGACGGATACACAGAAAGCAGACGGATACACATGTTCACGATAATTAGTACAAGATACGATTAGTACGATATAGATGACGATACGATCATCATCCATTGACTTCCGGTAGGAATCGTCGCGCCACTGTCGGGTTATCAGAATATCGAAAATCAAGAGTCACTAAATCTCCTGAAAATAGAAAATATAAAGTTTCAATTTAATCTTTATGAACAACACAAAATTATGATGAAACACGATATTTTATACCTTGAGCAGCCTCGGGATGATGGAACCGAACAGTCTCTACTTTCCGAACAAAATCACCTCCTTTCACAAACGGAGTGTCCAAACGTTGTCTGAAAGAAAAGTAAATAGATGCAACTTCATTTCGATGCTTTTTCAAACATTAAATTGATGTGTTGCGGTTTATGTTGAATTCAAGTATGGAACTTGTAAGATTTACCCGTGTCGTTCATGTGTAGGGAAGAAGTATAAACCAATAGCTAATATCAACCCTAACCACACGGTCAATGCTACCGATAGTAAAAATCCCAGTAACAAATTCCCTTCGATTGTACACAGAATCCAATTACATGACGTCACAACTACAGGAACAGGACACGTATTAGTGACACTACTGATCTCATACGGCGTCAAATCCGTCGGTAATAATGAGTTTAATACGGTATCATTAGTAAGAAACTCTTTCGGTCTTCCGATATTTCCCAGAACTTCCGTAGATCCATCTTTCAGGAAATATATAATCAGAACCGCTTTCCTGAAAATCAGATATCATTCATTTATCGGCGATTAGACCAGAAAATATCGAATAATGCGATAAAACAGATCGCCGCACCCGTTAATCTCAGATATATTGTGTAGTCGTGGTAAACACGGGTTACAAAGTGGTTGTAAACTCATTAGAAACGACTGAATTCTGGCATAATTGAAATGTAGAAGATTTTGTTTCGAATACCAGCTAGTGAGAACCTCGCATTCCACGTATGTGTCAATTCTTATCGTAGATACTCTGAAATTAATTAGATAAATATTCGAGAGATCAATAATTCTAGTTTTATATCTGGTTTTATAGATGAAAACTTACAGCGATTTGAGCGGATTTTTCGGGTCGTTATCAGAAGCGACTGTATACAATACGTATTTATGGTAAGGTAACATCGGAGTGAGTAAAGTATCAACCATTCCTGAACTGGAGTTCATGGAAAACATCTCAGCGTGATACAGTTTATTATACGTGATCGAAGTTACAGCTAGAAATATAGAGAAATTAATAGAAAAACATTATATTTCAATTCTAACCTTTGATAGAAGAGAGAAAGACGATTGAATAGATTACCGTTATCAGCATCAGTAGCGGAGACGTGTCCCAGGAATGTTCCGATCGCTGCTGTTGTCGATACCTCCCAGTTATAAAGTGTTTGGTTAAAAACCGGAGCATTATCATTGACATTTAAAACGGTCACTTTCACCGTGCCAGTCCTTATTTTGTTACAATAGTCAATAATTCTAACTGGAACGTTGATGAATGTTGTGTAGACCTCAGAATCTATGGGAGATTTCACCAGTAGAGCGGCGCGTGTTCGGGATATTCTTCGAGTTTCGAAATATTTGGAAGCATTATTTGTAGGATCAACAGTGAACCAGAATTCACCGTATAACCACAGATCTGCATCTGTACCAGCTACCTCAGCTACTGTTGTACCGACTGGTGTATTTTCAGGTATTGATACTTGTGGTAGGGCAGTAAAATATGGCGTTTCACACATATTTTGCACGTAAACTTTCAGTTGATAAACGGCTGATAAAGGTACAATACCCTTCTTGTCACCTTCATGTTGGAATCCAGAATCAGTGACAACTATATCTGAAATATTCAATATTAAACATCTCAATACCTGCGGGTTATAGTGCGCACGGCTGGTATGCTGTGAGGCCCTGTTAGATTAAGGGTTGCAGATTAGCACCATACAATATGTCACGATCTGCTTTTGCCTAATAATGACTTTCTGGTGGATGAGTTCTTTTAGTTCCATCTTAGTTTTATTCCTTTTTAATTAATATTGATTTAACTAACCCTAACCCTAACCCTTATTCCTTTTTACACGACCCTTTAGTTGTTTAACTATAGTAACATATAATTTTACCTATATAGAATATACGCGGTAATGTAGTGCTTTCATAGTCTATCACCGAGTCGCCTTCACAAATAGTCATTCCTCCAACTATGTGCTGTTTATAAAAATCATTCACATATTTCTTATCGTATAAACTATATGATAATGGATCTCTAGGAGGTGAAGATGGGATAAATGAATCAACATCTCCTGCCGTCTGGATTGCAAATATTCTTCCTCTTCGGGCCGGACATGGCGCAGCATACTGCAATAAATTCACCCAATTTAAAATACAGATGTTTTGATATGAATCGTTCAGCGAAAGAGTTTTTGATCTAAAACTTACAGTGGCTGGTTCTTTGATTTTGAAGTGATTAGATTTATTTGGTGAATAAAATGGAGGTTCATTAACATCTAGTATTGAAACATTCAGAAATGCTGCTGTACATCCTGTATTATCACAAGCTGTTATATTCAGTTTATAAGACGGAGCCGGGATGTAATTATCCCATAAATATTCATAATCTATTCCTGCATTATCCTTCACATAAACCACACCTAAATCTGAAAATATAATCATATCAGATAATATGATTCTATCATCTTCAGATAGTCGAAATGTCGAATAGACTATAATTAGCTCTCGGGGAAACAAAGGAATATTTTTTCATTCTTATTGTGAGATCACTAAAACACGGACTCTCAGAGAGTGTTTCTGTCAGATATTTCTATGTTCCGCGCACTTACTGCGATCCACAGTGAATTTGTTTACACCATCTTTAGGTTGAGACGATGTGATATTAAACGCAATAGGATCATTGTCTTCATCCGTTACATTTAACTGTAAACATTAGACAAAAAAACACACGTCAATTATAACTTGTAATAAAACACTTCATAATTTAGATAGAATGAGAAAAAGAGTTAATTATGATGTATACCTGAAATATTGAAGCTTGATGAAGTTGATTTTCAGGAACAGTTACAGTCGCCGGTAAATTGTGGAATTTCGGTAAATCATTTGAATCTTTGATACAGATATTCAAAGTTCCAGTAACGCCTTTGTTTTTACTATCCGTAACCATTACGTGAAGTTTGTATTCCTTTATTTTCTCGTAATTTATTTTATGTTTGGCTCTATACTTGATGATTCCACCTGTTAAACAAATAGAATTCATTATCCGAGACACCCGCAGTATTTAGTGTAGAAATATCGGGACTCACTGTTTGCTGGATCCATATAGAAACTATCATCCATTGGAGACGCGTAATAATGCCAGGTTAATAAATCGTCATCAGGATCTGAAGCTTCTATAGTAAATAACCAATTATCACCAGTAACATTCTCATAGATACAAGTTGTATTCGGTAGATTTCCAATAGCTGTAAATTAAAAACATTCCTCCCTCAAATATATTTTCTCAGGGAGTTGGCGCCAGGCTTAGGGTAAAATACTTACACGGACCACAGTCCTGTTTTATCACTTTACAATCGAAATTATTCGTCATATTGAAGTCAGTCCAACCAGCAGCCGGGTCCGGTTCAACGCATATACATACATACTTAGGTAATAGACAATCTTCAGGAGTTAGTCTGACATTAGTTAGTTCTTTATTAGTCGGTATAGCGGGACCGTCGCTAGCTGCGAGTATCGGAGCTCGAAGAATAGTAGTCGAGTCTATAGTAGTTAAAACAGTAGCGTTCAGAGCGCTGTTTGTAATAACCGATGAACACGTGATCGCGCTCGCAGATTTAGTTAAATCTTTGTTAATGATTAACGCGGTGAATTTATGATTATTATAAGCTCCACACGGCGCAATAACATTGTTTCCTGAAGCGATGTCTGGATTTGTGGCCACGTTTTTGAATGAGAAATCAATATCTAAATCGACCGGGTAACCATCACTTATTGGAACATCAACTCCTTGTAGTTTCGGTTGTATTTTCGAAATAGTCAGTGATAGATCTACAAAATACACACAAAAATTAATGATTTAAATTCTGTGCATGGCTACTAAATATAAGAATGAAGCATTTCTTACCAGGATCACAGATTTTCCTGTCATTAAACAGAGTGGCGTCTGTCGTACAAGTGTGGTTATTGTTGAGGTCAAAGTCGACCGCGTATGTCGGTTTAGTTCCAGGTTTTAACAAAAAACAAACATATTTTACATCTTTACATTTATCAGTTATTACAACATTACTCGCTTTAGCATTGACTGGTGTAATCTTGTTTGTGGTATCTAATTTCTGAGCCATAGATTGTGTAGTTGTAAGATTGTACGCGTAAAGAGTAGTCGCCGATGTTGGAGGGATCGTCGCCGCTGATGTTAACATGGCGACTATAGCGAAATTCGTGCCTCCAGTCGATGCTGGAATATTAGTAAATGTATCAGTCGTGATATCAGTTCGTTTATTATTTGTTATATCGAATGTGAAATCCAACGAAACTGCTTTCCCTTTTATCAGACAGGGGGCGCTGGCAACGGGATTATCAATCATCGGATCTGAAAGTGAAAACAGAATGATTCAGTTATAACAGACAGACTTGATTTAGACAGGTTTCGATTGGTCGCTACCGATTCCGGAATTCTCTTCTGGTGCATTCGTTTTCTGCCTAATCCGGATTTGTATTTTATCGGTAAACCCGATAGAAGCGGCCGGTAGAGAGTTTGTAATCTGTAAACCTGTCTAATTGTAATGAATATCTCTATTCTCACTTACCTGGAGTACAGAATCTATCATTTACAGGACGACACTGAATATTATTGTTCATATTTGAGATTATTTCTCCCCAAGTAGAATCAGTAGAGTTTGAGATGACTGTACAGACATGGAGCGTCGCAACACCGCATATCGCTGCCGGAAGTGCAGGGAAATTTACCGTGCCAGATAATGTCACTGTTTTACCTCCGGTTAAACCTTGTTTTAAATTTGAAGTCATAGTTGTAGTGATATTCGGGGCTCCGGCTAGAGGTGTACAACTATACGGTACCATTTTTGTTGTATATTCGCAACTCGCTGTTGTTTTATCAGAGAAAAATGTAGTTAATACAAAATTATCAGTTGAAGTTGTAGCAGTAAATGATTTATCAGATTTCACGTCGACGTAGTAAGGAGTTTGCACAGATTTCCATTCGTAAAGTGTCGGTACTGACGACATCGATGTTAAACTCACGTCTGTAAATGAGTAAAAGTTAGAAATTAACTGTAGAAACTGTTTTGATCGAAGAAATACTATCAAACTGTGATGGATAAACTGATATGGTCTCTACATTGATAATATTTTTGAAGTTTATAAATCTGACAGTTTTATCTAAATCCAACATTCAGAGAAACGGAAATGATTTCACAAAATAGCCTCCATTACTGTTTCTGTGAAGATGGAATTCAGATAGATCTCGAAGCTGTCAGATAAATAAACTTTGAAATATCAGCAGTTGTGTGATAATCATTGATTATCAATGAAATATATATCATTAGTAAACCTACCCGTATCACATGATAAAGAAGTCGTTTGACAAGCCCAGTTATTGTCTTTCTCATTCGCTTGTTCATTAGCGTGCGGAGCATCACTGTTTATACACAGATATATACAGGCGTCACATAGAGGTTTAGGTGACGGTACTGTAAATGTAATTTGTATAGATCGTGTTGAAGTTCGTCCTCCGAGTATTCCCCAGTTCTCTCCACCACTCGGTCTGAATGTTACTGGAATAGCTGGAGTTGGAAGCGGACTCGGTGGAGCTCCGTTCGTCACATCGTACTCCATGCAGTAGACTTTGGATGGAAAGTTACCTCCGGCTAAAATCAAATGAAATCACTGTGCAACTGTCTGAACTCAATTCAATAGGTAACCATTGATGAAACACTTTGAGTCAGTGTTGTAAAAGATCATATTCAATCTTACGATAAGAATATAAGTCTGAAATGTTTCGACCTCTAGATAATGGTTTATTCAACGTTTTGACAATATCCTAAAGGGCATCTTCAGGAATTCTAATGTTAGTGAAGAAGTATGAGATCTAAAGAATATGCATATCGATCTTTGCATCTTTGTTTCTTTGTTTTGGATTGATTCCTGAAGACAAAAAAACTATTCGCAATTTATTTTCCATTCGTCTTATCTTGGGATATCTATATTCTAGTTGTTGGCGAAGTTAGTCACATTTCAAACATTGAACCCACAAATGAATGTTTGTGACTGATACAAATGAACTAATTCAACATTCACATCATTATTCCAAATAATGAAATAAGATGAATACGTACTTGTAGGTATATACACGTTACTACGTAGACCAGCGCGACCGTACAGAGTGTATGTACGACCAATAGTCATTCCAGACGGCATCGAGAATGACAGAGAATTGAACATAAAATCTGTAATAAAATAGAACGATCAATAAACTATTATTTACTCAGCAGAATTGATTTTGGTAAGATATTGATGTTCAATAATAGGTACAGCGATTGTAAACATTAGAACCCAGTTCCACGTTCTTCGGTTAATTCTGTATTGAGAGTTAGTTCAGAAATGTGAACGGATTGGATCCTCCATAGAAACCTTTCACTTACCTGCGCAGAATACGTTACTTGTGACACCGAGTAAAATTATAATGACAAGATCTATTCTCCTGGTCGGTATAAATTGCGCCATTCTTACTGCCGGTAAAAATCCTATGGTTATATATTAATCCGAAGATAAACGTTTTATTCACATTCTAGATAATGTTAAGTTTCTATAAATTACTGGTCGATCAAAAATGTTCTATCCCTTCAAACTGAACCGTAACCGTCCGAGTCGAGTCTATTGGTGAGTCTAAAAGTGTTTTGATAGAAGTTTCAACTTTCAAGAAAAACGAAAACAAACGAAAAGGCAATAAATTTCAATAAACAATCTTTATAAAGACTGAATTTATATGTCGTTTCAAACAATGACGCAGCCAAGTTCTCTGTCACGAAGCGGACATAAATCTTCGAAAAAACTGCTCAGAGGAAAAATCACATTTTCAATATTCGAGGAAAAATTACTGCAATTTATTCGACGACGATTTCTACTGAAAATCAGGTTTATAACCGCGACGTAGTTTCTAAACCCTCACTCTATGCATTGCTTGTGATCTCGTGAATATTAATTTTCATTTGAATGTGAAATTCCCACATTAAAACATAACCACAGATTGAAAGTTCTCACGTATTTTGTTCAGTTTTTCTTTTGCAATGTTTACATCTACAAAACAACCTTTAATATTGTTCACGTCTCTTTGCGTCATTCGATATAAAAATAGTTTTCTGTATTTTTACAGTTTATTGAACTTTCACTAAATATATAAGTCTTCATTTACTATAACTTTATCATTTCATCCATGACTGATATTGTTACATACAGATTACAATAGAAAATGTTTGTATTGGTTGAGAAAACACTCTGAGTAAAAATTGCAGACTAAAAATGATAAAAGTTCGAAATGTTTCCTTGAGCTATAAGTTTATTAGACAGTTTGGTTATATCCTTATAGTCATCTTCAGGAAACTGTATCTTAAATATTTTGAGTATTGCAGGAGATGACTGTTAGGATATACAAACATGGAATAAACTATTAGGATATACAGTCGTTACGTCGTAAACTACAGTGTAGCTGAATGAAACATTCGGACTCCTTTTATTCTTAGCGTGCAGGGATTTGAAATAATTGTGAGGTCATTTATTTCGTATGACTAACATTTTACTTCAATCAAATAAACCCCACGTTTAATGTTTTCTACACAATGGGTACTGGGGGTTTCTGATATCAGGTCAAGTAATGCAATGTTCACGGTATCGATATAATTCTCGATAAAACCCGTTATATATCAGTGAGTTATAGCACACATTGATTACAGTACAGTAAATTTAATGTTGTAGGCCTATTTGGTCTAGTTCAATGTGTGTGAAATTTCCCCATTAATTCCTATAGAATAGTTATATTTTATGAGTGAACTTTCAGTTTGTGTCTGATACAGTTCAACAAAATCGAGCACTAAAATTCTCGTAATAAATGAACAACCTTGACTTCGTCAATTTATGAGACGGGTTTAAAATATAAAGGAGAGAATCTTCACACGTTGAAGAAGAGGTTTTAAATATTCGTGAGTCTAGAGTTAAAACATTTGAAATGAACTAATCTTAACTTGACAATTAACTGACAAATAAGATATCTTAAACCAAAAACTGTAAAACTGGATCCTTCTCCACACCACATTTGACACACTAAAAGTGAGTTTATACGTAAATCGACGATTAAATCTAACTAGATCTTGGTCAGTAGTCTCTTCTCTAGATCCTGAACACTCCTAATGTCTATTTCAACCTGACTTGAGAGCATTTCGGTTGGCATGCAGGCATGGAAACATATTGTTAAACTTTCAAATCGTGAAGTCACTTCTCTTCATTTAACCCCTTTCAGTGAAGACTTTTTGGATATCCTTCAACACAGTTTCAAATGGATTACAAAATGATGATTTAGGTCGACTGCTTGTCCTTTATGGTCCTATTAAGACCTTTATCTGGTATGTACTACCAAAACTGACTGAGCTAGGCTACCCGGAATGCTCTCAAGTCAGGTTGAAATAGACATTAGTCTCTTATCAACTCTGATTTGAGTTATTGAGAGTGTATTTTATATGGGTATAATGAATCTACTTTCAACACGAAAAATACAACTGAAAATCAAGATGACGCACAACAAAATTGGAAAAACGTGAAGTGTTTACCGCGTGCAGTAGGAGAGAGTGGGAGAGTTATAGCTGAGCTTTAGTCAAACTCGGATACTGGGATTCGGCTACTGATGTACAACAGAGGGTCATACTGCAAGGACTACAACACTATGTCGTTTTAGAGTTTTGAAGTTGTAGGAACCGGATAAAACAAATGCTAGGATTCATCAGGTATTTCGATCTTTTATCGCAGAAAGAAAATCGTCATATTTGCCGCAGGGTGAAAATAGTAACATTTAGTTCGTGATAAATTGCGAAAATTTCTGCGCTTCATAACTATATATTCATATGTATGAAATATGTTGTATCTCGGATTAAAACTATGACACTGAGAATAGCAATAACTACGTGTTATTAATGAGTAAACTGGTTTAAGGTATTAAACAAAGAGACATCAATTATGCGTCTTCTATTTCTGATATTCGCCTTATTAGTCCCTGGAGAAACTTATCGGCGTGAAATGAAGTTTGTTCGTTCATTTTTACGAAAAAGTGAAAATTTTAAAGCTTGTTACGATTGTGCTTTACACGATTTGAACTGCGGAGTCGTGTGTCTACAGAATCGACCTGATTGTATCGGATACAGATTTCGTGAAAACTGTATTTTGTTCATTCGCAATAAACCTTGCACGATCCAGGCGGTTCAATTAACAGATTATGACAACGTGTGGGTCTTCAAAAACTTCGAGAAAAGAATGAGACGAAAAAATGAACAGAAGAAAATAACAGATAAACCGTCGCAAAAACCAACTGGAATATTTCAGGAAGAACAATCTAGAAATTCATAACCAACTGGACAGTTTCAAAAACCCACTGGATCACCGGTTAGATCAAATACGAATCGACCGCCATCTAAAAGAAGTTAAATCTCAGCATCGACTGGAACTACAAAAAAGTAGCTTCAAACTGATGAATATTTGAATTATTTTATCATTTCATCGATTCACTCATTTAGAGCTGTACGTGCATTAATCTGTAAGATTAGAAATGGACGATAAGCCGCACCGTGGCCGGGGAGAATAACTAGGTTTTGTGCAACCATGAAATTCAAGATAGATGAATTCATCATAACCGTGACACGTATCTTTACTTTTCAATAGAAATTTCGTTACAAAATCAAGTCACTAAACATCTTACCGTCCGTCACATTCTACAAAATAGAAAGAAGCATGTTAGAATGTAGTATTTACAATAAATGTACAATCTGCTTGCGTTTTTCAAAAATTTGATGTATTTTATTTGCAAATTGCCGAGGATGTTTCGACATAATCAGGGATAATGGTTCAATATTTGGTGAGTTAGGTCTGTTGTTTTCTTGCTCCCATCCTTGGGAATATTCTGCCAGAAATATTCGCCATGAAATATTTATATTAAACATATTATTATAAATAATAGTATTATCATCATCATCATCAAGTAAAAGATGGCAATAGATTACGATTTATTTATTTCTAAGGTAAGAAATGACCGTCCATAATGTGGGGCTAATGAGTTATTTTCCATTTTGATCCTTGTTACTGCTCTCACTTTCAGGAGGGCGTCCTTAAATTGGTCATTTTTCAAACCATTTTTGAGCTGGGAAAATATCAAAAGTCTAATTTGAAACTCCTTTTTTTATCGATACTTCAAAAAACCATTAAAAAACCTCTCAGGCAAAACGGAAGTCAACATGTTGATTGCAACCTTTTATTGGAATTCTAAATTTGGCGGTGGTATCAAAGCACTTGGTTATGAATATACTGCAAAATACTTGACATATTTGCAGCGGAATTGCTGCGCAGAAGTAAAATCCCGAATCGGTGGAAACATGAACGATTTTTTCACCGCCAAATCCAAACTCGAAGAAGTTGCTCATTTGCGGAATGAATTAACAATAAGTGTTGTAGAATGTGCATTACTAATTCAATTATGTGAGTGAAATTTACTGGTTCTGAGTAGATTTTAATATCAAACGTTTGATTTAAAGTAATTATGTTCTGTTGTGGATTCTGAGCCTACGACAACCACTGGTTGTTATAATACAGTAGAACTCACTGTAATGACTATTGGGACCGCCCCCAGATTTATCCGAATTAAGAGAAATCCGAAATATGAATAATAGTTTACGTATGTTGTCAGGTTGAATGGACTAAATATTTCATCTGGATTTAATGAAAATCCGGATCGGAAAAATCCGAATAAAGCGAGTTCTACTATATCATGGATTTTTGCTAATGGCATGGGACATCTTCGGTGCCCCAACAACCGTGTCAGGTTATGCGCGCTTAGATTAGATTAGATAATTATTCATTGATGTTGTGGAATCTACTTTGAAATAAATTTCTCTTTCTCAAAGGAAGACTCTTCATGTTTCGCTCATTTTGTCGGATCTTCAATGACTAATTCATCTTAGGCAATTCATTGTGATTATTGGAAAATTCCAATAGATGGCACCCTGCAAAATTCAGATATGAGAATTTAATGATTCAATGAGATCTACAATAGTTTCACGGAAATCTACTAGATGGCAGCAAGTGTAACCAGGGATTAGTTCGTGGGATGCCCAGTAGATGGAGATTATGGATTCCTTCGTTAACCATGAATTTCGAAAATTGATACCTTGTTTCACATGTTTGCTGAGTATAATATAAGTTGACCCAGCCCGACGCCTGACTACCGGTTACATTACCTCTTTATCTTCACATGTTGAATCAGGGTTTTAAGCACCCTTCAACATTTAAATGGTCCTGATCACTCCTAGTCACTGATCTTGATCATGATCACTCCTAGTCTCTTTTCTAGACCCTGATCACTCCTAGTTAGTCTCTTATCAACTAATTTGAGTTCACGGGAGTGTATTTTATATGAGTGTTATGAATCTGCTCTCAACACGAAAAATACAACTGAAAATCAAGATGACGCACAACAAAATTGGAAAAACGTGAAGTGTTTACGGCGCGCAGTAGGAGAGAGTGGGAGAGTTATAGCTGAGCTTCAGTCAAACTCAGATACTGGGATTCGGCTACTGATGTACAACAGAGGGTCATACTGCAAGGACTACAACACTATGTCGTTTTAGAGTTTTGAAGTGGAAGAACCAAGGGATAAAACAAACTCGTTAGGTTTTTCAATAATTTATCGCAAGATGAAAATAATTGGTTCATAAATTCGATTCACACCTGAATATATTCTGTTGAATAATCACAGGTGGATAACTATGACAGTAGGAATAGTATTACTACGCTTCATTAATGAGTAAATTGGTTTATAAGATATTTTGCAAAGAGACATCAATTATGCGTCTTCTATTTCTGATATACGCCTTATTAGTCCCTGGAGAAACTTTTCAGCATGAACTGAAATTTGTTCGTTCATCTTTACGAAAAAGTGACAATTTGAAAGCTTGTTACGATTGTGCTATACATGATTTGAACTGCGGAGTAGTGTGTCTACAGAATCGACCTGATTGTATCGGATACAGATTTCGTGAAAAGTGTTTTTTGTTCATTCGCAATAAACCTTGCACGATCCAGGCGGTTCAATTAACAGATTACGACAACGTGTGGGTCGTTGAACGAAGTGTCGAGGAACACATTAGACCGACACCTGAACAACCGAAAATAACAACTGAAAAACCACCGGTGAAAACTACTACCAAATCATCGCAGCGAGGAATAACCAGACAACCGTGGCGATGGCCAACAAGAAGATGGACCCTTCCAACTAGAAATCCGTTTAGAACACGAGAGACTACTCAAACAAGAACAAGACAAACACGTGATTACGGAAGAGGTGTGTTACTTTACTTCTATCTATACATTACCTGTTGCTAATATTGGTATCATGTTATATCTTAGGGGGTTGAAAATCGTGATAAACACGTTTTCCGATTATTCTATTGATTTGTTTAATCAGTAATATTTGTTTTGATTGAGGAAATCCGAAATATCTGTCTAGATCATATCGGATGATACCAAAAAATACATAAAGATGATTCGATGTATTTTTTATGATACGTATGAAAGAAATACACGATATCCGTGTACGATGAATCTGTAGAAAATCCCTGATTAACTTCAATCATTCGTTTTCAAATAAACTCTTAAAGATGGTTGGAGATGGAGATGGAGGTGGAGGTGGAGGTGGAGGTGGAGGTGGAGGTGGAGGTGGAGGTGGAGGTGGAGGTGGAGGTAGTCCTTCCGAAACGTTACGGAAAAACGAGAGCTGTTGTTATAGATTCATTTCGTGGTTTTCTCTCTTCACGACTGATAATAGTTTATAACCGAAGCATTTACTCTTACCATTACCCAAGAAAATTCCGTCTTATATTGAAATAATTGTCAGTACGACTTATCCGATACTATCTTTTTTTACCTCTTTTATCCTGTAACTGATGTATTAGGATAGTTTTTCACACCATTTTTGAGCTGGGAAACTATTGACAATCTAATATGAAACTTATGTATTCACTGATACTTTGAAAAACCCATTAAATATTGTAATGGTTGTAGCGTTATAAAACGGAAGTCGAGTTAATTGAAGCACACGTTATTGGAATTTAAATTCGACGTTGATATATCAGTACTGGTTATAAACATATCTCTAGAATACTTGATATATTTGAATCAGGCGGAATTACCGCCACCGTCAAATTGAAACTCGAAGTCTTAAAGAAGTTACTCATTTTACTTTTGCAGGGCATAACAGTAATCGCGGTCACGGCCACGGGTACGGGCACAGCAGGAACTCGAGGCGTAGACAGTGAATTTGGAGCATTTCCACTACAGGGAAAAAATGAGTGCGAATACAAATTACCAATAACTTATACACAATGCGTTTTATTAGTGCAATGATGTCGGTGATAGGTATCAATTTCCTGGTTTTACAGATTTCAGTGGTAAATTATGTTAATTCTAAGTGGTATCCAGATTCACTCGTGGTTAATATGGAACTACTGAGTAAAATATGAAATAGTTCAATAATATTGTGAAATCTACTTTTGAATACATTTTCATCTCTCCAAAGAAAGACTTTGTGTAATCTATTATTTTATCGGATTTTAAATGATTAATGGTCAATCTATTTTTTATACGGTGGCAAAATCATTTTGTCTATCGTCGGTTTGAGACGCTAGACGGGTAGCCCAACATAACCGTCAAGGTACGTATACTAAGAGCCACATGGAAACCAGGGGCCGGTTGCATAGTCATGACTTAGATTTAAGACCAGTCTAAGACCAAGTTAGTTCTATAGCCAATCTAACAACTTAAGACCAGTCTTAAGATTTAAGACCACTTTTTTGGGCTTAAGTCTCGACTATGGAACCGGCCCCAGCAGATTAACTCAATTGATAATGAAGTGAGTTAGCCCCAGGGTCAAAAGCAATAAATACCAGTCTAGAAAACCGGACCCTGAACGGCAGTCGTTTTTTGAGTCCGAAAAGAAAAGATGTACCATTATTAGAACTTTTCATAAGAAATATATATACATGTGTTTCAAAGATCCACTGTCACATTTAAATATAGATATCTAACACGTTATAGAAAACACTGCGCAATACAGAAAATGAGTCATCAATAAAGTTATAAAGTTCCACGATAACGAAACCACGCAATGTACGGAAATACCCGAGCGTCACCGATACAAACTATATAAACATAAACATTCTGCTGAATCTCTCTAAAACACCAGGAACAGAAAAATGGCTTTTAACGCGGCATCGGCTGAAAGTTTCTATGACTAGTAAGTAGTGTTCATTCAATAGCTTCCGTCAAATATAATCATTTTCTTCCTGAAAATTGAAAGAAAATTAGGTTCGAATTTTCTCCCTATTTCAGTGACTACATTTTCAAGATCCTTTTAATCGGGGATTCAGGAGTTGGTAAATCGTGCATGTTAATTCGCTTTGCCGTGAGTATAGTTTAACTATAATTTCGAGAGTTTGTGATTTTTTTTTTCAAAATCATTGAATATGTTCATTTTGATTTTCATATCATATTTCATATTTCAGGATGATACATTTACAGATTCATTCATTTG
Source organism: Tubulanus polymorphus (assembly GCF_964204645.1). Taxonomy (NCBI): domain Eukaryota; kingdom Metazoa; phylum Nemertea; class Palaeonemertea; order Tubulaniformes; family Tubulanidae; genus Tubulanus; species Tubulanus polymorphus. The sequence goes on along the minus strand of NC_134025.1, from coordinate 833,624 downwards.
TACAATTGGAGTAGATTTCGTAAGTGAAAATTACCATACTCCGGAACCTCCGGAACCTGGTGGCTTCGTGTCACTCTCGGTGTTATCAGGTTCTTTAGTTCTTGTCTGTTTACTACTCTTACTTTCTCTATTGATTTTTATTCTATTTCAATAATTTTTTTAAAAGAAAATACGCACAATTGAAATGGATGGTAAGAAAATTAAACTTCAATTGGTAAGAATGAATTTCACCGTAGGGCTGAATTAGCAATTCTTGATCTTACTTCATGACTGGGGAACTGTTGGGTCCTAATTATCAGGTGGGAGAGAACCGATTACTATTTAGTATAAACCATCGAGTTTCTTTTTATTTAAATGAGTAAATAGTGAGTATAATGTATTTTTCAGTGGGATACCGCCGGGCAGGAACGATTTAAAAACATCGTCGCTTCCTATTATAAAGGCGCAGATGGAATATTCTTGGTGTATGATATCACTGACGGGGTAAGAATGATGCAACTTAATGAAAATACCTGGATCCACTTCCGCAGTAGGGTTATCAAACTATATACAACTGGGGGGGAGTGGGCGGTTCCACAGAATGTCATTACACTTGCAGCAGTTTGTTGTATTACTAATGAGTTCAATTCAATTTATAATCAAATCATATATATATTACATAGACAATGTGGAACTGGTACCGATGTCACCGATATATGAGTACATTGATCGCACTTTTTATTGAATAACTATTACACGTTATTATATAGGTCACGTTTGATAATGTAAAAGGTTGGTTGAACGAAATAGCGGTGAATTCTCGGAAAACCGTCAGCACAATACTGATAGGAAACAAGGCAGATTTATCACACAAACGAGTCGTCGACTTTGACACTGGAAGAGTAAGTATAACTTAAGTCATTTGAATAAGTCGTCACATTTACTGAATTAATCTTAATTTTGAGTCCCAATTTATATTTCGAATTCAATTTACCAAATGTGTAAGTCGTGATTCTGATAAGCGATCAACACAATATTTGGCCCGGAACAACTGTTCACACGGGTGCCAAATGGGCCCGAGCCTGTTTGGCCCGGGCCAAATTTGGCCCGACCAAAAACGTCGGACCAGGCCCGAGCCTAATTTTAGCACCAGACAAATGATTGCGTTTGAATTGCAACTGGCACCGGAAATGATCCACTTCGGTTTGTTTGAGCATTATCTAGTATCGAGTGAATGGTTTGCGTGTGAACGCGCTCTCTAATTAGGCACGGGCCAAATTTGGCCAGAGCCTGATCGGTGCCAATTTGGCCCGGGCCAAATCGTCCTCGTGTGATCGCGGCTAATGATCGTCACAACTACGACGACTCAAGCAGCGGGTTTTACTGGTATCAACTTTCTCTGATTTGGCTCTAATACTTCATTTTAATATTCACAGGATTTATCCGAAAAATTAGAAATCCCATTCCTAGAGACGAGCGCGAAAGATTCCAAGAATATTTCGGAAGCATTTTTCACGATGGCCAGAGAAATTAAAGATCGATTAGGCACAAATATCCCGGATACAAATAAAAACACGATCAAATTGAACGCGTCGACGCCGGTGCGTGACGTCACGAAACCAGGCTGTAGCGGATGTTAAACAGTCATCACTTACACTTACTTAGAAAAGACGTTTTTGTATATATTTTGATTTTTTAGACGCAGAAAAAATGAAAATCCAGAACTAAAATGTTGATTATGACAGTAGATTTAGATACTACTTGAGTTGCATATTTTAGTGGATATGACTTCAATGCGTCGTTTTGTTCCTGAATAATTCGTGTGTAACGTAAGCTTTAACGACTCCTGCTCAGGTCCACTGTATTCAAATATTTGAATTTTCAACGGAATCATGTAAAACCGTTTATTAGTTCGATGTATAATCTAGATGTGTTCTTATCTTTTTAATAAAAACCACACGTGAATTCAACAAGTCTTATGTTAGCATTTTTTCCTCAAAACATTTGCTGAAGATATCCTTCCTTTCCATTCAATCGTCAATCCTGCCATTATGGTTGCGCCTCAAATATTTAAACCACGCAATGATGTAAGCATGATCTTGTGTGAGAACAATTTGAAAATTCAACGCAAAAGAGGAAAACAATGCATATTTTCCCTTCAATATTTACTTATTTGTCCACGTTTTAACAACAAAAATAGAATGACTAGTGATTTGTATTTAAGCTGTGGATTGACGACGTCTAATGATGTAAACAGGATCTCCGACACGGATTTCACCAGTTGTAGTATTCTCACAGTATCTGCCTAACACGGGACCGGCCGGGTGAGTGGGCAGCATTCTATATCTGCAATCATAAATGCGATTAGTTAAAATACAACTCTTAGCGCAGTGGTCTGAACTGAACACTTTTTTACTCACTTTCTTAATGTTTTAAGAGGTTCAATCGTTGGATTTCTAACACCAGTTTCAGCTTTGACAGTTGTTATAAGACATCTGGAAATTGTTTCAAATGTACATTAAATACTTCTTACAAACCCAAACCAATTCCTGACGATTAATAATTCTCGATGACGCTTAATCTCACCTAAGACAAGGTTCTGTCATTTTGTAATGTATATCACCTATCTGCATTTCCTCCCAATCATCCTAAAAACAATAGCAAAACGAAGAAACGAAGCGAACGTGGACAACAAAATCTGATTGTGGGATTAAATTCAAGTGAGGATGTCAATAAAACATACCTCGCTATAAGCTGATGGACCAGTAATTACTACATTAGGTCTAAATTCTCTCACAGTTGTTTCATAGTTTTCTAATCTGCTGTTCAAATCATCAACCGATGATTGGCATAAAACCATTTGAGGATTGATAAAATAGAAATTACTAAACTGAAATATATTAAATTATAAAGTCTTACAACTATACAAATACAGTACGTCAGTAAATAGTGCCAAATACCAAGGGTTTGTAACTTATCAGTTCAGATACGGTACTTTACGGTACTTCATTGGTGGTTTCTCAAAGCGAATCATCCGCCGCCTTACATATGGACATTTACATTGGTGAGCATTCGGTGTCAAATCTTACCGGACGAATTTCGTTTAACATTTTGTCGGGAATTATGAATTTTAAATTTTCTCGTTTCAGATACGTGGAGAACCATAATCCAGCCTCGAGTCCACAGTCGATTCCACGATGTAGTTTATCTTTTATACTATAGAAATAAACAGCATATCGATAAGGACCAAACTGTAATGCAGGGAATACCGGGGCTGCATTCAATCTTAAGTATTGCGGCTGCTAACCGTAAGGCTTTTTATCTCCCAATATGCGAATATTACCGGTAAAAGTCTACTTTCCAAAGCAATAATCGTCGTAAATAAACATTCCAAGAATTGGCATCAGGGGCACAGCGCAGATCTTAACATGGGATAAAGCAGATAAGCCTCTTATGGAGGACACTAATGTAATTCTAATTCAAATACAAGAATCAAAATAAAAGAACTAACGTGCATTCAAATTGATTTTCAGTTGTTGGTTTGATGTGTTTTGGTAGAATTAAAGTATTCATTCCTGGTGCGTCGAAATGTACGTCATCGCCGTGTATACTCGCTTCTATTAAAGCCATAGTCGGTTCCATGCGGATATTCAAACGTCTGTACTCAGAATTCGTCAACAAATAAAACCTATTGATGATTGGAAAAAATAGAGAATTAGAAAGTTTGATTTCAGAGACCGTTTGGACCGTTTTATCTTAATCTCGATATGGAATATCGCGTGCTATAGAAATTCCATTTTAATTTTCATTAGTTTTTAAATCGCAGACATTTTTGCAGGCATTGTTTATCTGAGGGCATTTTATAAATGCGTCATATTTGGCTGTCAAACCATGACTAGACATTTTACACCAGTTTCGTGGCCTTTATGTCTAGAGTTAAGATTTGGTTCTATTGTTTTAAAATTAGAATCAGAACTGATAACTATGCCCTTGGGAATAACCGTACATAAGACGACCCGATAAGTACATGAGTAGTAAAGATAGCGTCTTTACTGCTTAGCCTACATGTATATTGTTTGAGTGCAGTCAATCGAACCATTTGACCAGGCTACAAGATTGAATATAACAAAACAATTCATGAGAAATGAGAAGTTGTCATAATAGAGTATGAATTTTTCGCCGATCTTGTTCACAACGGTCGAAACATTGAAATAAATCGTTTTAAAACTCCCGGACGCATCGGATTCGATATTGTTAATGTTTACCTGTCTAAAACCCCGTTATATCGCAGTCCGATTGACTCAACTTGCGCCTCTGTCACACTCCATCCTCGTCCAGATTTTAACGGATGCACGAACAGTTCCGACACAGTCCCGACCTTCTCCCAGTCCCTTTTACGAACCGGATGTCCCTGTGCCCACATCATCATTGCTGCTTTCACTAGAGATCCAGCGAGCAGACTTAGAAATATGTTTACATCACCCATTATACACTGAGAGTTAATCCTCGGAATGTGAAAAGACGTCCGGCAGAATTACTATTAATCTGTCACACGTACAGTGAATCTAATCGTAGAATGAACAATGTTATCGAGATATCGGGTCAAACCTGCGCTGGCCCGCGGCGTGGAACGTTGTCTGAGACATATTCATATTCAAATTCAATGTTCCTGTTTTTTTATCCAGGGCATTTTAATCAGGAACCCTTGTACGATGCTCAGTGCACTCACGGACTTTAGGAAAGGCTTTTTTGAACTTGAATTTGTTTTAATTCGTCGCGTGCAAGTTTTGAATTATTTGATAGTATATTGATCTTGATCTTGATGAGTAACGCCAACAGCAACCGATTCTGGTTTTTCGTTAGAGAGGGATATAGGGTTAACTGCACTTAGATAGACTGGAGCCGCCGTTTGAAGGCTTCAGTCGACGAAGCGTTTATCACTTCCTCGGGGAGATGGTTCCAGTCAATGGTAGTCCGCACAAAGAATGAGTTCAGGGGTTTTGGTATTCGGTACCACAAAACAGTTACTGTTATTCCGCACACTGTAGTGACTGACGCCAGTTCACGACGGATGACTCGATCCGAGTCAGTTCCAAAGTATTCCCAACACTTTTACAGCCTTTGCCGGTGGTGGCCCGCTGGTGCCTTGTATACAGTGACCAGCAGCTGGCGCCACCTGAGTTACTATTGACAACTGAATAGCGTCAAAATGGCTGCTTCCTGTCTAGGCGCTTTTGGAGCTTATAAATACGCATATTCGAGTTATAAAAATGGATTGAACAATTACGAATCAAATAACGCGGCTCCAAAACACAGTGATACAGTTTGGGTGAATAAGAGGTACATTCCAACAGATCTGCGTAGTACAGCTCCAGTAGCGAGACATAAACCGCTGGCTCCACCGCTCGAGGCATTACCCCGACCAGCCGGATACTGGATACCACCGAGTGACGCTTCATTAAGAGCTTACGACCGAGGGGTAACTCTACATATATCGAGCCCGGCGACGAGATGCGAGGAGTGGTCAACTTTACGTCAAATCTATCCGTCTAGAGGACACGCACAGAAATCAGCGCCACCTAGCTGGGGAACTGGTCAAGGTTTACCGCCGTCGATGTCAGCGTTCCCACCAACTACGAGATTCCCGCACATCAATAGCCCAATGACCAGGTAGATTTAGATTTCTAACTTCATGGAGGGGTTTGGTCAAGTCAATCCAGGGTTCATAGGATTCAATCCCAGATGGTGGCAGGGTTTCAGTCCTCCAAGTCTTGAAGTTCTTCTTTGGCCCCTCTACTCTTACTCAGGGTTAGAATAATGTCCTGGGTGGTCCTCAACTCAATTGAAATACCAGCTATTTACAGCAAAATTTGTTGGTCTAATTGTTTCTATATCGTGTTGTCTTTTGTTTCCATTTCAGATATGTTGACGACATGCATAGTTCTAACAGATTATTCAAACTGCATTAAAAAGAACGAATGTATTTGATTTCGTTTCTGTCGTGAGCCTTACATTTTTTCCTGTATTATCCTAGATTTTATGCTTTAAAATAGTATTTCATTAATATCAGAGAATTTAAATTTGTGGTTCTACTGCTGCTGGTTTCTTCATAATAATGATAATAACTTAATATCTCTTTGTGATTTTTTGTGATATTTTTAAAGATTTATTTGTAAATAAAGTATTAATTGTGAAAGAGTTTGTCGGAGTCAACTATTTGTTGTAGATCTTGTTCACAACGGTCGAAACAACTCAATCCAGGCATACCCACTCCTCTGATGTCGCTGGATCTAAAAACTCTCCCGCCGAAGATATCGCACAACAACACCTCTATTGGATTATAATTTACAATATCCATTTATTTGGAATCTATTTTACAAGTTGAGACTTAATATGCATCTTCCAACAATTAACCTAAAAATAGAGGATGAAAAATCAAAGATATGTGTAAATAAATGATGAATGTTGATTGAAGTTATTGAACTCACTGGCAGTTTTCCGTTTCCGTAATGATTTCGTCCTATTTTCACTTTTTGCTTCTAAATTCGATTTCCGTTTTCTGTTTGTTTCAGTAACAACTTCCATATTATCCCAGAGCTTCTCATCGTCAATATCATCCTCAGCTTCCTCATCATCATCAGTAGATTTACTCGTTTCATCCTCCTTCTCATCTGTCTTAGACTCCTCTAACATTTCGCTTTGGTCCAGTAATTTACCCCAATTGTCAGATTTCATCACCATTGAATTCAATCTTGATTTTAGATAAATCTGTATCGGAAAAGAAAACTATCGAATTAAAATGAAATCCATTGAAAATCGCTTCATTTTCGATAGCTAAAATATAGTCACCTTTCTGATGAGTTTTTTAGAGTTCATCTCGTGAATTCTGAGGAATCTATCGAGGCCACAACTAGCGATGTACGGAAGAGTCGGGTGACATTTAATACACCGGATTCCACCAGCAAATCCTTTGAATTTATGAACCATTTTTCCTACAACGAAAACATGACATATGACATATCTAGAACTGCTTCATAAAATAGAATTGATTCTGAGGTCAGTATCTTAAAAGAGAACAAACCTTGTCTTATATCTAATAATGCCATGCTTCCTTGTGTATTTCCAACAACTATCTGGCTGTAGAATAAAGGATTAGGTTAACATCATTTGAAACTCGGGATCCAATTCCTCGGTTATCGTTTAAGTTTGACTAGAATTCATTTTCAATCCATTCAAATCTTAACAACAATTTTGGAAATATCTTAATTTTTCTTTTTTGAAATGTAATCAAGAGGAATTATAGTTATTACTTTGAATTGCTCGTGAGACTCATTGCAGTAAGTGGATATTCGTCGTACTGCATGTCTATAACAGGTCTCCTCCGTGGGGTCGAAGGGTCATATACTCGAACCTATCATAGAAAATAAACATGCCATCAAAATGCTGTTAAAATCAACAGGTTAAATCTGTTTAATTAATAGAATAATAACAAACCTGATGGTGTCCGGTACTAGTAACTATCTTCTCACTATCAGGTATAAACTGTGCACCCATCACCCAAATAGGAACACGTAAACATAACCAATCATCTCTCACCTAAAACAAATTAAATATTACGAAATGAATAATGGGACTGGATGCTGAACTGTGGGACTGGATGCTGAACTGTGGGACTGGATGCTGAACTGTGGGACTGGATGCTGAACAGTGGGACTGGATGCTGAACTGCGGAACCGGATGATGTTGACTTACATTTTTAGCTCTGAATATTGGCTGTTCTGGTTTCTCTAAATCCCATATTTTCAGATCATTCTCTTTGCCTCCAGTCGCAATATGATTTGGAGTCGATGAATTTTGTTGCATGCACCAAATATTTTCTCCCACAGTAATTTCTAACTGTAAAATCAATGGGTGAAAGATGAGAATTAATTTGAATATGCAATTAATGAATAATCAGTTAATTTGAGATTTACCTTCTTATCCCCGGTATTATTTTGAAGCTGTAACGGTCCATTTTCAGTACAAGTAACAAAATCACTGCAACAAAAAGAGCAAAAATAGAAATATTGGACAAACATGAGTTTCTCATAATGTAAACATTGCCAAAATGAGTTTTATGGTTATTTCTCATACTTAAAAGAGATTCGAAGTCATAGAAACAATTATTTAATTCAGTTTTCAAGGAATCAAGTATTAAATGAATCCCGACTTCACGCACGCCATCTAGCGGGAGAGCTGGTGGCACGAGTTCTCATAAGATTAGAATATTTACCTTTCAATTCGAGCCAAACCGCGAAGTCGTCCTTCTACATTTACCAGTTTAAACTGATTGTTTAAAACACCAGACTCACAAGAGTAAGTCTTCACCGTGTGATTCTTTAAACCTATATTCACCTGCAATAATCATTCAGTTTTTAGATATATTTTACCACTACAACTCATTATTTTAATAATGTAAACTAAAGAATGAAATCAGAAACTGTCACCACACGTCCACATACTTCATCTTGTTCACTATCAGCCCAGCACATAACACATATTTCATGATTTCTATCTACGTGTTTTATGTCATTGAGATTTTGAAAAGTCTTTTTCTGTGCGTTGATGCCTGAAAATAAGGTAAATGGATGAAATTTTGAGACCGGCGTCGATCCCCGAACCGTTGACTTAACCGGCAGGTGCTGCCACCGCTACTAAATCTCGACTCATTGGACACGAGATCGTTACATGAAAAAATCATTTTAAACTCTAAATAACGTTTTCGAAGTTAAGTTAATAATGAAGGCCTTTCTTAACTTTAATCTGATACGGTTGAGGCCCTTCGAGGTAGCACGAACTAGTAGAAATACCTTTTAAAAGTCCAATTTCTGAACCAACTATCAAATTCATGGGCGCTGCCATATTGGATTTTGACCTGTATCAGATCTTCACCGTCAGGTGCTGCCTCTATGTATTTATTTAGCGGTGAACTTATGAACTAACTCACCCGCGCAATATTCTTACTGTGGCATGCGGGGTCATTTACCACGGCGATACGGAGCCGCCCTTTCCTCACTTGCCAAAGTAATTATGAGCCCGCTTCCCTCTCTATATTGAATTAATTATTCAGGAAAAGAAGTTGTTTTTGCTGCAGATAGATTGTTTAATTGATTGAGAGAAAGTCATGGGTGTAAGTTGAGATGATTTTCAAACTGATTGATATCTTATTAGTGACATAATTGATCGGAACTAAATTTAAACGGCATTTTCCTTCGATTTACGAAACCAATTCAATCTTTCAAAGTTTGTTTTTATTGTTTTACAGCGAAAATCTACGAAAGGAAAGGAACGAAAATTAAAACGAAAAGAGGTAGAAATAACGTGTATAATATAAATATACCCGATCGATGATAAAACCTTGTTTAAATTAATCTTTAAATGTCTTACAAAACAGGAAAATGCGAAATTACAGGCATCCTTGAAAATAGTAGATGACGCCAATCAGGTAAAATACTATACTCGATCAGCTTCAGGAATCATTGCTGAATCTTTTGAATAGAATTTGTAATCATTGTTCATTTTACAGATCGATGATCCCATGAAATTCTTCCTCCCTTTCAAGAAATACGAGAGGAATGAGTAAGTCAATCGCCGACATCTTTGAAGTTTCAATTGTTGAAATAAATTTCTACCTTTTGGTAAAAATGACACGATATATATTTACAGGTTACAGGTTTCGATAGAAAGTAAAAAAGTTTGTGATTTGAGTAAAGATGACGTTCAATGGGCATTTAAATTATTAAAAGATAACATGCAATCTTTGTAAGTTGTTAGAAATAAGCATTATTTCATCTGGAAAAAAACTGAATATTTCATGAACAGATCTCAATTCTACTGCACTCGGACAGAGTTGCAATTCATTTCTGATATCTGAAATCCTAGACTCAATTTTAGCGACGACACTGCGAAGCCGAGAGCTGAAAATGATATTTAACTGTATTGTATATTTATAGATATGAAGATAGTGAATGGGGCTGGAAAGATAAAGAGAAATATGAAGAAATGACCGAAGACAAAGCGTGGTATTTAATAGCGAGGAGTGAAGATAAACCGGTCGGATTTGTCCATTTTAGATTCGATCTAGAAGAGGGGGACGAGGTGCTCTACTGGTCAGTCAACCTAACACCCCTATTCAGCAGTAATGAGCATGACCTCCTTCGATATGAATAAAATGCTGGTAATTTATTGTAATTTCAGCTATGAAATTCAGCTGGAGAAATCATTTCGCGGTAAAGGACTCGGTAAATTTTTGATGCTTATTCTGGAATTATTAGCTCATAAGTAAGTTGTTGACATGAAACTAACTAATGATCCATTTCTAGCATTTTCTTCAATGCTTCATCGTGGCTTTATTCTATTTTTAGAACACAGATGAAGAAAGTCATGTTAACTACATTCAAACATAATCCAGATGGGCTGAAATTCTTCAAGGAAAAACTGAAGTAAGTTTGTTATGAATCAATTTTCAAACATAATACAATAAGATAATTCAATCATATAAACAAATGCCTCTCCTCCACAACAAACACCTCCCATATTGAACGCTTGCAACCAAAATTCGTTAACCCATATTTTCATAAAACTTCTCCATGATTAACCCCTGGGAGATTTGGGATATTAATGACATGGGGCCAGTTGCATAGTCATGGCTTAGACTTAAGACCAGTCTAAGACCGTCTCAGTTCTAAAGCCAATCTAACAACTTAAGACCAATCTTAAGATTTAAGACCAATTTTGGACTTAAGTCACGACTGTGTGACTTTACCCAGGGCCCAGTTTCACAAAAAGGTTTAACTCTTAAATCGATTTAATTTCTTCATTAATTCAGTTTATCTTAAATCGATTTAAGCTTTAATCGTTTTTGCGAAACTGGGCCCAGAACTGTAGTGAGGTCTTACCATATCTGTTGGAATATTTCTGATTGTTCTGTTGTGTTATTTTCAGCTACAAAGTCGACGAAATTTCACCTGAAGATTTTGTTTATGATATTGCATGTACGTATGAAATTCTCAGTAAAGCGATTGTGAAGAAATCATTAAAACCAAATAACAGTTCTGTATCATCATCCACATCACACGTTCACAGCTGCTGCGCTCACGGTAGTTGTCATTGATTATATTAACAATGCCTCTTCATTAAACTGTTGTCATCCGCTGAATTAATCACGATGTTTTGCATTTCAAATCAGTTGCCAATTTGAGTATTTTTGTAGAGAAATACACACTTTTTACAAGATAAAAGCTGGTTGTTGATTTATTTTTCTGTCGACAGAGTAGTTACTTACTTAAGATCCGTTTCCGCAGTTGTCCGGCTTGTTTCCAATATTTCACCTTCAGAGTCGACTTTCAACAGAGAAGTCACGTCGGTCCAAGTCCACTATTAAACACTCATGGCTTACATTCAAAACCATCTCAGTTATAGCCAATCTAACAACTCTAGGAAGGACCACTTTTGGAATGAAGTCACAATTGGATACAGGACATTCAAAGGGGTAAAAAGACCATTCAATAAAAACGAATAGATTTTCTACAACAAATGAAGATATTTTATTCTAAATGCTAAAAAGTATATTTAAAGAATACACAGTTTACATGTGTAATACATAGATCCTTCCTAAAATAGAAGAGTTAATAAATAATGTGCGATTAGGAAAACACTATAAAGATCCGGTTCGTGAAAACGCCACCATGTGGTCACTATTTAATAGTTTTCAAATATAAACGTTTTCTTTATTTAACGCTGAGAATTGCTGCAGAAATAGCGATAGTAAAATAGATATAATGTCTATCACAGATTAACTGACTATGTATGTAAGTGGACGGATATATAGAGCAATATTCAGCAGAAGTGTTAAAAAGCCTTTATTTACAATAAAAACTCAGTTCAGTGCAGTTTATACATAAAATAATCAACTATGATGAAATATTAACAATGAGCAGTATTTATCATTAACAAAGTAGAATCTCTTGAGACCCTAGAGGTAACTTTACAAACTTCACCAATCAAAATATCAACTCTGTATTTGACATGATAAATATAGTAAAATCTACTCTATGAACACATCTCCCTTCCCCTCTCTCCATCCCCCTCTCTCCCTCCCCCTCTCCATCCCTCCCTCTCCCTATCTATAAACAACCCAATTCATATATCATTGCCATGGTGATTAATTGTAATTATTGAGCTAATGTCAACTAATATTTACTTTGATTTATTGCAAACAAATGATGATTTACCGTAAAACTTCTAATAAATAATGCGAGCATTCAGTGTGATTTACTGTAAACCATCTAATAAAATAATGGGAGCGTTCAGTTTATTCCCTGCTGTATTACGAAGGTGCTTCATATACAAAAGGACTCGGTGTAGCTGCTGATGTAGAGGGCGCCGGTATATGAGGCGTGTAGGCAGGAGGTGGGCCACTAGGGGGCGGTACAGGAGCTGTAGGCATCAGCGATGAGTAAGCCGGAGGCGGGTAAGATGGCGGATAAGCAGGATCATTCCGGGGTGGCGGATAAACCGGTACCCCTATCGCCGGTCCAGTTATTCTACAATTATAAACATACAATCATTAGAAACTAACAGTAATAGGAGGAGTGAATGATGTAGTTACTTACGGTGTCGCTGCTGGTCGCACAGATGTCGTCGATGGACGGATAACGCTAGGTTGAATTCGTCGATTATTTGCCGGTCTTCCTGATGTAAACGTAACGCTTACAGCTTTAGAAAGAGAAATAAACAAAACATCTGAACGAAAAGTTTTACCGCAAATCGTCAAAATCATATTTCGTCGTCGTAATGATTTATCGCATACAACAGACTTAAAACTGTGTATGAAATAAGAAAATTATACTAATTTCATAGTGGATACAGTGAACTATTGGCTATAACAGGAACAGGGGCTGCAGTTGCTGAAGTTGGTTAAAGATAACTGGCGGATAAATACATAGTAACTATGAACTTTTAATTGTCATTATATCAATTATCCACTGGTTAACTCAACTTTGAGCAACTGGGTCCAGATATTCTGGTGCCCTGAAGTTTGTTGTAACTAGGTTGCACTGTCGTATGTTGTATCTTACTTACAGCCTGTGTTTGGTCTGACTTTAGCCTTATGTTTAGCTATACAATATTTAGTACAACATCCGATTATTAATCCAATTATTAAAACGCCAAGAATAATTCCGATCACGACACCAGCTGTATTACCAGGACTGCGAAAATAGAAAACAATTAGTTATTTAGCCTTGAACTCCATTCCTTTAAAGCCTCAAATCTTATACTCACGTATCCCAGAGACGACAACAATATTCAGCTTTAGAATAACCGCAACAATAGGTGTAATCGGACGGTTCGAACGGCAGCGGGCAATGAAACATTCCTAACTGAGTTCCATTTATATAATCATAGTTCTTACATGTTCCACCTTAAACATATATATATATATATATATATATATATATATATATATATATATATATATATATATATATATATATAACAGTGAAACTCAAGTCAGATAATCATTATATCGATGAATTATTCAAATGACGACTTACACTTGAAAAAATTGAATTAGAAATAAATATCGGAACCTAAAAATAGTGATGAATTTATCAAATTTGACTGTGACTTGTGAAAGAATTGTCAACAACTTACTAGAAAGCGTTGATCCTGAGCGACGCGCATAAACACCACGTCCAACAAATGAAGTATACATCGCAAAATATGGAGTCATTGATAAAGATGAATAATATCTTCTGTTATATGTAGATCTTCTTAATCTAGAAACACAAACCCATAACATGTTTTAATGAGAGCTTTGTGAGCAACTGCGCCCTGATTGTCTGAGGGGAAGTAGGGTACAGACAGCAGATTGTCTGAGGGGGTACAGACAGCAGACTGTCTGAAGGGCTGCAAGATACAGACAGCAGATAGCCTGAAGGGCTGCAAGATACAGACAGCAGATTGTCTGAGGGGGTACAGGGTACAGACAGCAGACTGTCTGAGGGGGTGCAAGATACAGACAGCAGATAGCCTGAAGGGCTGCAAGATACAGAAAGCAGATTGTCTGAGGGGGTACAGGGTACAGACAGCAGACTGTCTGAGGGGGTGCAAGATACAGACAGCAGATAGCCTGAAGGGCTGCAAGATACAGACAGCAGATAGCCTGAAGGGCTGCATGATACAAACAGCAGATAGCCTGAAGGGCTGCATGATACAGACAGCAGATAGCCTGAAGGGCTGCAAGATACAGACAGCAGATTGTCTGAGGGGTACAGGGTACAGACAGCAGATTGACAGCAGAAATATTGTATTGAATGGTGGTTTAATTATGAAGGTGTTTGTTTAAACTGACCTGGAATAATAAGTCAATGATTTATACGATGATGATCTGTAATTGGTTGAACTTCTCGAGTTATAAGTTGAAGATGGAGATCGATATTGATAATAACGTGATGGAACATAGTAAGATTTACTGTACGAATAAGAGGAGTATTTGGAGGGAGCGCGATAAGTTCGGTAAGGGGATCGATAAGATCTGTATGAATATGAGTACGAGTATCTGGAACAGAAAACACAATCAAAATCAAACGATATTTTTTCGCATTCAAAAAAAAAATTCGCAGAGAATCGACTAACCTTCTACTAGAGTAAGAGCTGTATGAAGAGCGTGCACAATCCAATACTTCACATCCTAACAATCAAATAAACAATTTATATGTATTTATGCAATTCCAGATTCGAATCTGAATTGTTTGAAATCAAAGGCCTTGGCAGCAAGGGATAACCACGGTATTTTAAAAACGACACTGAACTGGGTGGTTTTAAATTTATTCCAGGCATCTGACTGATGAATTGATGAATCTGAATGGAATCTGGAACATCCATCCAGATGTGGAATTGAATTGAATGGATTGAAGAATAATGGCATGGCAAAGGCCTAGTTTGTGGACTACAGAATCAAGAACAAACCATCCTATTGCGGTAGTATGTGTCGTGTTTTGTTGGCCATTTGACGCTTAGAACGGGTTTTAAATTATAAACATCAAAATGGATAAATACCGAATAAAAGCATAATGAATACGATCAAAACATAATTCATGACGTCCGCCATTTTGTACGGTTTATGTTGATCACGTGACTGCAATGTTTACTCGTAGCTAATGTAAATAAACGTTCATTAGATATTTCAATCATTAAGATTCCATGAAAACATTGATTTATGTTAGATTTGGTGGTGAATGAACGTTGTGAATTAATACAATAGAATTCAAGATTATGTGGAAGTTAAGGGGTAGCAATGTCGAACCCCAGAATTTCTTTGCGTACATTAAAATCCGGAGCCGGACTTCTTCACGGCATGTGGAACAAATCTCGGCGTGATCAATACGGGCAAATTTCCTTCCCTATAGTATACCGCAAAGATCAGGCCCTGAATTACCAGATGACCGCACGTTTTACCAACCATTATTAGGGCCGGGCTAATGTCAGCCCCATCTAACAATTTGTCAAGCTGACACTGAACAACATCCCTGACTACACGGCCGGGTACATTCTGACAAAAAGGCAATATTTTTGAAAATAATGTTTGAATAAATTAAACAAAACAGTATATAGCATTCAATGATTTGGGAAGCAACAAAATGACTGGACATAAATACTGACACGGTTTCGTACGAATAGCTTCGAGTTATCCACCTAGCCACTTTGGTATAGCTACTCAAAGAAATTTGAGATTTAAATTATCTTTAAAAAGTTTTTACCCAACAGGTCCGTACCGATATTGTGATATTGTAGCTATTTTAGAATGTATTTTGATGGACTTTGCTTCATTACAAACAACAGCAGATTGTGTTAATAGTGCAGGGTTTCTTCTAAATATGACCGGACAATTCTATTCTGACGGCGGACCGCTCTCCCATCACGGACCTCGCCGACTGAGTGTCTGTATGTAACTTGAAATGACATTTTTTTTAAACTTATTTCCTACCTATTACGATCACTTACGTTTGTTATCTGAAATACTTACGAAATGAACTGCGCAATATCGGCGATAGTCTAGTGTTCAAGTGTTTTGAAACTAGGGTACCCGAAGATCGTCTGATATTCGGACTACAGTTAAAATTTTTAATTCGTATACCATTTTTCGACTATTAACCAGAGAGATTGAGATTGACAACACATTTTACACGATGCCATGAAATCGTCGCATCAAGAAGCATAGAAACATCAAGATATTTTTGTTGTATTGAAATTTTCTGGAGGATTAACGATGCCATCGAGTTACGAGGAAACTGATATTGATGCAGAAGCAACAACAACAATAAAACTGGATAGAAATAGACGAAAATATGACGATTATCGTGAAGATTCATCGATAAAAGTTCGACCGTGTGAAATCAGAGAAAATGATGATGAATCAATGAGTTTATTACCAGAAGAACATAGATCCAATCACATCAAAGATAGGTAAACCTGGTCAGATCGTGGGAATTTAATCAACCAACGATTTATAGTGCTGCTACGCAGGTGGATAGTTTCAGATATCTTCTGTTCACTGTCAAACAAATCGAAATTTATATCAAAGCGATAAACAGGGATCACTTGCATGAATTACAGATTCTTAAAATGTAATAGCTGATACTGCTCTAATAAGTTATCCCAAATGTGAACTAAAATCATTTTGAAGATTCTTTAAACGTATCTTTTCTTTCATTTTCTAGATATAATTATGTGTTTATCATAGTACTAATTGAAGGAATTGGTTTTATTTTACCCTGGCAACTTTTCATGAGTTCAAAAGCTGTAAGTTGATACCAGATAATAACCTCAGGTAGATTCGAATTGTTGAGATGAATCTCTGAGTAAATATTACATGCTTCAGTATTTTATAGATTATAAACTATTACCAGCCGGAAATGCAGATTATAGAATTAATTTTCTCAGTTATGCCGGATTAGCTTCACAAATACCGAACGCGATATTAAACTTTCTGAATTTATTTACTGAGAAAACAGGAAAGTAAGTAGACACATATTGCAGCAGCAGCAGCAGCAGCAGCAGCAGCAGCAGCAGCAGCAGCAGCAGCAGCAGCAGCAGCAGCAGCAGCAGCAGCAGCAGCAGCAGCAGCAGCAGCAGCAGCAGCAGCAGCAGCAGCAGCAGCAGCAGCAGCAGCAGCAGCAGCAGCAGCAGCAGCAGCAGCAGCAGCAGCAGCAGCAGCAGCAGCAGCAGCAGCAGTATTCAGTGAGTTAGATATGTATATAATATGTTTATATGATTGATTTTAAAGCGCGAACGCAAACGGTCGAATAACAGCGAGTATATTAATAATGAGTGGTTTGTTTGGTGTTACTGTCGCATTCGCTATTATTGACACAACTGACTGTAAGTTTTTGAACCAAATAAACCCTGCCTTCTTACCATTATATTGCCTATGGTGAAAATATGTTTTCTTTTTTTGAAGTCGAAGAGACGTTTTTCTTCATAACACTAGTGATAATTGCTTTTGTAAACAGTAAGTATTAAATGTTTCAGGTCGTATATATTTTGCTACCTTTCATTAAGATATAAATGATGTTCTTACTTTTGATTTCCATCAAAGTTGATATTTTGTCCATGATCTGTTTCAGTGTGTTCCGGTGTTTGGGGTAACTGTTTTTTCGGTGCCATCGCTCAGTTTCCATCCAGATTCCTATACGCCACAATGACAGGAATGGTGAGTTTCAGGAAATATTTTCTGTCGGTTTTTGCTTACAACAAATGTTTTGGTTATTCTTTATCTAACATCATTTCAATTATCTGCACAGCAATTTTCAGGTCTAATCGCTGCAATTCTAATGGTAGTGACCAAAACAGGTAAATATCCAACATTATGACTTGGAATACATTTATTCAAGATTGATTGAAATTTGTAATTAGTGTAAAACATACGAATAAATGGACGATAGAAACATTGTTTCGAACAAATCAACCGGATAAGCTTTAGATCCGTCGGTATGACGTCACGGTTGTCACTATCAGTTATATTTTCATCCGTTCCTTTTTCAGGAACTCCACCGAGAACGGCGGGGATATTTTTCTTCATCGGAGCAATCCTTGTTTGTCTGATGTGTTTAGTTTTCTACTTGTCTCTTCCCTGTTCGGTGAGTTTTAGCGATCGCGATTCGATTCATTTCGTAATGAAAATTTTCCACCAAAAGAAAAAAACCAATAATGAAATTCGGAGGAACAAAATTAGGCTACATGAGTTGAACATAAACAGACTATAAATTCATCGGCATTTTCGGCAAATCTCTTCATAAACTATCATTTTGAATCAACGATGAAATATCTGATATTATTTACAACATTACAAAACATTATCAAAATCAACGTCTCTTTTGAAAGGTCAAATTTTGTAACAAAATTAGTTTTTAAATTATTTTTAGCGATTTTTTAGATCTATATACATGCCTAATAAACAGGGGAAGAAGGAAGACCGACTGGCCACGTATGGAAAATTGCCTTATCTAAAAACATTGAAAACCGTAAGAAAATCATACATAATCCATCCAATTAGAAGCAATCGGTTCGAATTCTGATTTTGCAATTCCTAATGTCGGCCTATTTTTGTGTTGAATTAAATGCTAGGCTTGGTATAATCTATTTGACGTTTGGTTATTACGATTCTTGGCTTTGACTTTGTATCCGGCTGTAGTAGTAGAAATTGAACAATGTGACCCAAATTTCTTCATTCCAAGTAAGTCTATCAATAAACTCAAAGCCGATACTGATTCTAAATCCAGTTTTCAGAGATCCTCTATTCTTAAACACCCGGCACCCATTTCATTGACTTTTTTTCAGATTATCTTTATTCTGATATCATATACCTGACATATAACATATCTCTTGTTGTTGGAAACTTACTCAGTTATTATTACCGCAAGGTGAGTCGTAGTCCGTTCATTTCACGGTTGATATTCACATAGATCACATACAAATTTCGATGTTCGTCAAATCAAACTGCTGATAATGATCCGTACATACAATAAATACACGTATGGATTGATTATACGATTTAAAACCATTTTCTCAAAGTCTCTTACGAAATCAAATACTGTTAAGTATAGAATGTTCTAAAAATGTCAGATTTTTGGTAGTTCAGGGGCCGGTTCCATGGTAAGGGCTTAGACTTAAGACCAGTCTAAAACCAACTTAGTTCTATAGCCAATCTAACGACTTAAGACCAGTCTTAAGATTTGAGACCACTTTTGGTCTTAAGTCTTGACAATGGAACCGGCCCCAGTAACACTATTTTACTTTATATTATATTTTCAGCCCTCTGCAAAATACATGGGATTGACAGTTTGGCTTCGAATGTTAGCGATTCCATTCTTTTTACTGTGTAACTATAGACCTGGTAATAGGGGTAATGTACCTGTCGTATTCTTCAATGATTGGTTGTTCTGGTTTGTTTATATTGTTTACACAATATCGATTGGTCACTCTGCTGGACTTTCGATGGTTTACGCAAAACAGTACGTTACAAACAAAATCATTGATCTTGATGATCTGTCGTTATATTAAATACTCATAGCTTTCTATCGAGATGTATCTAATGAATATGATTGGTGTTGAAACTGATAGCAGTCTACAGTCCAAACTCACAATCGGAACAATATAACTAACAGCATATCGAAGAAAACCCACTATTACGAAGATTGAGTCTAAACGTCACTACTCTCTTAGTTATGAAAATATGGCTCATAGAATTGGAGCTAAACCTTTTCGTTTTGAAATTGTCTCATAGAATTAAGTCTAAACGTCACTACTCTCTTAGTTTCACATTCTGGAATTTTTCTTCAATTGAATTGCAATTTTAATGGCGATGTTTGATGCGTTGTGAATTCTTTTGTATCATTTGTAATGTTCCAGAGCGGCAGGTCAAGATAAGATGATGCAGAAAACTGCCGGTATGATGGCTGCATTTGCTCAAAGTATGGGATTCGTTTGTGGCCATGGTTTTACCCTCATTTGTAATTATCTTCTTGTTAATTTGTAGAAATATTTGTCGAATAAAACATCCATCATTTTGAATGAATCTGTATTAAAGTCAGGTTTGATTCGGAGCTATTAACATTTTAAATGTCATTGTCAGGATTAGATTAGAGCTCAGAGAACTAGCAGAGAAAGATACCTTTCAGGATTCAGACTATCAAATGTCAAGGATGGAGAGCTCGTTGAAGAAGCACAGATGAAAACTCTCAGGATTCAAAATATCAATTATTTGGCTCAGAAAAGCATCACAGAGACTCTGTCACAGGATTAAAACCGTCTGGGACGGGGAGAGCTCAGAGAAGAACTCTTGTCGCTACCATAGAAATGCCAAAAATTTGATTCCATTTGATATTTCTTCACACTGATTGTTTTGAGGTGTGGTTAAAGTTTATGTTCCCCGGCGACATTATTTTGTTGCATAATTTTGTGTGGATTGAACTGACTTAAAAAAAACCAACATAAAATCATAGACATTTTATTTTCTGAATAAATATAGATCTACGATCACCTATATACTGTTATCTGAAACACTTAAACAATCAAAGTTGCGCATTTATCTAGTTGTACCTGTACCGGTATTCTACTGTCTTAGCCGTTGTCCGTAAAGAAGGTAACTATTAGATTGTTTGGTGTTCAGAATGCGTCATGATGATCAAACACTGAAGTCTTGTTAATTCTGAATTCGCTATCAGTCTTTGACTATAATCAGGGACGGATTCAGTTCATTGGAAGTTTTGGATGAAATCGTCGCATCAAGAAGCATAGAAACATCAAGATATTTTTGTTGAATTGAAATTTTCTGGAGGATTAACGATGCCATCGAGTTACGAGGAAACTGATATTGACGCAGAAGCAACAACTAAAATAAAACCGGATAGAAATAGACGAAAATATGACGATTATCGTGAAGATTCATCGATAAAAGTTCGACCGTGTGAAATCAGAGAAAATGATGATGAATCAATGAGTTTATTACCACAAGAACACAGATCTAATCACATCAAAGATAGGTAAGTCTGATCGGTAGATCTGATTGGTAAGTCTGGTAGGTAAGTCTGATTGGTAGATCTGATTGGTAAGTCTGGTAGGTAAGTCTGATTGGTAGATCTGATTGGTAAGTCTGGTAGGTAAGTCTGATTGGTAGATCTGATTGGTAAGTCTGGTAGGTAAGTCTGATTGGTAGATCTGATCGGTAAGTCTGGTACCACGTAGGTAGATCTGAACGCTAGATGAGGTTTAATTTTACGAATGATGTCAGATCGCTAACCATTTTTCAGATGTCTACCGTCTAAAATCATGAACTTGTGAGATTTAAATCAATGCGGAAACAACACCCTCGAACAGTATAGAATTTTGAAATGTTATTGGTGGATGAGAACATTTTTCGAACATTGAATTTATTCAATCATTTTAATATCTATTTTCATTTTCATATTCCAGATACAACTATGTGTTTATCGTAGCATTAATTCAAGGAATGGGTTTTATTTTACCCTGGCATTTGTTCATGTGTTCAAAAGCTGTAAGTAATGGAGGCATATTTTATCATTTGCTAATCTTAACAATGAACTGTACACGATCTTCTCAATCAGATCCACTTCGTGACATCTTTGTTAATGAATATTTCTTGTTTCAGTATTTTATAGATTATAAACTATTACCAGCCGGAAATGCAGATTATAGAATTAATTTCCTCAGTTATGCCGGATTAGCTTCACAAATACCGAACGCGATATTAAACTTTCTGAATTTATTCACTGAAAAAACAGGAAAGTAAGTAGACACAGCAGCAGCAGCAGCAGCAGCAGCAGCAGCAGCAGCAGCAGCAGCAGCAGCAGCAGCAGCAGCAGCAGCAGCAGCAGCAGCAGCAGCAGCAGCAGCAGCAGCAGCAGCAGCAGCAGCAGCAGCAGCAGCAGCAGCAGCAGCAGCAGCAGCAGCAGCAGCAGCAGCAGCAGCAGCAGCAGCAGCAGCAGCAGCAGCAGCAGCAGCAGCAGCAGCAGCAGCAGCAGCAGTAGCAGCAGCAGTATTCAGTGAGTTAGATATGTATATAATATGTTTATATGATTGATTTTAAAGCGCGAACGCAAACGGTCGAATAACAGCGAGTATATTAATAATGAGTGGTTTGTTTGGTGTTACTGTCGCATTCGCTATTATTGACACAACTGACTGTAAGTTTTTCGCTTCAAGTTCTCGCTTCAGAATTCATTTATTTTTTTAAATGTATCCGAAGAGCTTTTTCTCTTTTTTCCTTATCTTAAAGTTGAAGAAACATTCTTTTTCGTAACACTAGGAACAATCGCTATTTTTAACAGTGAGTTCATTACAAGCTTTCATTCAGATACAGATTAAACTAATATGTTCCTAATCTCTCAATAATCTGAGTGATTGATTTTGACGATGATATGTTTCAGTGTGTACAGGAGTTTGGGGTAACAGTTTATTCGGAATAATCGCCCAATTTCCATCCAGATATACAAATGCCGTTATAACTGGCATGGTATGTTGAACTTTAGATAACTTTAAACAATAAACCATTTTACAGTTGCTAGCCGCCATTTTGTTAGGGTACTTTTGTCCCGTATTGTTGGGTCATTTTTTTCTCTTTTTTAAAAACTATCCGTGATGTGTATTGTATCATATTTCATCTGTCGATGGATGGATTTTGACAGTTTCAGCAACATTCAAACCGCGTGAATCTCTCTTTTTCAGTTATGTAAAAATCATTTCTCAAATTTACAACAATGCGACATGAGAGCGATATAAAAATCGGTGGTCAGTTTTTGCCGTGCGCATAGAAATCCAGGGTACTGACATTTGAAGTTCGTTATTTTCAGAAATAATTTTCTAAAAAATCCAAACATTTCAAGCACTGTGCGCATAAACACCCCCTTTCAGGTGAACTTTGAAATTTTAAGATATCTTGCCTAGTTTTTTTCCTATGGCACTTTAACTGCAGCGCGTGTATTGTCATTCCGAGATTTGGCGCTGTTTTCTTTGCCTGTATTTCAGTATATGGGTGTTATTTCTTCATTTTCACTACACTTGTCTCTACGGAAAATGGTTTTAATTGTTGGTACGAGTATCAGGTTTAAATATTACGGCATTAATACTGTATTCCGTTCTCCGGCGCTAGTTCGTAATGGCTGTAATGGTAGCCGCTTTTATGGCAGGCAGAGGCTTACGTACATGCACCCAAGAAAACCCAAAATATCACTCTTTTGTTGTAAATGCAATCCACACACTTCTTGCGTTTTTGTGATGGTAGATGTCACTTTTTACTTTTTATCACGTGCGTCTGGCATTCGAACTTGATACTTGATATTTCACCACCAAAACAAGAAAACGTTTTCCTATATTTTCTTCCCAATCTAATCAATCTTGAGTGTACTCAAAGAAAGTATTCATAGAAAGTAGCTGAATATTTGCCCCACCCCATTTGTCCAGCTTTTTGACCACGTCTCCATCCATCTAATTTCAGTAGATTTTTATGTAAATTTATTGATAGACTACTGATTTAAATGGTCATCATACTCGATTTTGAGTGTAATATTTCTTTTCTTCTTCCATCTCAATATAGGCCCATATATTCTCTTCCCGCGCGCAACTTCGAATGCGTGATCAAAATGCCGCTCAGTCTCGCTGCTAAAACTGGTCAGAAAAATCCCTTAAACCCCAACATCTCTAATGTCTTCGACCTATTATATTGCATAAACGACGTGATATTTAAACCTGATACTCGTACCAACAATTAAAACTATTTTCCGTAGAGACAAGTGTAGTGAAAATGAAGAAATAACACCCATATACTGAAATACAGGCAAAGAAAACAGCGCCAAATCTCGGAATGACAATACACGCGCTGCAGTTAAAGTGCCATAGGAAAAAAACTAGGCAAGATATCTTAAAATTTCAAAGTTCACCTGAAAGGGGGTGTTTATGCGCACAGTGCTTGAAATGTTTGGATTTTTTAGAAAATTATTTCTGAAAATAACGAACTTCAAATGTCAGTACCCTGGATTTCTATGCGCACGGCAAAAACTGACCACCGATTTTTATATCGCTCTCATGTCGCATTGTTGTAAATTTGAGAAATGATTTTTACATAACTGAAAAAGAGAGATTCACGCGGTTTGAATGTTGCTGAAACTGTCAAAATCCATCCATCGACAGATGAAATATGATACAATACACATCACGGATAGTTTTTAAAAAAGAGAAAAAAATGACCCAACAATACGGGACAAAAGTACCCTAACAAAATGGCGGCTAGCAACTGTAAAATGGTTTATTGTGCCTGAGTTATCGAAAGAAGTGAACAATAATTAAGAGATGTTTCACATTGCTCCATTCGATGCCTCAACCCGCATCAGCATTGTACAGAAATAATCTGATGAAGTTCTATTGTGATTTTTTTGCAGGGTTTTTCTGGTTTGATCGCGACACTTTTGATGATAACAACAAAAACAGGTAACATCACTCAGATCCAACAGATGACGATATTATAAAACATATCAAACATAACCTAGATAACTGAATGTATTTGACGAGTTGCGGGAACTATGAACTGGACAGTGGACTGAATACATAAGACAGTCAGTATTGTATATCTGTGCAAGTCGAACAGTCTATCCATTACACGATAAAACATTGTTCCGAACAAATCAATCGAATAAACATTAGTTTCGGCCATTGTTCAATATGACGTCACGGTAAAATGTCATAACTATGAGTTGTTGTAAAGGCAAAACGATTGCTCAGACCCGTGGCCGAACCGGTTAGTTGATCACCACCGATACCTGGTCTCTGAGATCGAGTCTCACCCGAACTCGCTCATGTACTGATGAACTTAGATTAAGTTTAGACCACTACTTTTAAATTTCAAATTTTTTTTCTTCAAATAAATGAACTCAGTTCTTTATATGAAAGGGTAATCATAGAAATTATATCTATTGCTGAAACTGGTTTATCACTGATATATTGGACATGAAGATACTGATATGTACTGTTACGTCTTCATGACGTCATTTAAAACTGTCTGTATGTAAACGATTGGTTTATTTCAAAGAGAAGAATCAATTTCTTACGTAGTTTCAATGAAAGTTTCGGAAATCAAACTGTAAACTATAAAGAAATACGTAACCAATAACAGGATTTTTACATCCGTTATTTCTTATTTCAGGAACTCCACCTAGAACTGCAGGAATATTCTTTTTTATCTCAGCAATACTAGTTTGTCTGCTGTGTTTGATATTCTATCTGTCTCTTCCGTGGTCAGTAAGTGTCGAGTGAGGAGAAATCGCGTGACATTGATTCCATTCAATTTCGCGTATTTACAATGTCAAAAAAAAACTGAATTTCTGAGTTAAAACGATTAAGTTATTGAAACAGGTGAAAGTCTCAACTGAATAAAAGTTCTATCATCTTGAAATTTAAGAAAAGAAAATCTTTAAAATACACTTAGTCTAAATCGCCAACAATCGCTGATATTACCAATGATACGGTAAAAGAAGGCCACACGAATTACATCTCATCGGGTTTAATTTTTAGAATATTTCTTATAGCGATATTTCAGATCTACATACATGTCCGACAAACGAGGAACGAAGGAAGACAGACTGGCCACGTATGGAAAATTGCCTTATCTAAAAACATTGAAAAAAGTAAGACAAACAATTCAAATACAAGCGATGGGTTCGAATCCTGATTTTCTAACCTCTGGTGTCATTAAACGCTAGGTTTGGTATACACTATTTGACATTTGGTTATTACGAGTCTTGGGATTGGCTTTGTATCCTGCTGTATTAGTAGAAATTGAACAATGTGACCCAAATTTCTTCATTCCAAGTAAGTCTATCTAAAATCTCAAAGCCGATACTGATTCTTTAACTCCTGTAAACCAGGGGCCGGTTGCATAGTCATGGCTTTAAGACCAGTCTAAGACCAACTTAGTCCTATAGCCAATCAAACCCCAACAAGTCTAAAGATTTAAGACCCCTTTTGGTCTTAAGTCACGACTGTGCAACTGGTCCCAGCTTTTCTACTGTAAGACACTTAATCGATCTTCATCGTCTGTTTTCAGATCATCTTTATTCTGATATCATTTATCTGACATATAACATATGTATGATTGCCGGAAACTTGCTCAGTTATCCCTACCCTAAGGTGAGTCTTATTGTAGAAATTCAGATGAATTTTCAAATTGGGGTCAGTTTCCTAGTTATGGCTTTAGATTTGAGACCAGTCTAAGACCATCTTAGTTCTATAGCCAATCTAACAATTGAGTCTTGAGTTTTGAGTCTTGAGTCACGACTGGGATATCGGTTTGGTCATGCCACCAGCACTCACGGAGGCAAAATAATTTGTCTATTTTACTTATTAAATTTTCAGCCCTCCGCTAAATACATGGGATTGACAATTTGGCTTCGAATGTTAGCGATTCCATTCTTTTTACTGTGTAACTATAGACCTGGTAATAGGGGTAATGTACCTGTCGTATTCTTCAATGATTGGTTGTTCTGGTTTGTTCTTATTGCTTACACGGTATCATCAGGTCATGCGTCTGGTCTCACTATGATCTATGCAAAACAGTAAGTTTATAAATCAAAATTTCTGATCTATAAAATCTTTTAATCTTTGATAAAACACTCTGAGTCCGTGTTGTAAACTGGGATTTTTTAACGATGTTCAAAAATTCCATTATGAAAATGAGAAATAGTCTGAAATGTTTCCCAGGGCTCCTAGTTTTATTTCAAACGTCAATTATTTGTAATGTTCCAGAGCGGCAGGTCAAGATAAGATGATGCAGAAAACTGCTGGTATGATGGCTGCATTTGCTCAAAGTATTGGATTCGTTTTCGCTCATGGTTTTACTCTTATTTGTAATTATGTTCTTGTTAATTTGTAGAAATATTCTTTGAATAAAACATTTGATATTTCACAACATGTGTCGTTGACTTTTAACGTTTAACACGAAAATGTCACTTCTCCAAACCAAAGGTGGATGGGGTGGAGTGCTCCAGAGAGAAAACCGTAAGAAAGAAACTCCGTCACTGTCAGGGTGTTGGTTCAAACTATCAATTGTCGGGGGTGGAGAGCTCGAAGAAGAACCACAGAAAAAAAATTCCTGCTCGGGCCTTGTTATTTTCCTATCTGCAATAAAAATAGTGACTTTTATCATTTCAAGTGATCTATTGTAATCAATAGACTGTGTACAGACTGGTATAGGTAAGCACTGTGGTAAAATAGTGCGGTTTGATCTGGTGGTTGTCTTATGATTATTAATTGGTAACATTACGTGGTTTCGATGTCTTTTGTACATTGAAACTCGTTCAACACTCATCGACTTCAATATCTGTTCTGTTGAAAATTGGTGTTTATCTGATAATCAATGATGTCACCTACGGATTACGAGGAATCCGATATTGATGCAATACAAACAAAAACAAAACTGGATGGAAATAAAAGACGAAAATATAATAATGATTATGGTGAGGATTGTAAAATTGAACCGTGTGAAATCAGAGAAAACGACGATGAAACTACGAGTTTATTATTGGTTCAAAAAGTCGACGACAAAAATTCAAGTAAAGACAGGTAAATTATCTGATACCTGAGATTGAGAATACATTATCTCATACCTGAGATTGAGAATACATTATCTCATACCTGAGATTGAGAATACATTATCTCATACCTGAGATTGAGAATACATTATCTATTGATTGGGAATACGGCTGAGATATCGAGATTTGCTCAGATGGATCGAATAACCAGCTAATTACTACAATATTTTGTAAGGTTAGAATTTTGTGGATTATGAAAGATTCTTTTTCTATTCTAGATATAATTACGTGTTTATCATTGCATTAATTGAAGGAATGGGTATCATTTTACCCTGGCATCTTTTCATGAGTTCAAAAGCTGTAAGTTGACATCGAATATGTAATTGGACTCGAATTTTCGAGATGAATCTCTGAATGAATATTCTATTTTGCAGTATTTTATAGATTATAAACTATTACCAGCCGGAAATGCAGATTATAGAATTAATTTTCTCAGTTATGCCGGATTAGCTTCACAAATACCGAACGCGATATTAAACTTTCTGAATCTATTCACTGAAAAAACAGGAAAGTAAGTAGACACATATTTCAGCAGCAGCAGCAGCAGCAGCAGCAGCAGCAGCAGCAGCAGCAGCAGCAGCAGCAGCAGCAGCAGCAGCAGCAGCAGCAGCAGCAGCAGCAGCAGCAGCAGCAGCAGCAGCAGCAGCAGCAGCAGCAGCAGCAGCAGCAGCAGCAGCAGCAGCAGCAGCAGCAGCAGCAGCAGCAGCAGCAGCAGCAGCAGCAGCAGCAGCAGTATTCAGTGAGTTAGATATGTATATAATATGTTTATATGATTGATTTTAAAGCGCGAACGCAAACGGTCGAATAACAGCGAGTATATTAATAATGAGTGGTTTGTTTGGTGTTACTGTCGCATTCGCTATTATTGATACAACTGACTGTAAGTTTTACATCTAAGTCCGATTTATTGTTGCGTGAAATACAACAATTTATGTAATGTCGTTTCATTTCTTTTCAGTTGAAGAAACATTTTTCTTCATAACATTACTAATGATTGCCCTGGTGAACAGTGAGTATAGGATTACAGTAATGATTAGAGGCTTCTCCCATTGAGTGTTTATTGATATTTAGTCTGTGATATGTTTCAGTGTGTACCGGTGTTTGGGGTAACAGTTTTTTCGGTGCCATCGCTCAGTTTCCGCCCAGGTTCCTGAATGCTACTATGACCGGGATGGTAAGTAATAATATATCTTAATGATGGATCTCAAATCCAAGATTACTTTCTGGCCGTTTAGAATTCACAAACAGGTGCATAGATAGAGGGCATGCATCGAATAAAAATTTTGATATACGTGATGTTTCATTATTCAGCAAATTGCTGGAACGGTCGCTGCGACTCTATTGGTTTTGACCAAAACGGGTAAATAACGCACAGTGATTTCAGTTATTGATATAATGTTTATAGAAATAGTTAATAGTTACAGGTATCTGTGTTTGTTTCAGGAACTCCACCTAGAACAGCCGGGATATTCTACTTTATCTCAGCGATACTCGTCTGTCTAATGTGTTTAGTATTCTATCTGTCTCTACCCTGTTCAGTAGGTCTTTTCTTTATAGTTCATCCATCTCAATCTCAGTTGTTTTGAAAAATGAAACTTCACCGTTTTGTTTTTAGCGTTATTTCAGAAGTACATATTCTGAATCGGGGACAAAAGAAGAAAGATTGGCCTCGTATGAAAGACTACCTTACATCAAAACATTCAAAAGGGTACGAAAAGAGCTACAATACGAACCATTATTTGAGGCGATTTAGTTCCAGATACATATTTATGAACATGATTGTACAAATGTAAGAATATCAAGAATTATGATTAGTTTTTTTTCCCGTACAGATCTGGTATAATTTGTTTGATGCGTGGTTATTGCGTGTGATCGCTATGACTTTGTATCCGGCTGTATTTGTAGAAATAGAACAATGTGACCCGAATTTCTTCATTTCAAGTAAGGTTATGTACGCTTGATATTGATTATGAATGGGAAATCTTATTCAATTCTAAGACGACCAACCCTTAACAATAATCATGATAACTTTATTGCTTTTTAGAGGAGCAATATTCAGATGCAATTTACCTCATTTATAACATGTTGGTTCTTGTTGGAAATTTGCTCAGCTATCCTTTCCCTAAGGTGAGTTGGAATCAGATCTTTGCAAGAATTTGAACACAATTTCTAAACGCTGAAACATGTAAGGTGTATGAATTCATATATTTTCAGCCCTCCGCTAAATACATGGGATTGATAGTTTGGCTTCGAATGTTAGCGATTCCATTCTTTTTCCTGTGTAACTATAGACCTGGTAATAGAGGTAATGCACCTGTCGTATTCTTCAATGATTGGTTGTTCTGGTTTGCGATGATAATTTATACGTTAGCGAATGGTCACGCCACGGGACTCACAATAGTTTATGCAAAACAGTAAGTCGCTGAATTTGAAAATTTTTCGCTAATATTTCAATATATCAAATATTTCGCAGTTCAATGGGGCAGTTCAATTTTTGTTTTCTCTCCAGAGCGGCAGGTGAAGATAAAATGATGCAGAAAACTGCTGGTATGATGGCTGCATTTGCTCAAAGTATTGGATTCGTTTGCGCTCATGGTTCAACTCTTATTTGTAATTATCTTCTCGTTAATTTGTAAAGATATATTCCTCCAATAATACATTTTACTTTTGCTGAATTTTGTGTTAAGTTCTTATGATGTTATCACTATAAATGAAGAGGAATCCATCAGAAGAATCTCACGGGATCTAAAGAGGGATGAATGCTGAATATTTCTTGTTCAGTGAGCTGTTGAAATATATCCAAACACCCGTTCTAGACCTCAATTCAAGCCAGATATAATTTTCAAGATAAAAATCCAACCTTAACCTATCGTTTCTGACTGTAGAATCTTCATATGTCATAAATAGATATATATATATATATATTAATGACACAGATAATAATCTTCATGAACTCGTGTTTGTTCTTATCAGATTCACGTCATGCGTTGTATGTATTGTTTAGTTAAACAGTGAAACCTATTACGGTGAGGACATTTTTCTAAATCATTTCTTATTTTTAAACTGTAACACACTATGTCAACTACGGATTACGAGGAATTTGATATCGGTAACGATTCGACAAGGATAAAACAGGATAAAAATGAACATAAAAAATATAATGTTTATTTTGAAAAATCAACGATTAAATTTCAACCGAGTGAAATCAGAGAAAATGATGATGATATTGATGAAACGACGAGTTTATTACTAGTTCAAAAAACAGATCGAACTAACACAATTAAAGACAGGTAAACGATCTAAACATGAAGACCTAGTAGTGGTGCCACTAACCTGTTATAAAACTTCTACTCCTTCTTTTATATAACATCTTCTTTGCTTAAACATCTTTATATAATGGAAGTCATCATCATCTGGGTGATATGGCTTAGATAGACTGTTTCAGTCTCTCCGTGTAGCCCCATTATCCTGTTACATTTTTTTCGTCTAATCATACTTATTATATCGTTCAATAATGTAACATCGTATGAAAATAAATTTCATTTTCAATTTCAATTTCATCTTGTTTCTGCTATTAGAATTGATGGCTGTTTATTTCAGATTTAATTACGTGTTTTTCGTAGCATTAATTGAAGGAATGGGTATCATTTTACCCTGGCATTTGTTCATGTGTTCAAAAGCTGTAAGTTAACATCGAATATGTTATTGGACTCGAATTTTCGAGATGAATCTCTGAATGAATATTTCATGTTTTAGTATTTTATAGATTACAAACTATTACCAGCCGGAAATGCAGATTATAGAATTAATTTCCTCAGTTATGCCGGATTAGCTTCACAAATACCGAACGCGATATTAAACTTTCTGAATTTATTCACTGAAAAAACAGGAAAGTAAGTAGACACATATTTCAGCAGCAGCAGCAGCAGCAGCAGCAGCAGCAGCAGCAGCAGCAGCAGCAGCAGCAGCAGCAGCAGCAGCAGCAGCAGCAGCAGCAGTATTCAGTGAGTTAGAGATGTAAATGATATGTTTATATGATTGATTTTAAAGCGCGAACGCAAACGGTCGAATAACAGCGAGTATATTAATAATGAGTGGTTTGTTTGGTGTTACTGTCGCATTCGCTATCGTTGATACCAATAACTGTAAGTTTTGTACAACCCAAGATTAATAATCACATCGTCAAATATTCTTAAAGTATACAAATTTATGTTTCTTTTTGAAGTTGAAGAACCATTTTTCTTCATAACACTAGTAATAATTGCTTTTGTAAACAGTAAGTATTAAATGTTTCAGGTATAAATTTCATCAAATATTTTTCTACCTTTCACTAAAATTTAAGTGATGTTCTAACTTTGAATTTCCATCAAAAGCGGATATTAATCAATGATCTGTTTCAGTGTGTACCGGTGTTTGGGGTAACTGTTTTTTCGGTGCCATCGCCCAGTTTCCATCCAGATTCCTATACGCCACAATGACAGGAATGGTGAGTTTCAGGAAATATTTTCTGTCGGTTTTTGTTTAGAACAAATGTGGTAATTCTGTATCTAACATCATTTCAATCATCTGCACAGCAATTTTCAGGTCTAATCGCTGCAATTCTAATGGTAGTGACCAAAACAGGTAAACATCCAACATTATGACTTGGAATACATTTATTCAAGATTGATTGAAATTTGTAATTAGTGTAAAACATACGAATAAATGGACGATAGAAACATTGTTTAGAGCAAATCAACCGGATAAGCTTTAGATCCGTCGGTATGACGTCACGGTTGTCACTATCAGTTAGACCAATCGCCATGCCCTGAAACGGGTTATTCGATCTCCTACTTACGAGACCCAGGTTCCCAGATTAGGTTTAATGTATCATTCTAAAATGTTTATCTTAATGAAAACAGCTTGTATATACGAATAGCTATTTTGTAAATATTGAATGTTATGATTCTGTACTATTGTTTACGACGTTTTCTTATCTGTTGTAAATCGTAATATATTTTACTGTGAAAAATTCGCATTGGAGTTCAACCTTGACCCCTTTAAATGATAACTGCATATTTTCATCCGTTCCTTTTTTAGGAACTCCACCGAGAACGGCGGGGATATTTTTCTTCATCGGAGCAATCCTTGTTTGTCTAATGTGTTTAGTTTTCTATTTGTCTCTTCCCTGTTCGGTAAGTAAAATGCAATACTAGAATTCTCAGAAGCTGGAATTTTATAACTTGTCTAGTTTGTAAATTACGTTATTATTTTGTTTTTAGCGTTATTTTAGAAGTACATACTCTGAATCAGGGGCAAAAGAAGAAAGAGTGGCTTCGTATGAAAGACTGCCTTATATCAAAACATTTAAAAGGGTATAAAACAAGCTAAAATTACAACATCTGAAGTTTTATTTGCATGAAATACTTACTTATTTCAATTGTTTGCGCATTCCATTACTTCATTTTCCAGATTTTCCATTTCATCTTAAGTTATGACATAATGAAAATATTAGAAATATCAGCTGCAGTTTTTTGAAACCTTATTTATGTTATTTCGTGATTCTGGATGACTATATTCGATGAAATCAATTATCAAACTGTTATTTCTCTTTCCCGTTTAGATCTGGTTTAATCTATTTGATCTATGGTTATTACGTGTTATTTGCATGACTTTATATCCGGCGATTTTTGTAGAAATTCAACAATGCGACCCGAATTTCTTCATTTCCAGTAAGTAGGAAACTTCAATGGTGTTTCTATATGACATTCAGTAAGATCCATTAATTCTGTATATTGAATCTTAAATCGGTTAATTTTCAGAGGAACACTATTCAGATGTAATCTATATCGTCTATAATATTTGTATCGTTGTTGGAAACCTCATCAGCTATCCCTACCCTAAGGTTAGTAGTCAAACTCAATTCAATCTAGATTTAACTTAAATCGTGAATTAATTTAGCCTCTTAAGTCGGATCCGATGAACTCAGAGATAACCGTTTAACTTGTGTATTTGTTGAAATATTTCTGTGACATTATGTGAAATGTGTAACATCTTCTAATTCGGATGTCACTCTCAAGCCGGGCAGTTTCATGGCCCCCATAGCTTCCGACTTGAGCGGAGTCTTCTGTACCATCCCGCACAGATATCACTCTCAGGTCAAAATATCCGACTTGAGCAGAATAATCTACTTGAATATACATAATGTATGTACGATGCAATTTGATTTTTTCAGCCCTCTGCTAAATACATGGGATTGACAGTTTGGCTTCGGGTTTTAGCGATTCCGTTCTTTTTCCTGTGTAACTATAGACCTGGTAATAGGGGTAATGTACCTGTCGTATTCTTCAATGATTGGTTGTTCTGGTTCGCGATGATAATCTTTGCGTTAGCGGGCGGTCATGCGAATGGGCCCACAATGGTTTACGCGAAACAGTAAGTGATCGAAAATGCAACTTAAATTCTATGCAATGATCGATCAATGAAATTTGCTTTGCCAAATGCCTTCAAACTGATACAATTATTAAATTCTAAGGGCAAACAGCTCTGTAACCTGTCTCGCTTTATACAGCAAGGATCAAAGTTTCTCTAACTCATATTAAATATGTACTGTTCAATGCCCGCCTTAAGCTATTGTTGATTGATAAGTATTCATGTATTTCTTTTCATTTAAACCGTGTTTGTATGAATTCTGTAAACTGCATGGATACGTGTACAATGTATGAACCTGTTTTTTGTGCTCTGTGCAAATGTAAATTTTGTGGAGCAATAAACTAATTGTAATTGTAATTGTAATTGTAATTTCAATGTAACACGTTATAACTTTAAGTAACGCTGTGTATGAAGATGTAACAGAGTGAGTTTTGTAATTTCCAGAGCGGCAGGTGAAGATAAGATGATGCAGAAAACTGCTGGTATGATGGCTGCATTTGCTCAAAGTATGGGATTCGTTTGCGCTCATATTGTAACTCTTATTTGTAATTATGTTCTTGTTAATTTGTAGCAGAAAAACTCGTTAATAAAGAATCTATATTTTTCTGAATTCCTACAGTGACTTTTTCTGAAATAAACTCATTATGTTGTTTGAGAGAGTTGATACCGGATATAGGCACAGTCAGGTCTGAAGAACAGTGGCTTAAAAAGAAGATATTAAAGAACCCAGGACCCAGTTCCACAGTTGTGAGTTAGAGTTAACTCTGAGTTAAAGTTAGTTCATTTTCAATGTTTTAACCCGGAGTCAAATCTTAACTCAGAACTGTGGAACTGGACCCTGATCTATTGTTATCAATGAGAATTGATTCTTTTAGTTGAGATTTGAACCTTACAGTCAAATCCTCCTAACGAGTTGCGTGCCCGGGTCAAGGTTAATGCTAAAATGCTGGGCCGTAGCGTACGCATCCCCGCACCCCCACCCCCACCCCCACCCCCACGCTACGGGCCTGAAATGGTGGTACTTCCCCACACGAAATTCTACAATATTCAGAGTTCAGCCACTATAGTGGTGACAGCGGGGCACAAAATCATTTTCCCATAGTTTGAAAAGCATCAAATGAAAGTTAAGTCAATTATAGACGTTTTTGCTTATGCATATAAACGCCGAGGTAAGCATTTTGTTAGTTTTTGTTATCTTTAATGATAAGACAATAACACGCTATATGAACTTTCCATAAGATTCAATCTGATTGGAGCGTCTGTGACGAAGTGCTTTATGTTTTATCAGTATAAAAACCGAGGTCAGTATTAACTGATGTTTAGTGCGTTGTGTGTTTCCGATAAATCAAACATAGACAATTCATACTCGAGTGAGAATGTGCTATTCCTTTTGAAAATAATTCATCATATTTCACTGATTAGAGTTTATCGATTAATATAACGATGCCACCTACGGATTACGAGGAATCTGATATTGATGCAAAACCGACAACTAACAAAAAACGGGATAGAAATAAAAGACGAAAATATGATGTTTATTATGACAATTCAACGATGAAAATTGGACCGAGTGAAATCAGAGAAAATGATGACGATGATGAAACAACGAGTTTATTATTGGTTCAAAATGGAACTAAAACTATTGACGACAAGTAAGTTTAAAAAAACAAAACACTTTTAGAAAAATAACAGGAATGTATGTGTCTATAGTATATATACTATGAAGATCTTGTTATTTTCTTTTCGTTGCCCAAAGTAAAAAATATAACCATGAATATGAATGTTTCAGATATAACTATGTGTTTATCATAGCATTAATAGAGGGAATTGGTTTACTTTTACCCTGGAATCTATTCATGTGTTCAAAGGCTGTAAGTTTACTGAGAAAATACGTGGAACATTTTTCTTCACTTCAAATGATAATTGATAAGGATAATGTTATCGTCGTGACCTTTTGTCACCTTACTGCATGTTAAAACTTTGATTTTCAGTATTTTATAGATTATAAACTATTACCAGCCGGAAATGCAGATTATAGAATTAATTTTCTCAGTTATGCCGGATTAGCTTCACAAATACCGAACGCGATATTAAACTTTCTGAATTTATTCACTGAAAAAACAGGAAAGTAAGTAGACATATTTCAACAGCAGCAGCAGCAGCAGCAGCAGCAGCAGCAGCAGCAGCAGCAGCAGCAGCAGCAGCAGCAGCAGCAGCAGCAGCAGCAGCAGCAGCAGCAGCAGCAGCAGCAGCAGCAGCAGCAGCAGCAGCAGCAGCAGCAGCAGCAGCAGCAGTATTCAGTGAGTTAGATATGTATATAATATGTTTATATGATTGATTTTAAAGCGCGAACGCAAACGGTCGAATAACAGCGAGTATATTAATAATGAGTGGTTTGTTTGGTGTTACTGTCGCATTCGCTATTATTGACACAACTGACTGTAAGTTTTTGAACCAAATAAACACTGCCTTCTTATCATGATGTATTGCTTATGCTGAAAATATGTTTCCTTTTTTGAAGTCGAAGAGACGTTTTTCTTCATAACACTAGTGATAATTGCTCTCATAAATAGTGAGTATTAGTTATGCTCACGGTGATGTAGACTGTTGATTTTAGTTGTTCAAATCCGGACTCATTTCAAAATACTTATAATGAGCAGATATCAGAAAAAAATTATTGATACCGTGAAATGACACGTTTCAGTGTGCACTGGTGTTTGGGGAAACTGTTATTTCGGTATCATCGCCCAGTTTCCATCCAGATTCCTGAATGCTACTATGACTGGACAGGTATGGTATGTAAAATGAATCAAGTTTATACCCAGTTTTATATCCAGGATATATCATCATTATCTTATACTCACATATACCATAGATATCGTCAGGCTTGATCACTTCAATCCTAATGGTTGTGACAAAAACAGGTAAATCAACCAAAGAATTATGAGGAATTTAATGAGGAATGTATATTTCATATTAGTGTATATGTACTGTTTTTTTTCTTTCATCAGGAGCTCCACCAAGAACTGCAGGAATATTTTTCTTTATCTCAGCAATACTAGTTTGTTTATTGTGTTTCATTTTCTATCTGTCACTACCCTGTTCAGTAAGTTACAAAAAGATGTTTACTTCAATTTGATAAATTTTGTAATGAATCGATTCGAATAGGTTTCATTATCAGCACCAGAGCGAACAATATCATTCACACGCTGCATTCTATTCTAGCTTTATTTCAGATCTATGTACAAACCAAAGTCGAATACAACGGAAGAAAGATTATCCACTTATGAAGGATTACCGTATATGAAAACATTCAAAAAGGTTTACAAACTGTTTTACAATACGTAGAATACAGACAAAGTCCGTTATAACGCTGCCATCTTTTTTATTGCAAATGCTCTCACTTAACGCAAACATTCTTCTGAGAAAGAAATTTGTTAAATCCCCATGAAAATGTTGAACCATTCAAGATTGGTTCATATCTTTCTTGGTTCCGATGAAGGCGTTGTTTCAACTGACTTCGACTGGTTTACACAGTATCACTTACAGAAAGTCGAATGAATTATATTTTCAAACAAATTCAACACAGAATCTGTGCTCGTGAATTAAAATAATGCGCTCTATTTTTCCCAAGCCAGACTTGGTATAATCTGTTTGATGTGTGGTTACTACGAGTGGTGTCACTCGCTCTTTATCCGGCAATATTAGTAGAAATCGAACAATGCGACCCAAATTTCTTCATTCCAAGTAAGTTCCACAACAACCAATTCCTCTTGTAAGTATCAGTAATTATGTAATACTTTCCTCTTTTTTCAGGCCATCTTTATTCGGATGTTATATATATAATGTTCAGCATTTGTAACATCACCGGTGGTTTAATGAGTTTTCCGTTCCCAAAGGTAAAACTCTCCCTCTGCCTCCTCTCTCCCTCAGCCTCCTCTCTCCCTCCCTCTCCCTCTCTCCCTCCCTCCCCCTATCCCCTCCCCCTCCCCTCCCCTCCCCTCTCCCTCCCCCTCTCCCTCTCCCTCTCCTCTCCCTATCCCTCTCCCTCTCTCTCCTCTCCCTCTCCCTCCTCCCTCTCCCTCTCCCTCCTCTCTCTCCTCTCCCTCTCCCTCTCCCTCTCTCTCTCCCTCTGCCTCTGCCTCTGCCTCTGCCTCTGCCTCTTGTCTCTATCCCTAATCTCCAACAACTAACAATAAAAGTCAATCGATTCGTATGTTTTCAGCCCTCCGCTAAATACATGGGATTGACAGTTTGGCTTCGACTTTTGGCGATTCCATTCTTTTTACTGTGTAACTATAGACCTGGTAATAGGGGTAATGTACCTGTCGTATTCTTCAATGATTGGTTGTTCTGGTTTGTCCTGATAGTTTATACAGTAGCGAATGGTCACGCTGCTGGTCTCACGATGGTTTACGCAAAACAGTAAGTCACTGAATTTGAGAATCTTTCGCTAATATTTCAATACATCAAATATTTCGCTACTAGGGCAGTTCAATTTTTGTTTTCTCTCCAGAGCGGCAGGTGAAGATAAGATGATGCAGAAAACTGCTGGTATGATGGCTGCATTTGCTCAAAGTATTGGATTCGTTTTTGCTCATATGACAACTCTTATTTGTAATTATCTCCTTGTAAATTTGTAGCAATATTCTTTCAATAAAATATTTTAAATTTACTAGAATTTCTGTTGGGCTGAGATGTAAAGTCCTGGGACCCGTTTCACGATCTCATTCAGATCGGTAAGCCTAATTTATTGGAAACAAGGCTCGATTATACAAGCCATTTTAAATTTCGCGGGGAGACATGTTAAGCCAATCATCGAACGGCTCAATCGGATACAAATTGTGGTACGGTCAACTAGCGGAATCAGAGTTGGCCTAATTCCAATAGAGAATGTACAGGGATGTCCCGGGTTGGAACCTAGTAATTACTGATACTGATTCAGAGTGGTCCTGATGTTGAATAGAGGATGTACAGGGATGTCCCGGGTTCGAAACCAGTAATTACTGATGCTGACTCAGAGTGGTCCTGATACTGAATAGAGGATGTTCAAGGATGCCCCGAGTTCGAAGGCAGTAATAACTGACACTGATTCAGAGTGGTCCTGATGCTGAATAGAGGATGTAAGGGTGCCCCCGAGTTCGAACCCAGTTATTACTGATACCGACTCAGATTGGTCCTGATGATAAAAAGAGGATGTACAGCGATGTCCCGGGTTCGAACCCAGTAATTACTGACACTGATTCAGAGTGGTCTTGATGCTGAATAGAGGATGTACAGGGTGTCCCGGGCTCGAAACCAGTAATTACTGATGCTGACTCAGAGTGGCCAGAACTGGTTCACAAGTCTCCACTCACTTCTGGAATGCCTCGACCTCTCAGGTGTTTGGTGCAATCAAGGGTCAAACCATCCCAAAAAGATAATTAATCTACTGCAGTCTAAAATAAAAGCCCTTCATTCGCCACTGATTTAGTGTCAGTAAACTATACTGTACGGTGCTGCCGCTATGCTCAACATTAGCGGATTTTTCACACACCAACATGAATCGACTCTGGCAATCGAGGAGAGTCTATTGCCAGAGTCAGTTTGTGTTAGTTTATGCACATTCCGCTAATGTCGATCATAGCGGCAGCACCGTACAGTATAATTTACTGACACTAAATCAGTGGCCTGATCATCTTCACCCGTCAAGGGATTCGAAACCACTACGCTAAAGCTGTTCGCTGGTGGAAGCGAGTTCGGGGAGATTCATATGTACTTGACAAGTGTCCGCTCATACCCAGTCGCTGATACCCCGTGTCTACGGTACCCAATGCGCGAATCGTCCGCTAGCTTGTCAAAAATCGTCCGATGGCTTGACAATATCAATTCAATTGATTGACACGCTAGAGGCTGCATTAGTATACATTTTACACACTCAGTCCATAGGGCCCGATTATGAAGAGAATGTTGTTGCTGTATCGGTATAGGCATAGGCCTGCTTCCAATAGAAGTTCCAGACTGTTGAAATCACTCTACATTTAGATTTTAGGCTATAATAGAGATTCAATATAGTACCACGGAACACAAGTTGTTTAATTGTCACTGGGTACCACGGAACACATGTTGTTTAATTGTCACTGGGTACCACGGAACACATGTTGTTTAATTGTCACTGGGTACCACGGAACACAAGTTGTTTAATTGTCACTGGGTACCACGGAACATATGTTGTTTGATTGTCACTGGGTACCACGGAACACATGTTATTTTGTATTTAGTCACTGGGTACCACGGAACACATATTTTCTTTCTATGGTATATAATAAAACTGCTTGTTTCGAACAATATCTTTCTTATGACTCGTTTGGATCGGCGTTTAATCAATGGATAAATCACAAGGAATGGACCCATGTTCCAGCAGACTAATTTTAAAGATACTTTTGATAAAAATGTAAAACCTCTAGAAACCGTGACGATACAGCCCACAAGGCCTGACGGATAGCCGCCACTGCGGCGCAGGACTACTCATTACTAGACGTTAAGTGGAACACTTTTTATTTAGTGTCGGCCAGAAAGATCTATTAGAGGCATCAGTTGCGAAAAACATGGTTATTCTATAACTGGGTACCGAACCCATATATATATAGAATAGAAATAGAGATCGTATGAATATTAATCGCCGAAATCGATAGCAATAAAATGTTCAATAAAGTCTTCATTAGAATTTGAGTGGGTACGAGAGACACACTGGGTATCACGGACTGGGTACTAGCGGACACATGACGTCTCCGTATACTGTTGAGTTCGGGAGTGATACCGGGCCCCTGGCAAGCGAGGATGTGGCCTGATGCTAAATGACGGTACCGCGCATTTATGTGAATTAATATTCCGCGGGCTGACCCACCGGGCCATTTCTTAAATAAGCAACTGGTTTTGATAGCCACCGATGTTCATTATCCAGACGATGAAATAAATGGTTTTGGATGAAATATATGTTTATTAGCGAAAAAGCTTAGTGGTCAATCATGATTAGCCCGCGGAATCAGTACGCATAAAATCCGCTAGGGGACCGTACGAATTTTCTTATTCGGCTTCGTCCGGTCCATACGTCCGTTGATATCAATACAATTCAATTCAGATCTGTCAAATAAATATCTGTCAGAACATTTCGATGATGTTTTTAATTCAGTTGTAATTAAGTTATTAACTGCCTAGTTCTAATTATCAACTGCAGGTAAAGAACAACGTCATAAAATCCCAAGAATCATGTACCCATTAACTATTCAACCAGTCCTCAATAAGATATTTGTTTTACAGGGTCCAGACTCCAGGGAGGAGGCTGAATGAACCTGTAAAATGATGGAATACACAAATATTCCCGAATCTGATTTAATCAGATATTCACCAGTGGAGCTGATTAAAATAATCCGTCATCTAGAAACTGATAAAATGAACTCGATGTCGGAACACAGTAAACTAATGAAGGACATCAACAAAACGCTTCAACTTCATTTAATGGAAATTCGTGGTTTGAAAGAAGTCAATCAGAGATTGCAGGACGATAACGAGGAATTGAGGGATATGTGCTGTTTCCTGGACGACGATCGACAGAAAGGCCGTAAATTAGCGCGAGAATGGCAGAGATTCGGTCGTTATACGTCGGGCGTGATGAAGAACGAAGTCGCCACCTATCAGCAAAAACTAGAACAATTAGACGCGTGTCAACAACAGTTGATCAGGGAGAATCTGATACTGAAAGAATTGTGTTTATATCTGGATGAAGAGAGGAGTGATTCGATTAGGGATCAGGGAGATGGAGGTAGCATCTGCAGCGGTAGTGTAAATAGCCTGATAGAACCAGCAGCAGCAGCTACTCGCATCAGCGGCGACAATAGTAATCAACAATCAATGAATGGTCAGTATCTTCTAGTGTTGATCTAGTGGGTTTAGAAGCTCCTCTCAT
This sequence comes from Tubulanus polymorphus, assembly GCF_964204645.1. Taxonomy (NCBI): domain Eukaryota; kingdom Metazoa; phylum Nemertea; class Palaeonemertea; order Tubulaniformes; family Tubulanidae; genus Tubulanus; species Tubulanus polymorphus. The sequence goes on along the minus strand of NC_134025.1, from coordinate 791,588 downwards.
TCACTCATGATGCTCTATTTTTTACTCGCAGATAAAACCTATTTGTACATAAAAGATTTAGAGAGTAGAATCAAAGCGTTAGAAGATGAGAAAAAATCAAAAATATCACAGGTAAAAAAAACTGATCTAGGTTTTAGATCACACAGCACAAGATATACCTTGTCAAACTCGGACCAACTGGAGACCGGCGAAATTGCTTGGGTGAAAGGTCAAAAGTATCTAATTTTGGTTATGTCCAAGTTTAATGAAAATTCCCAGTTATGGCCAGGTTCAAGTTAGACTATGAGGTTGACTGTTTTTGAATTTAGGATTCAAACATTGGAAATGAACTAATTAGTAACTGACATAACTGAAAACTGTGTGACTGGATTTTGACTCGAACTATTAATTTTACAGGAATCATTATCAACATCTGAACCACAACCGGCGAAACAACTGAATAAACCTGAAAATAGTGTTATCCACGCTATGAAAGTGAGTATTTGTTCACGGTGGTTTTGGCTTTGTTTACGCTGAATGAATTTGATATATTTCTTAAATATGAATTAACAGATTTTGGAACTGAAAGAGAAAGTGAATAATGTAAATAGTGATGATGATGATGAATTTGACGGTTCACAAAGAGCTATAATTAGGCAGATGTGTAACGTAAGTTTAATGATCCCCATATACAATAAAATCCTGCAATAGGAATGAAAATAACCAAAATTGTTTGCTTGAGCTAGTAGCTTATTGTTTCAATCTTCAGGAATATGTCAAAATAGACTTTAGCTCAAGGAATCATTTCTGACTTGCGGACTGTGTTTAATCAATGGTTATAAAGAGCCAATGTTACAGGATCTGGTTCCACAGTTTTAATTCAGATTTAACCGGCTAGAAAACTAATTTCACTCTGAATCTGATAACTGTAAATCCTGTTTGTTCTGATTGTGAGTTAATTATTTGTATTGTAGGTCGTGTGGAGAAAGTTAGAGAAGTCACCGCAGGGAAGTTCCTTGAGAGGCAACAAATATGAGATGAAATGAATATTCTGTGCTATTAAAACCTACAGTTAATTCCGATGCAAGATCAGATTATTTTCTTAATCAATTAACTAATCATTTGTTTAACGAATTGTTAAATTGTTAATTATTTTGTGTGCTGTAATGAATCAAGTATTAATAATTGTTAATGAAACAGGTTTAACCAGTGATATTTTTATCACTACAGCAGCAGCAGCAGCAGCAGCAGCAGCAGCAGCAGCAGCTCCTGTGATTTGGTGATCTCTATATTCGTCTGTTACATTCGTCCAATTCGCCTTCAATAAACTTTCATATTTAAAATATTCACTTAACGTATTATTTGTGATGGAGAAGGACTAGGATTCTATTACATACTTTATCACAAGAGAAAGATGAGATCCTCTGCATCAGCCTACAGACAATTCCTTCCTCGTCTATTACGAGTTCTGGATGAACCCGAACAGCCCTATCATTAGACGAGACTGACTGGTTTGATGAAGAGATGACTATCAAAAGTTTAGATCAATTGAAAATTTTAAAAAAGAACTCGATCAAGTACAACACCTACCATTGATATTTTATTCTTCAAGAAAAATACAAGCAAACAATTTACAGCAAAATATCTATATACATCAATAAATGAATATATGAGGGATATACATAGCCACATCTATATAATATATAAACACCAGATAATTGAAATCAATTGATTCCTTGTTCGAAATAAACAAGAATTCAATCATTTTATAATTGATAAATACATTCAGATCTATGCCTTATATTTGAGTTATACATGTATAGAGGGGAGGGAGATATAATGATAGAACATACAAACGACGAAGCTGTATTATATATAAACTATAGCTCACATGTATTATCATAATCAGAAAATAAGCTAATGCTACTAATTGAAATGTAATAAGCTATTTATTTAAAGCTAGCCTAGAATTTGACTAAAGTACCAGCTAGCTAAACACTGAGATAATTTGGTTAAAGTATCTGAGAACAAGTTGAGAATTGTTTTATTTATTTAAATGTTTATACGTATGTTTTGTTGAGGGACGGAAATGAGTGGGCCTTCAATTTTCCTTTCAATTTTAAATTTACGAGGGACGGAAAAAATAAGGGCTGTTTCTGATCTCAATACGAGCTTTCAGTTTTACCACTGACCTCTGTATGAGTGGTCATCTTGACCTCTATGCTAGTGGTCAGTTTAACCTCTATGCTAGTGGTCAGTTAGACCTCTATGCTAGTGGTCATCTTGACCTCTATGCTAGTGGTCAGTTTAACCTCTATGCTAGTGGTCAGTTAGACCTCTATGCTAGTGATCAGTTAGACCTCTATGCTAGTGGTCATCTTGACCTCTATGCTAGTGGTCAGTTAGACCTCTATGCTAGTGGTCAGTTTGACCTCTAGGCTAGTGGTCAGTTTGACCTCTATGCTGGTGGTCAGTTTGACCTCTAGGCTAGTGGTCAGTTTGACCTCTATGCTAGTGGTCATCTTGACCTCTATGCTAGTGGTCAGTTTGAGCTCTATGCTAGTGGTCAGTTTGACCTCTAGGCTAGTGGTCAGTTTGACCTCTATGCTAGTGGTCAGTTAGACCTCTGCACGAGTGGTCAGTGGTTTTTAACTTAGGACGGACAGTTTATTTTATCATCATGGGTCTTTATTATATAACGGACGGAAGGAATTCTTTAGACCTGACATGATGGCCAAATTTAACCAAGGACGGAAAAATAAGGGCCTTGATCCCTTTCAGTATATCGCGTTTTTTAGACAACGATCACTTTAGAGGGATCCAATCTTTCCTATATTCAAATACAAAAATAAATTTCTCCATTTAGATATATTTTTTTAAATTGAGCTTTTGAATTTTAGAGATTTTTATTGTTATTGAGATTATTTGGATAATTGGCTATGTAGTGATTAAGGCTTTGAATTAGAACTGAAAATTAATTAAATAAAGTTTTATGGGTTTTAATCATTATTTGCTTCATTTCCTCAACAAAATTCTAGACAGATTTGATGCAGTTCGGTGTCAAATAAAAAGGGAATTCTTAAATTCTCTTTTTATTCGATGAATTAATTTTTAGGCAGATCATCATCATTTTACAAGATTCATCTGGAGAATATATATCTAGAAATACCATCACAAATCACCAGGGGGCACTGCTATACACTGAGTGAGCCCTGAGGAGTGAGGGTGCACAACCTTGCTCACCAGGGGTCACCCCATACATGCGGAGTGAGCCCTGCAGAATGAGAGTGCAGCCCTATCTCACCAGGTGTCACCACCATGGAGTGAGCCCTGGGGAGTGAGGGTACTATCCCAGTTCACCGAGGGCTCACAAAGGGGCCCTGGGAAGTGAGGACTATGATTCAACACAAACATGGACGGCTCACTGAACTGTGTTAAATACAGCGTTTTATCTACAAGCATCAAATAATAAATACAAGCATCAAAATATTCACGTACACAGCACTTATACTTACATTCATAATTGATGAGAGTTTGAGAAGAGAGTTTATTTGAGGGTAGAGTTTATTTGAGGGCAGAGTTTATTTGAGGGCAGAGTTTATTTGAGGGTAGAGTTTATTTGAGGGCAGAGTTTATTTGAGGAGAGAGGTATTGGTAATGGAGAGAAATATATGAATCTTTACCCACTATTTACATTATAGCAAAGGTTAAAACGTTGTGATATGGATGGATGTTTGGGGGATGGATACGTGTCGTCGAGATAAAGAACGACTCACATAATGAGCAACTATAAACCAGGTCTAACACGATCGATCGACGCGACTTGAGTCAACAAACTGATTGTTCAGAAAATATCTGTCAAAATGATATATACGTTGATTGATATGTTGATGTTGTTGTTGGTTGGATGGATTTCAGTCACAATATCAAAATGATTAGAAATTTGTGGATGGATCTTTAGAGAATTGATAAGATTTATGAGTAGAAAAGGCACCAGGGCCCATTATAAACATATTCCAGCAAAAACTAGATCTTTCAAATATAAACATATTTTCTCAATCAATAGTGCTATTATTGATGTATGTAGATATATAAGATATCATCATTCCCAATTTTGAGAATTGTTGAATAAAGGCAGCGGCAGTAAGAGACTGTGAATTGATGGATGTTTCTGGGAAAGATAACGTAGATGAAATAAGTCTCATCAGTATTTCAATATTTACAAATAGCAGTTAATAATGTACATCAAACTAATTACATTGGTAGGTGTCATTTTTTTTCTAAGAAACAAAAACAAAATCTATTGAACTAATGAATAAAACAAGAAATAACCCAAATTCACCAAATCCTTCCCAACTTATAAGTTAGGAAAAATAAATTATAATAAGTTAATTAATTTAAATAATTTAAATAAATATTTCTAACTAAATTAGATAATTCAAAACGAATCTAACTTATCGTCGGAAATATACTTAATAATCAATTCTGTACAATTTAATTTTACTATCGTTCCACAACTGAAATAAATTAAATAATGGATATTTCTATGAACATAGATACTATTTACAGTACAGTTGATATCACAGTTTACCAGCTTTGGGGTAAATCATTATCATTACAAAGTTTTAAATCTTTATCATTTTGCGATTTTTATTTTCTTCTCGAAACCTGCCCGATCAAAATACGAAATAATAAGTTGAGACTTTTTATCGATTAATGTATTTCAATCGAGCGCCAAGTTAAAAACATTTGATTACGAGAGAAGAGCAGAAGGGGAGGGGTGAGGAGGTGAGGAGGGGAGGGGTGAGGAGGTGAGGAAGAACAGCAAGAAATAAACAGCAATACAATGAACAATGAGGTTTTTTTATAAAGCACACAGAGATTTTGCAGAACGATTATTTCTTCTTTCCTTTTGCTGATCCCTTTTTCCCTTTTGCCGAACCCTTTTTTCCTTTAGGAGTCGGTGCTTTATCTAATTCTGCTTCCTGCGCGGCTAATTGTTCTAATCTCAGTCTTTCTGCTGCTAAATATTTTTGTCGAAAAACTTCTCGAGGTTCGTTAAATTCTGCCCTCTTTTTGTCTAAATTTGCCTGTAAAAAATACAAATTAAAATAAATTGTTAGAGGAGATCAAAATAACCTTAAATTATTTCAGTTATTACGAACTTAAGTTCAATCGAGAGTTCATTGATTTCTTTTAAATATAACACTTATTATTTCTATTTTCACGTATAAATTATCACAGGAATATGAGGATGTGTCTATGGGGTAAGGAAACGATGATTCGGGGATTCGGTCAAAACTAAAACAAACACAAATCAACTGAATTATAATTTCTAGAATACCAGGGTATTTTCAAAATTACTCAAAGCTCAATCCAAGTTTGAATGTTTGAAGCTTATTGCTTTAGTGCAAGTTTGTATCGAGCATGAAGCATGTGTTGAGTGTTTGTGTGTGTATGTGTATAGATCTCATGATCCAGTTCTATAGTCCTCAATTGTTATTTCACTTATAGCCAGGCGTAGGTCGACTTGCAACAAGATTGGTAGCAACTTGTCGCATATGGACTGGACGTATGAAACGTGATCATTAGCAACAGTGTTCCGCTAGTCTCCTGGCATTATTGACAGAGACAGACCTACACCCCAGGGCTCAGTTCCATAGTCATGGCTTAGACTTAAGACCAATTTAAGACCATCTTAGTTCTATAACCAATCTAACAACTTAAGACCAGTCTTAAAATTTAAGACCATTTTTGGACTTAAGTCTCAACTGAGGAACCAGCCCCAGGACTTTAGGTTAAATAAAACAATTCAAGATTCAAACATAACCGGAGAACTATAGTACTAGATTTCTAACTATTCTCCATGTGATTCCTGTTGTAATTTCAATTAGATATTTACTCTAAATTTGCACTTAATCAATGAAAACATTTGGGTTCATAAATTTCCTACACGATTACTAGAAACTGATCAAATATTGAATGATTTGATAAAAACAAACCAAAACAACTAACATGCATGAATATATCAGGTGTAATGACATCTAGTTTCACAAAATATAGGTGATTTCTATGGATATGGATTAGCCCATCCTCCCTTGGTAGAGATCAGATCCTGGCGATGCCGTCGGGTAAAAATCCTTGTTGGAGAGGATCAGGATAGACCTAAAAGGTTTACCATTTCAACATTCTAATACCCGGTCCGGTCGGTTGTATGAAACTAAATGTCACTACATAAATAACTTGTAGGTGAAAATAATTCTAAGCATCTAAAACGAAAAGCTAAAAACAGGCTCCAATAAACATTCCATATACATTTATTATTGTAGATCAGTAGTAGTGGAACCATCTGCGGTAAGTGAGGATAGTTGACGATGTCTCATTTGACGATAAGATTCTCTCATTATTTCAATATCAGCTCGAGATTGATCGGTTTGAGCCTAAAATATCAGCGGGGAAAATATCATCAGTTTAAACCACATATTAGTGTTACCAACGCCGTGTCTGAATCCCTGAACTCTCTCTAGCTATATCCATACCGCCCATACAACTCAAGAACACCTCCTGCCTTACCTCACTACCTCCCAAATACTGTTATTTGTAATATACCTCACTAGCTGCCTCACACAGACACCTCTCAATCCCTCTACTATAGTTTTAACCCGACCTCTATAAGACAGCTACCTCCTGACCTCAAAGATACCTCCTGACCTCTATGAGACAGCTGACCTCAAAGCTACCTCCTGACCCCTATAAGACAGCTGACCTCAAAGATACCTCCCGACCTCTATAAGACAGCTGACCTCAAAGCTACCTCCTGACCTCTATAAGACAGCTGACCTCAAAGATACCTCCCGACCCCTATAAGACAGCTGACCTCAAAGATACCTCCCGACCTCTATAAGACAGCTGACCTCAAAGCTACCTCCTGACCCCTATAAGGCAGCTACCTCCCGACCTCTGAAGATACCTGTGTAATATGTAACGTACCTGTAGCTCTTCACACATTTCTAATTGATGTATTTTTAACCAGTTTCGATGTTTACGATCGTTTTCCCTCCATTCTTCAACCTCTTCTCGTAATTGTTTAAATCTCTGAATTTCTTGTTGTTTTTTCTGCATTTGTTCGGCAATTAATTCATCATCTAAATATCGTTTCTCTCCGAATAAACCTCTGTAAACAAACAATCAGTAAACAGTAATTAGTAAACAGTAATTAGTAAACAGTAACCAATAACTAGTAAACAGTAAGCAGTACTGGTAAATTAGTAACCAGTAATTCTCGGTAAACAGTAATTAGTAACCAGTAATCCGTGACAGTGTTCAGTAAACAGTAATCATCAAATTTGAATTTTTCATTTTGTACCACGCGATAAACTGTGATATATTTCCTGCTCTTCTCACCGTTCAAATGGAGTCAGATCGAGTGGTTGCAGTATTTGTTTCGGTGCTGGTGGTTGTGGTGGTTCTGTAGTTAATATAGTATCGCTGTCTACACCTTCTACCGGTGTTACCGGTGTTTGTGAAGGCACCGTGTCTAACATCTCACTTTCCTCTAATTCACTTTCCTCTTTCTTTTCATCCTCGTCGGTATCGGGAACTAAACTGATCATATGCGAGTTCAAATAGTTCAAACGTGATTGTAAAGCCTGTGAATATGAATAATGCCCAGAGATAACAAAGAGTGTTTGATTTCACAAATTTAAAAAAATTGTAAGCCTTGATTAAGAACTGATAAAGACTCAAGTTGACTATATCCTTAGCAATATTAATACTGTATTCAATGATACTATAAGACACAGATCTAGCACCGTTAACACACTATGAGATATCTCTCAAACTCTAATGGTTGGATTCACTGACTGTTTTTCAAAAATGATTAATACCTTTGCAGCTCGACCTGGTTCTGCATCTTCCCAAGCTTTTTTCATAGCACGGATTTCATCGGCTCTTTCCGTGTCTTTCTTTACTTCTATATCTTCCTATAATACATGTACATACACTTTATATATAGTCTCATTCCCCGGAGCCTCCCTTACTCTGACCGGAATCCCCGGAGCCTCCCTTCAACTCACCGTATTTGTTCCGTCACTGACCACTCTCAATACGTAATGAGGTTTCAGGAAATCAAACTGTTGCGACGGTGGCCTTGAACTTTGTCCTTTATCTTTGTCCTTTCCTCCTTTGCCTTTATCCTTTCCTTTACCCTTTGCAGCTGGTGAGGATTTAGTTTCTTTAGACGGAGAAGGAGCTCTTTCTTTCTCCGGTCGATTCACTAACACAGAAATAAAACAAAACTCCGTTAAAATGTTGGGAATCTAGGACGAGTAATATAATTGAATTTCTCTCTTTCATGAAGAATAAAATACACAGTATTTTGTGAATTTGCATAAATCATGTAAATTTCAGGAACCCGTTTGATAAATGTAGCTCCAAGAAAAGTCTAAACATTCAAAATAAACAATGGTAGAATTTGTCACAGTTCGGACAATCATTACGTTGACGACTCATCTAAAGAGTTGTTTGAACATTTAAACAGATGTTTAACTTACGTTTGAGTTCATTTTTCTCTAATTCCATCAACTGTTGAACGAATGTCCACTGATTCTCAGATAAAGGCCAGCTATTACGTAATACTAACGCCTGTATGATGTATTTATGAGGTTTATCTTCCTCCGAATCATCGACATCGGAATGATGACTGCAAACTGCCGAATCTTCACGATTACTTCGCGCCGAATTTACATTACGATTTCTACTTTGACTGCGAGAGACAACTCCGCGATTAGCTACAATACAATAACAGATCAACAAAATCAGAATGCATCCACGCTTCACTGATTCAACTGGAGCAGGTTTAGTAATGTAGAGTATGTAAGCATCCAAACAGAGGAATCATAACTCTGCATAGATTTGAACGTGATGGTATTGCGAGACTCTACTATAGCACAGAACACTGCCTGATAAGCCCCAGTGCACAGATATGTGAATTCCTCCAGGCAATCTGATTGGAGGAGCGGAACAGTTTCGTGCTGTGAAACTGCGCATAGTTGCTAATGTTTTGTCTCTTTGTGCCGGGGGCAGAGTTTGACGATGCCATCAAGTTTGAATCCCTGCTAGCGGAGTATGCTATAAAGCGGATTTGATCACTTCCCTGTATGTGAACACACGTGAAAATCAGCTAAATCTATAATACAGGTCCGCATACAACCTTTTCATCTTAACTTTTGTCTTTTAAACCATTAGTTTATGAGACTGAGTTTAAAATAACAGTGAGAAGAGTTATAAAACACTTACACGTTCTTGAGCTGGATCGTTTCTCTTCTGGTTGAATATCTTTATGGAATATAAATGAAGGAATAACGACATGTCCTTTCCCCGTGGCGCTCATCAATTCCTGTTCGTTGTCTAAAACTTGTAGTTTCACGTAAACATCAGGTTTAGATATCGTTACTTGTAAACTGGTTAAATGATCTTCGATTACTTTCACTGAATATCTATAAAAAAAACATCAGAATTAGTGATAACTAAATCGGTATGAAATATCTATAGCACATGGTATAGAGTAGATGATTGTGGAGCCCACCATGTATGTTCAACCTTGGAGTTATCAGACTGAAATTACTCCAGGGTTCAACACACCTCCTTGTATTACACCTTGTTCCTGTGTATGATCACCTCTCCCTGTATCACCACTGTATTGAGATACCTGTGAATGTTCACCCCTCCTGTATCACCACTGTATTGAGATACCTGTGAATGTTCACCCCTCCTGTATCACCACTGTATTGAGATACCTGTGAATGTTCACCCCTCCTGTATCACCACTGTATTGAGATACCTGTGAATGTTCACCCCTCCCTGTATCACCACTGTATTGAGATACCTGTGAATGTTCACCCCTCCCTGTATCACCACTGTATTGAGATACCTGTGAATGTTCACCCCTCCTGTATCACCACTGTATTGAGATACCTGTGAATGTTCACCCCTCCTGTATCGCCACTGTATTGAGATACCTGTGAATGTTCACCCCTCCCTGTATCGCCACTGTATTGAGATACCTGTGAACGTTCACCCCTCCCTGTATCACCACTGTATTGAGATACCTGTGAATGTTCACCCCTCCCTGTATCGCCACTGTATTGAGATACCTGTGAATGTTCACCCCTCCCTGTATCACCACTGTATTGAGATACCTGTGAATGTTCACCCCTCCCTGTATCGCCACTGTATTGAGATACCTGTGAATGTTCACCCCTCCCTGTATCGCCACTGTATTGAGATACCTGTGAATGTTCACCCCTCCCTGTATCGCCACTGTATTGAGATACCTGTGAATGTTCACCCCTCCCTGTATCACCACTGTATTGAGATACCTGTGAATTTTCACCCCTCCCTGTATCACCACTGTATTGAGATACCTGTGAATGTTCACCCCTCCCTGTATCACCACTGTATTGAGATATCTGTGAATGTTCACCCCTCCCTGTATCACCACTGTATTGAGATACCTGTGAATGTTCACCCCTCCCTGTATCACCACTGTATTGAGATACCTGTGAATGTTCACCCCTCCCTGTATCACCACTGTATTGAGATACCTGTGAATGTTCACCCCTCCTGTATCGCCACTGTATTGAGATACCTGTGAATGTTCACCCCTCCCTGTATCGCCACTGTATTGAGATACCTGTGAACGTTCACCCCTCCCTGTATCACCACTGTATTGAGATACCTGTGAATGTTCACCCCTCCCTGTATCGCCACTGTATTGAGATACCTGTGAATGTTCACCCCTCCCTGTATCACCACTGTATTGAGATACCTGTGAATGTTCACCCCTCCCTGTATCACCACTGTATTGAGATACCTGTGAATGTTCACCCCTCCCTGTATCACCACTGTATTGAGATACCTGTGAATGTTCACCCCTCCTGTATCACCACTGTATTGAGATACCTGTGAATGTTCACCCCTCCCTGTATCACCACTGTATTGAGATACCTGTGAATGTTCACCCCTCCTGTATCACCACTGTATTGAGATACCTGTGAATGTTCACCCCTCCCTGTATCACCACTGTATTGAGATACCTGTGAATGTTCACCCCTCCCTGTATCACCACTGTATTGAGATACCTGTGAATGTTCACCCCTCCTGTATCACCACTGTATTGAGATACCTGTGAATGTTCACCCCTCCTGTATCACCACTGTATTGAGATACCTGTGAATGTTCACCCCTCCCTGTATCGCCACTGTATTGAGATACCTGTGAACGTTCACCCCTCCCTGTATCGCCACTGTATTGAGATACCTGTGAATGTTCACCCCTCCCTGTATCGCCACTGTATTGAGATACCTGTGAATGTTCACCCCTCCCTGTATCGCCACTGTATTGAGATACCTGTGAATGTTCACCCCTCCCTGTATCACCACTGTATTGAGATACCTGTGAATTTTCACCCCTCCTGTATCACCACTGTATTGAGATACCTGTGAATGTTCACCCCTCCCTGTATCGCCACTGTATTGAGATACCTGTGAATGTTCACCCCTCCCTGTATCACCACTGTATTGAGATACCTGTGAATTTTCACCCCTCCCTGTATCACCACTGTATTGAGATACCTGTGAATGTTCACCCCTCCCTGTATCACCACTGTATTGAGATACCTGTGAATGTTCACCCCTCCCTGTATCACCACTGTATTGAGATACCTGTGAATGTTCACCCCTCCTGTATCACCACTGTATTGAATTACCTGTGAATGTTCACCCCTCCTGTATCACCACTGTATTGAGATACCTGTGAATGTTCACCCCTCCTGTATCACCACTGTATTGAATTACCTGTGAATGTTCACCCCTCCCTGTATCACCACTGTATTGAGATACCTGTGAATGTTCACCCCTCCCTGTATCACCACTGTATTGAGATACCTGTGAATGTTCACCCCTCCCTGTATCACCACTGTATTGAGATACCTGTGAATGTTCACCCCTCCTGTATCACCACTGTATTGAGATACCTGTGAATGTTCACCCCTCCCTGTATTCACTTACCTGTGTATGATCATATGTTTATTAGGGATGTAATAATCTCTCAATTCTCTCATATTAAACGACGCGTTCACTTCATTTTTAACAGGAGCAGGAAGTGGACTTAATGAACCAATCAGACGCATTCTCCATTTACCGGTGGGTAACGGTAAATCAGTCGTTCTCGCTTCAGCAACAAACGTGTATCCCAACTATCAATATATACAAACAATCTCATATTATCTGATATCAATATCAAACACTGAGACATTATTTCATGATATCATGAAATATCAATATCAAACAATTTTCACAACTTGACATTTTTTCAATCTATAAACATATCACATTGATTAACATTATTACACACCTTGTTTTTCTTGTAAACATATGGCGCCACCTTCTGGAAAACACGAGGAATCTCTTCTCCGGTGTCATTGTTTATTACGCGTAGTAAACAAGTCGGGATTGAAACGTATAGTTTTGGTACAGCTAACATATCCTCACTTACAAAAAATACCTCCCTACAAAGTATCATAATACCAGTAATAATATCTTATCACAATATGAGATATTGGAATGAAGGATATATAGTTCTCGGTTTAAGTTAAAGATTAAAACATTAGAAATGATCTAGTCCTAACTGTAAAACTTAGCCAAGAAATGTGCACTGGCTCCAGATACCTGTTGCTCAGAAGGTGGTTAGATACCATAGTGAATTGCATTTTTCAAGATTCCATAATGTTTATCCATTGGTGTTAACTAAACCCATCTCTCGAACGACTGAGCAAACGATTGATTGAATAAATGATAGAGAATGAATAATTACCTGAACACTATGAACCACGTATGAGCCGGTTGTTCGGGATGAACTCCTGAATAATCGGCGTATGAAATTTTATTCCACTCATCTTTATGAAACGAATATCTCGACATTAATTCACCGTCGCTTTTAAACATTGTTCTAAATAAAGCTAATCCGTTCTGATCGGATTGTTGTTCTAAAACCGCCCACGCTTTCAGTAATGTCTCCTGCACTTTTAAATTATCTTCAGTTCCTGTAAATAGAAAAAATTCACTCAGTTCAATAAAATTCTTCCACAGTGATCCACAAAGGAACTATGTACTTTTTGCCTATATTTGATTCCTGGGTTGTTTTATGGTTTAAGATCTTTGAAGTTGTTTTACTGTAAAGCTTTAAAAAGAAATCACATTATCAAAAGTTTAAACTTGTATTCAGTGTTTCAGTCAGGACAGATTGAAGTGTAACTATTTAACCCTTTCAGTGCTGACTAATTAATACCCTATAGTGCTAGAGATAATTTGAAAATTTTTAAAAATTCCGCCCTAGTGTGTTGAAAAGGGAATACCACTATAGTGCGTCTACACCGCGGCGCGGTGTATCGTTAGTTACTAATATTTCACTATGTTTGACAGGTGCTGCCATCATTCAAGAGAGATAATTACTAATTACTAATTACATCAATACACCGCAGTGCGGTGTACTAGCAAAATCTATCACTGGTTCATACACCGCACTGAAAGGGTTAAGAATGATTGTAATTACCGGGAGTACGAGATGAACGTATTTTCCTGACATAGTAACCTCTCCAAAGTCTCTGTATTTTTACACTTGCTACGTGCTCCTCAGGAGTCGGTTCACGATTCACCCACGTTTCTACTTTCTCTTGATCTAAAAAACAAAATATATTTTCATTATTAACTCAGTACACTTTTTAACACTCAGTATCATTCACTCAGATATCAAACTCGCACCATGCTCCTAGTTGTGAAGAATGACATCAATCAGACTAAGTAATGACTGATTTCAGAGTGAAATTTGAACTGGATAGTAGTCATCAAGATCAGTCATAGAGCAGGGAGATGGAAAAGACAGTATTGGGGGTAATTGGAGCAATGAGATGGAGTAGACAGTATCCAGGGGATTAGACGAGAAGATACTCAATATCCGTGTATGATGATAACGAGAGAAATCCCACAATAATGAAGCCATCACCAGTACGCCTGATGATGGCTAACAGTTGTTAGCCGAAACGTTGCTCCTCAAATATAATCATTCTGATATAGAATTTTCAATCTTGGCTTCGTTATTGTGGGATTTCTCTCGTTATCCGGGGGGTTATTGGAGCAAGAAGATGGAGTAGACAGCATCCGGGGATACTGGAGCAGGGCGATGGGAGAAACAGTTGGTTAGGGTTATGTGTGCATTACCTGTTGATTTAACTTGTTCCTGTTGTTGATTCTGTTGTGCAGCTTGAGATGCTGTTAGAAAAACAAACACAAACAAACCACTCAAAATATGAGAAACAAAGTTAACACAGTGCGGTTAAACATTGACAGACAACACGATGGGCGGAGCTACATAGACAGACAACAAAGTGGGCGGAGCCATAACCCGTGATTAAATACGTTTTCATGAAATAAAGAATGTGTCCTTATTCCACAGTGTCTCGATTAGAATTTGACCCGAGAGTTCAAACATCGAAAATGAAATGATTTCAAATCTCAAGAGTCAAAATGAACCGATAATTGTGGAACTGGATTCAGGATGAAAGTGCAGGTTATATCAGAGATATCGTAGTTAGAAACGTAGAAACATAGATTCAAACGAGATTCAAACGAGATTCAAACGAGATTCAATCGAGATTCAAACCAGATTCAAACGAGATTCAAACGAGATTCAAACGAGATTCAATCGAATGTAATTATGGTTTTAGATACTTACGTTTTTTACCAGGTTTATTCGCTGAACCTCTGTGCGATGTTCCACCGGTCGCTACAAACAAACAAACAAAATCATCATCAAACAAACCTCAATTAATAGTTACTGTAAATTCTAGATTAGATACATCACTGACAACTACAGTTACTGTAAACCTGAGTTTGTTAGTTTTACTGCAGTTATTGTAAAATTACTGCATTAAATCAATATTGAAGTTAATATATTCTACATATGAAGCATGGTTATAACTCTCCCGCTAAAATACAGCTAAAAAAACCTTTTTACTAAACTGGGAACTTCATCCCTTAAACATGAGTTACACTCGGTCAGTTTAACACACGTCTTCAAATATTAATTACTATAATAATGAATGCTACGTTATGAGTCTATGGAGGGAGGGAGGTCACTGGCACCTCAGGGGAGGTCACCATTCTACCTCCTCAGCCTTATACGTTAGTGTAGAGTATAGTTACTACACTTACCAGCAGGGGGCGGATTTTCTGAAATGATTTTATATTGATTTTTACCGATTCGAACCTCAGAATGATTTCACTATAACGAGTGATGGTTAAGCAAACTTACCGGGTCGACTGGATCCAAATGTGAGTCCGAGCGGATTGGGAGTGATAGCGTCATAGTTAAACACCCTCCAGGCAAACGCCATTTCAGGATTGAGAATCTCAGTCAAACCTTTCTTCAACATTTCATACAACGAGTGATTAAACAACTGAAAATAATAATTCCGTCAGTAAGACTATTGTGTTATTATGAAAATGAAACTTTATTCAGTGAAACATGAACCAGTTCTACCTCAAACTATCATATCTAGGGAATAATAGCATTGAATATCTGACATTTTGTCAGCTCTTATAGACATACATATCTATGAGATGACTGAAGTGGAATTTTGCTAAGCCTTCATCAGAAAAAGATCATTGTAAGTATTTAAAAGCCTATTTGAGATAAACTAAAATATTCTCTTGGGTTTGATTTAATTCCTATCTATATATTGTAATATGATAATTACGTACCTCAAAATGTTGAACTTTAGAGATAGTTTTGATATTTCTATGAGGACAGTGTAATTGAATCAGTTCATCCCAGGATTGTTTGAATCCTTCAGTTTCATGGAATGTTTGTATAACTTTACCAATAGCTGAGATCAGTTGTGTAGCGCTGTCAATGAATCGACAACTTTCCTACAAAATATAAACATCATTAACTATTTCAATACCACCCATAATGAGGACTAATTCGGAAATAAACGAGCAATTCAGGGACTGCAGTTGTTCTGACCACAGTAATGATTATAATTGAAGTAAGGTACCTTGGTAAGATGAGGCATAACGGTCTCTTCATCTCCAAATACAAATGGAACACTTGAACATAAATGAACGTGATGTCCTAATGGCGAAGTCATATTGATCTTTAATACATGACGGCTAAAAAAACAAAATTCATTCATTCGTTATCTTCAATCATTGACAGCAAAGAATTAAGAGAAAGAATAAAATCTTCAATCTCCTCAAGTTTCGTCATTTTCTGTATCTGAATGATCAATCAAATACAGATTGTGCTGTGATCATTAACTACCATAGTAACTAGCACCCAGTTCCACAGATCCGGTTTTACCCTATAGAGGTATCATTAGTTCAATTCTATTGTCTTATCTTAATTATAGGGAGTTTTAATAGGGAGTCAAATTCAGCTGGATCCAGTTCCAAAATTATCAGTTCAGTTTGACTTTTATCAGTTCATCATTTCCAATGTTTTAAGTCAGATATCGACTGATGAATGTTGAACTGGATGCCGGTTCTAATCTGTGCCCTTCCTTACCCGGCTGGTAGAGTCATCACAGCTACTTTAGTTCCAGTCGTTCTTAGTCGTAATATTGGTTGACCAGTGACAACACTCTTCCAGGAATGAGGTTCTGCTACTAGAGTTCCAGGTTGGAGTGGCTGTAGTAAAGAATCTATGTTACCAGAACCTACATAAAATACATCGTAACATCAATCATTAATAAACACAACAAAATATTATCAAGAGCTCTGAAAAATTCACATCACCAATGAAACTAAAGTAATTTGCTAAAATACCAACACCCAGTTCCACTATTCTAGACCCAGTTCCACAGTTCACAGTAAAGATCTTTCTCCAGGGATAAAACAATAGTTCAACATAACTTTACCTACAACTGTGGAACTGTGATCAAGCTTTGACGGATTATTCCAACTAAGGGAAAAATATCAAAATTCCTTATTCTCTGATTAGGTTGAACTCTGTAGAAATAGTTTTCATTTGAAGCCATTATTTCGTATTTCATTAGAAACAAAGGTCAAATATTAGCGACATTTTTACTGCATTAAAACAGTGTTAATAAAAAGCAAACATGTTAAACTAGAAATGATAACATTGTCACCAAAATAAAACATTTTTAAAGATAAGAATTAGAATCTTAACGAACGAAGTGAATATTCACTTAAATCTAGAAAACCAGGTCCAGGATTCAGTTCCACAATTGTGAGTTAGAGTTAACATCAAGTTAAAATTAGTTCATTTTCAATGAGTTAACTCTTAAATCAGAACTGTAAAACCGGTCCCAGAATTTTAACTGAAAACATCAAGTATTAATTGAACATAATTAGTTGCGTCGATTAGAGAATTTTAGAACCTACCGTCTTTTTGACTATGAGAATCATCTGTGAAAATCACAAGCAGCAAAAATAAAATATTTCAGAGATTGATATTTGTGTGAGATTTGTATTTATATGTATATACATATATTCAAGGAGTGTTCAGTAGAGAGAGAGAGAGATGAATAAACCACTTACCGTCACCGGCAACCGATCCTAAATTTGATGGTTCTTTTTCAACGTCGGATTTTTCTTTTCCGCGTAAACTGATATGTGATTCTTTACCGCTGGCGAGAGTGGGCGGTTCATTCCATCGCGACAGACATGAGAATGATACCACTATTTCTGTCGGCTTCAAATTGTCGGCAACTTTCAGGAAGGTAAAGGAATTAAACATTTAACTTTTATTTCATGTTTTGAAAATATCTAACAATTCAAGGATGTTTCACATATTGAAATGGATAGATTTACATCATCAATATTCATCATATCAATAAACTATTATCACCCTAGTTTTGGCCTGCCCTGATTGTTTACATCAGGTGACCAGTTCGCAACCAATCAGAGCCCTGGGGTTAGTCACTATGGAAACCCTAACCCTAGGTTTGGCCTTATGTTTACATCAGGTGATCGCTCTAGACCAATCACAGCCCTAGAGTTTGTCACAATGGAAACCCTAATTTGGGCTTGATATTACAATAATAGAGCTCAACAGCTCACATCATGTGACACCTCTAGACCAATTGGAGCCATTTGAAAAGTCAACTTGTTTATGATATGATCAGTGATTTATTTCCTGAATATTTTATGTTATAAGAATAAAATGAAAATGGTTTTGTCTAAAAGGATACACAAATATAATGGAGATCTGTCTTCATACGATGCCTTGAAAATAATCAGAGAAATATTCAAATTAAACACTAGTTTTTTCTATCATTAGAGAGCTGAATAATTGCTGAATGTTAGAAGTGCTTGAAGCTGAAGCAATAAGAAATAGTGTTATATATATAAACAGACAGAAATATAGCAGCAATAACTTAAATGGATCCCCAAAAGTAAGACATTTTGCTGCCCTTCAGTATCATTGTACCAAAGATTGATTACCCTTGTCATCCCATCATCTTGTCCCCATCCCCACTTGAGCAGCCCACCATATGAACTGATATGATGTACTCACAGATATAGGTGATGGAGGATAACTACTGCTAAGAGGTCGTGTTATAGGAGCAGGAGTTGAAGCTGGTGCAGCAGCGGAGGATGAAATAGTTGATGGAGAGGACATATTTACCACTGCTGTTGTTGGTGCACTTTTCTTTTCAGATTTACTGCCACCACCACCACCAGTGCCGGCACCGGAACCAGCAGTGCTTCCACCGCTCATTACATTACTCTGTAAAAACGTCACCAAACCATTTTAAAACTATATTTATAACATCAGCAACTAATCCAGCATCTCACCCTCCAGCCTCAATATCCCCTCTCCAGCTTCAGTATCCCCCCTCAAACCTCAGCGACTGTATCTCACTGAACCGATGTCATAAATATAGTTTTCACTTGTTAAACACATGAAGTCATCATTGTTAAATAAAATCAATTCAGATTAATTTACACTGAAAACATGAAGAGATTTATTTGAAGTAAACTGTATTTGATAAGGCTTCACAGAGACAACAACCTACAGCTATCCACTATCCACCATCCACCCTACAGCTAATCTACTATCCCTCAACCAGAAAGCAATAATTAAGTTCTATAAATAACCATCAATGTTTATCAGTTTATGAATGTTTGATCTTCAAAATGTTGCTATAATTTCTAACACATGCTTCTAGCTAAAACAACAAGTTCGAATTTCCAAAATAGTTTTTTTATAGAAATATAGAGAAGCATTGATTGCAATATGTGCATACAGTATTAGATAATTTCAGATATCAGTCGATTCTAAATTAACTTCCAAAGTTTTATTTGTCCTAAAATAAGCTATTGAACGATGATAATGTATTTTTACCTGATTGATTTTATCCAGTTTCTATTGTACGCATAAAAATTGATATAAATAAATAAAACTCAGTGATAAAAATAGAAAGAAAATATCGAACTGAGATATCAATAAATATGAAGATGGGAATCTGAGGAATAATCTCTAAAAGCAGCTGTCGCTGGGACAGGGTTAATAATACTGACACTTCAATAAGATAAACTAGTAGTTTGTAAGGTAGATGATTAATAGTGCAGTAAGTTAGAAACAAACAAATATAACAAACTATGAATAAATGATCTTAAGTAAATGGATTGTACGTACCTTCATATCGGTATGTTTCTGGTTTGTAGGGTACGTATTCGGTTTGTGATACACAATCAAAGTTCTGAAATAATCCAAATAAAAATTACCAGTTACAAACTGACTGACCATAACCGTGAAAATAAATCAGTGTCAAGTGATCAGACCTGATAGGACCTGACACGGCCTGGAACAAACACAGCCCAGGAACCAATTGCCGACTCAGGACCCAGTAACCGAGTCATGGCTTAGGTGTAAAATCATAAGATTCGTTCTTAAGTTGTTAGATTGATTATAGAACTTAGAATATTAGACTGATTTTAATTCTAAGCCGTGGCTCAACAGCTGAGCCCAGAAATGATCAAACGCACAATGAACTTACTTGAAACATTTACAAAATACATCAAAATCAACCCAGATTTGTTTATTAGTTTTATCATCAGGTGTGATATCAGCAGACGCAGCTGTCGGAGACGAATCTTCGATAGTTTTATCAGATCGCGGAGTTTCACCCAGTTCAGAACCCTCGATACCATCACTCATTGACGGAGCGCTGCCTTGTTTGGATTCTATACAACAGAAAAACACTAGATCAGTAAATGTGGAGGACAAAGTATGAAACTACCTGCACCAAGTTCAACAGTTCTGCAATAAGTTTCAGTTAAAATTGGTTTATTTCCATCAGAGTTTTAATTCTGAGAACTGGATTCTGAAATGTGGATACAGAACAGTGGAACGGGATGTGGAACTATGTTTAATCATATAGAGTCCATGGTTCAATGAATTGTATGTAGATTATCTCTTCACTGACACTTTACCTTTTTCCGTTCGTTCTGCTGTAGATATTTTTTTCGTTGCTGAAGCAGTTCGATCTTTACTTTTATCTAAATCTTTCGAAGGTTTCTTCGAGGCCGACTTCGCCGTCTAAACAAATCAAATTTACAATATTTCATTCAAATAGGTTTAACGTATATAAACTGCACAAGTAGCTGAGTTTGTTAGCTTTTATATAA
Source organism: Tubulanus polymorphus (assembly GCF_964204645.1). Taxonomy (NCBI): domain Eukaryota; kingdom Metazoa; phylum Nemertea; class Palaeonemertea; order Tubulaniformes; family Tubulanidae; genus Tubulanus; species Tubulanus polymorphus. The sequence continues at coordinate 770,895 of NC_134025.1, read as the reverse complement.
ATAAGGCAAGCTGATTTGATTAGAGCTGGAATAGGAATCAACATGCAACTAGATGGAATTATTAACAGACAGTTTTACGTTTCCAAAATAAGTTCATTTTCCATGAACCACGGAGCTGGATTTTCAAACACCAGGATCCAGTTCTACAGATATCTGTTCAGTTTGACTCTATCAGTTCATTTCCAACAATTCAACCAATGAGTCATATTTCAACTATGCAATACGTCCAATTCGGCGAAAAATTCAAAATCAAGTTTTCTGTTTAGCCGTTATTGTTATTTCATGTTTTAAATTAACCGTTCTAAGCATAAACTTTTCCGTGAATCAAAACCCTGAATTAAATATAAACAAACGAGTTTTCAAAGAGATATTTGACATTTCGACTCGGTGTTTGGTATATTTTTCATCGATGTTACTGAAAAGTTGATTCAATTTCTAATTGAAATATAGAAGAACTGGATGTAAAACGGATGTCACTTACTGTTGTTGTATGTTCAGACATGATTGAAGAAGGTCTACGCGAAGTAGACGGTGATTTATCACGTTGTTTTTTTCCTCCATCTTTAGTTGTTTTTTTATCAGTGATGATATTGTTGTTGTTGTTAGGTATAACGGGATTGGTTTCGATCGCTGCGGGCTGTTTTTAGAGAAGCAAAGCAAAGCATTCAATACTGATTTTCACCTATGTATCAGCTATACAGGACTGGTTTTATAGTTAACCCTAAAGTTCTTTAACCAATGTAGCATTTACGAAATAACTTGAAATACAGTGAAACTTCATGATCATGTTGATGACCGATCCAAATGATGAACTATATATCAGTAAATAGAATTATAAATACAACTGGTATTCTTAACTAGAGATGACTTCAGAATTCAGTTCCACTGTATTAGACATTTTTGCCTACGGTTAAACTATGATTTAAAGTCTATATAATTCGTTTCTTATTATCATAGAAAATATCAGTAATTAATTGAAAATGATGAACGTAACGAATGTTCATAAATTTGGAACAAATATTCAACAAGAAAAGTGGCAGAAACTGAGAGATTGAGACAGAGAGCGGTGAACATTCAACAGAATACGGTGATATATTCTTAGCTGTTTCCAAAATCAAAAGAGAAAGATGAATTTAGAACTGGGATATCAATTAATATATGAGTTATATAGGCAGCAGCAGCTATTTGTTGATTTATCTGCATTTATAAATTATTATATTGGATGTTAAATGAAGCTGATAATATAATTTGGCAATTTGGGCAGCAATGGGTAGGGGGTAGTGGGCAGTGGAAGTATACTCGGGGCAGTGGGCAGTTGGGGCAGTATAGAGTGGACAATGGGCAGTGGTAAGTGGACATGGGGAGGAGTAGGGGGTAAAGCAAGCAACTATATACCATCAACTGTGCAGATGAATTATTCCTCATTTCAATAAGGATTGATTCATATTGTAACGATACCCCTGAACACACTGCTGGTGCTTGTACAATGAATTGAGTTCTTGGGTTAAACACGAAATAAAGAGAAGAAATAGATTGAAATGAAATGTATTTCCCTCCCTTCAACCTGAGATCTAAGATAAAAGGATAGTAGAAACACTGCACAGTAGATTGAGGTATATATATAAATACATACAGTAATAGTAATCTCTACCCTCGGTGCTTCCTGCTCGATCTGCTCACTAGGGGGCTCCACCGGCGTTTCCGGGATACTCTCATCGGTTTCCTCGATAGCGGCGACACCTGTTGAGCCCTGGCGTGAACCTCCTCGTTCTAGAGCTGATTTCGGGCGATGACTGAAAACGGAAAACGAGAATTAGATGAAATGATCGGAGATTGTTAGAATATCAGCAGCTCGATACGGATCAGAACTCACGTGTGAACTGGAATCGGAACCGGACTAACTTTATAATTCAGGAACGGTGACGTTACATGTAAACATTGAATTCGCTTCTCGATTTCTTCTTCTGTGAAAATGATACAATTCAACTATGAATCAAAAGATGAGGCAGTGGACCCCGACTGGGCCACAGTGGGCTCCAACTGGGTCACAGTGGGCTCCAACTGGGCTCCAACTGGGCCCTGAGTGGACACTGGTTTCTTTTCAATATATATAATGGTGGCAGAATTCTTTGGCCTTTCTCCATCAAAGAAACCACAAACCAGCTACTAATAATACCCGCAGTGAGCTCAGAGGTTTGAGGGGAACCTGCTAATAATTCCCCCTCATTGGTTTGAAGGGGAACCTGCTAATAATACCCATTCAGTGAGTTGAGGGATGAAAATAATAATTACCTTTAGGTTCATCAGTTGGCAGTGGTTTTTTAATTCTAGGTCTGATAGTTTTCCAGTTCGGTATAACCTCAGGAGGTGGGGGAGGTTCCAGAGGACATGATCTAGTTTGTGTAATCCATACAGGATGTGGATACATGTGAGATAATCCCATCTGTCTTAATCTTTCACTCGCATCGGCCTAAAAATCAATATCAATCAATATCACATCAAACAGGCAATTAAAGATAGTTATTATTGATACATAGACCAACGAAAAACAGGTTAGAGACAATGAAATATAGACTGTCGTTTCAAATATCTGGGAATAGATTTTACGAGAACGTACCATTTCAGCTAACAGTGAAACTCGTACTGGGTATTTCGGTAAACTGTTATAACTGGCAAATACAACCATTTCTGGTGATTCCGGTAAAACTGTCTCTTCACCAATATTCGATTTCTCTTCTACAAAACAAACGAATAAAGATAAATAATTGTGAGTTCAATTCACCGAGTTCCTAACTCGAGAATGGGGTCTGGATAATTCAATGTTAGACAATGATACGAATAGTTAGATAATGAGACGAGTAGTACTTTATAGGTTAACTATTCATTTGACGCACGAGCTTTCGCTACTAATGAATAGAAGCTTCATCAGGTGAATCAACCTATGTAGTTCTACTTGTCTCGATATTTATTCTAAACCCGGTCAACACCAGGCTACTCTACGAATCTACTTATAGATTAGAACGGTTCTAAGATCCGTGTTTGAGTTCGGTGGAAATTCAACTCGCAGGAATCCACCGATAAGAACTTACTGTGTTTATCCTTATCTTTGTCTTTCTTATCTTTTCCATCTTTTCCTTTATCTGAAACGCATCAATCGATCTATCGTTATTATACTCCGTTTTACAGCAGTTTTACGATATAATTTGAAACATAATTCACAATTCAAACCTTTTCCCTTTTCTTCTTTCTTCCCGTCTTTTGTTTTCTCTTTCTCTAGTTTCTCTCTTGTGTCCGTACGTTCGCAATCTTTATTCTCCTGTAATCAATTAGTATCGATTAAGGCCGATAGATGGCACTACTGTGCTCCTCTTGGCGACTGTCGTCATGAAGAGAATTGTTTATGATAAACAAATGTAGATGTTTGATAATAAGACGACCAACCAGAACGGAGTATAAATCATAGACACAACCAACCAGCAATTCCTCTCAAATACATCATTATCATTTATTATACACTCAAAACAGTAAGCTACAGGCAGGGGACGAGGGGTCGTGAGAGGGGAGGGGGCCACATGGGTGATAGGGGCAGGAGATAGGGGGTCACATGGGTGATAGGGGCAGGAGATATCAGTGAACATTCTATGATCTATAAGTTTAGTTAAAGATGACTCGGATAGTTTGTAGGGGAGCGTGGAGGTGAGGTGGAGGACTGGATCACAGGTGATAGGGCAGAGGAGGAAGTGTAAGAATATGAAAGGGATACACAGAGGGGTCGTCAGTGGTCTGATAGGTTAGATAGCTCAGTGTAGGGAAAGGGAGGTAGAGGTATGATATTTACCTGGTTAGTATCGTCAGTATCATCCGATGAATTCAATGGTTTGGGGAGAGGGGAGGGGGAGGGGGAAGGAGGTATAATATTTACCAGGGTTGTATCCCCAGTATCATCCGTTGAATTCAATGGTTCGGGCTGAATTGAAAGGAGAGGGAGAGGGAGGGGGAGGAGAGGGAGAGGGAGGGGGAGGAGAGGGAGAGGGAGGGGGAGGGAGAGGGAGGTATAATATTTACCAGGGTTGTATCCTCAGTATTCTCCGGTGAATTCAATGGTTCAGTTTCCGGTAATTTCCATTCATCTAACGACGTTTTTAATAAATCCCAAATTTCTTCCATATGTCCGTATCTATCAATACAAAATCAATAATATTGATTATTCATATACGCAGTTTATTGATTATTGTGTGACTGATGTTTTCAGGGATGGATTTCAATGAAAATTACTTCATTAATTGTCACTGAAAAATTGATTCACATGTTTTTCAGGTAAAACGACACTTTCTGAGATGATTAAACGATGATATCGAAATCAGTTTGTTTGAAATTTGCTGCTATTCTTTCGAGGTAATTTTACATTTTTCATAGTTTACGAGGATTAGAAATATCGAAATATTCCGAGACAATTCTAAGAACTGCAGGTAAAATATCGGATATCAATTGATGGTTTTAATTTGTTGATATCTCATTTTACACATCACAGGATTATCAACAAACATCTTCGAATCTAGTGGTAGCACCGGGAAAAAACTCATCTGAGCAGAATTACAGATCAGAAAACCATCAAAATTGAAAACCAAGCAAATCATCAAAATATCGAAATATGTCATCAATATCAACTGAAAAATATCTTTAAACTTTCAAACATGAAAAAACCAAACAGAAATGAACTGAGGCGGTATTAGAGATGTCACACATACAGATTGTTACGGGATTCAGTTTCATTATTGAGAATTCTTTCATTATAAATTGCACTGAATAAAGAAAATAAGATTATTATTATTATTATTATTATTATCATCATCATCATCATCATCATCATCATCATCATCATCATCATCATCATCATCATCATCATCATCATCATCATCATCATCATCATCATCATCATCATCATCATCATCATCATCATCATCATCATCATCATCATCATCATCATCATCATCATCATCATCATCATCATCATCATCATCATCATCATCATCATCATCATCATCATCATCATCATCATCATCATCATCATCATCATCATCATCATCATCATCATCATCATCATCATCATCATCATCATCATCATCATCATCATCATCATCATCATCATCATCATCATCATCATCATCATCATCATCATCATCATCATCATCATCATCATCATCATCATCATCATCATCATCATCATCATCATCATCATCATCATCATCATCATCATCATCATCATCATCATCATCATCATCATCATCATCATCATCATCATCATCATCATCATCATCATCATCATCATCATCATCATCATCATCATCATCATCATCATCATCATCATCATCATCATCATCATCATCATCATCATCATCATCATCATCATCATCATCATCATCATCATCATCATCATCATCATCATCATCATCATCATCATCATCATCATCATCATCATCATCATCATCATCATCATCATTATTATTATCATTATCATTATCATTATTATTATTATTATTATTATTATTATTATAATTTCACTCCGACTCAAACCGAGGAATCAATTTCATAGTTCTCAGAAACATTTAATTGAATAAATCAAAGTAAATTTAATAATTGGTTTGTGTGACATGGAATCTTATTCAAACTCAAAACTTACTGTAAAGGTATAACTTCAGGCAGCCAACCAGTTAAACATTGTATAATACTGAAATCACCGAATTCACAACATTGACTTCCACCGCTATAACTGTAACATATACATATATATATATATATAATCATTACGTAGATGCAGGTATCACATTACTAAAATCAGCTCTATTTTTTTAGTCTCAATTTCTATTTCCAATTCAATTTACTAAGTGTAAGTCATTTGAATAAGTTGTCACAACTATGACAACTTCTGGGGCTTGGTTTCATAGTTTCGACTTAAGACAAAATGTGGTCCTAAATCTTGAGATTGGTTTTAAGCCGTTAGATTAGCAGTATAACTAAGATGGTCTTAGATTGATAGTAAGTGTAAGATATAACTATGGAGCCGGCCCCCGGGAGTTTCACTGTATAAAGATCTAATAGAAAACTAACTCGAGAGCCGCAACTTTCAGTAAAGCTTTAGTCAACAACATCGGCCATAATTCATGTTTCAGAGACGTAGCCGGTAACAACAATCGATCAGTTTCATCGAACGGTAAATTATCATCGACAATAATCTTCCTCCAAACACCCTAAAAAACACAGAAATAAGATACTAGTGAAATTAACGAATATAAACGACTAGATGAACAGCGATGGTTGTTAAACAATGGGATGAGACTGTGTGTGTGTTAGACTTCATTGTGTAATCTGATTCCTGTTGATAATTATCAACTCTGCTCTCTCTCCCTCTCTCTCCCTCTCTCTCCTCTCTCTCTCCTCTCTCTCTCCTCTCTCTCTCCTCTCTCTCTCCTCTCTCTCCTCTCACTGTCTGTCTCTGTTTCTGTTCTCTGTTTCTGTGAGATTTAGATTCATATTACCTACGATTCACTTTGATGTTGAATAAAAACTTTACCCGACTTTTACGGCCGTCCATAAAAACCTTCGAGGCCCAATTAACTTCACGAACACTTCCATATCAAAAATAATTCCCAAACGCTTTTCAAAAGATGAAAGTTTTTTTTATTATTTTCATAGAAGTTTTTTAAAGTTGACGACAGCTGATAGTATTGATAAAACTGTGACAATGATGAAGCAAAGTTCACAGTTTTCAGTTTCAATACTACAACACACACACACAGATATCACTGTTTAAACAAACTCACTGTTCAATGTTTATGTAATATATACTCTACTGTACAGCCAGGGTACATCCAGACTGGATCAAAAGCACATAATAATAATAATAATAACAATAATAATTATAATAATAATAATAATAATAATAATAATAATAATAATATGTGTTTTATATAGCGCTAAATCCAGCCCATGAAAAAGCCACTCAGAGCGCTTCACATAAAAGCCTCAGTAAAGAGGAAATGTTTAAGTTGCCTCCTAAAGATCTCCAAAGACCGTAGTTTGCTAAGGTCAAGATATCGAGTGTCATTTTGTCCATGGTCACCAGAATATATTACACTTAAATAACGTGTACCCACTGAATATTGCTATAAGATTTGATCAGTTCAGAGGAATAGAGAATAAATAGAGGATTTCTCGTTTTTGATGCCAATTATCTGTTTGTTATACCGTCAAAAATCTCTCTCACTGTAAGTTTGATATAAATATCAGATGAATGAGTCAAGTGTGAAGGTGGAGGGGTGAAGGTGCAAAAATATCGCCAAACCAGGATAATCTTCTATAAATCTTTTGATATTTCATGCATGAAAATGATTTGAATTCGGTAAATCAGTCGTGAATCGGTATCTTTACAGGAAGATTATCATAAAACGAAGCTTATCTCGTCTACAACAGACCGTGCCTCATAGATATTCGCATTAATCAGAATAATTTATTGAAATATGATACGGAAGGAATAATCAATGAAGAGAAGCCCCAGCATTGGAGCGACATCGAAACAGCATATAAACACAATCCTTCAATAAAACTTGTATTTATCGGAAGAACAATGTATGACAATAGCTATCTGTGGCAGGTGAGGACAGACTACTCAGTCGACTGACGTATTATCATGGTGATTTTAATGATTAATAAATGTCTGGTTCTTCAACAGTACTCAGAATTCTTGTATTCATTGAAAATAAACTAATCCTAACTCTATTATAGACAGTTTGTATATCGTTTGATTATGAGTCATATTTGGGTAGATTTTAAAACATTACTTTAACGCGGTCGCGCATTAGAACACCGGGTGGGTGTATCACAAGGTCACGTTCTGATTCCTCTCACGTTTCAACTTACCATCCAGTAAAGTTTGACGACATATTTTCCACTAGGGTTATATACCGGGATGTTCGGTCCTTTGCCTACTTTGTTGATAGCGTATATATGTTCCCACGGTCTCCACGTGTATAAGTATCCATTAGGTGCTATATCAGGATGATCGGCCGGCGCGTTCTTTACTGTACACGCGTTCCATAAAGCATCAAATTGACTCGTAATCCATCGCATTAACTACAATATATATATATATATATATATATCATCGAATATTCATTTCAGTAAGAAATAAAAGATAAGCGAAAAGATATAAAATACATGTGAAAGATATACAAAATGCCACATTAGAAATGAAAAGAGTCAGAAATGTTTCTTTGAATTAATAGTCTTTCCTTACTCATCTTCAGGAAGATGACTGCCAGCACCCTCGTGCCCGTGACTACCCGCTCCCTCCAGTCTATACCCTCTTGCCCGTGATTGCCCACTCCCTCCAGTCTGTACCCTCTTCCCGTGATTGCCCGCGCCCTACCGCGCCATCATCATCAATGTATCCTATCTGATATATAGACAGCGTCCTCACAGAAACATGTTCAAGCAGCCAATTAAACAACTGCTGCTCTTAGTAACAACAATCAAACACTTTTATTCGATCATTCAAAAATATACTGAATGAGAGAGGGAATGAGAGAGGGAGAGAGAAAGTGGGAGAGAGAGAGAGAGAGAGAGAGAGAGAGAGAGAGAGAGAGAGAGAGAGAGAGAGAGAGAGAGAGAGAGAGAGAGAGAGAGAGAGAGAGAGAGAGAGAGAGAGAGAGAGAGGGAGAGAGGAGAGAGAGAGAGAGAGAGAGAGAGGGAGAGTGGCCTGTATAGGTAGGTAGGTATGATACACAGTTCAAGGGCTCTAAAATCACTATATTCTTAACAAACATTTTCAAATGAAATGAAATTGAATGAAATGTTTCTATAGATGGATAAATCCAGGTGTTTGATGTAATAAACCAATGCGCTCGGGTTCAGCTCTCCACACAGCTGAACGACCTACTCGAGTACTCCTACCCATTCCCCAGAATCTGTGTAAAAACTATTTAAAAAAAAAAAACCAAACCAAACTGCATCCACTTGTAAATACAGGATGCAGTATCCATGGCAATGGCATTTACTTATATTTGATTAATTGATGAATTGCTAACAAGATAAACATAGGATACCCGGGTTACAGGATACCCGGGTTACCGGATACATGGGTTACCTGCGATACCTGGGATACACTCAGAAACATGATACCCGTGATACCCAGACACAGGATACATGCGATACCCTGGTGATCAAAGGATAAATTGGTCTTCGATGTCCAGCAGAATCCAGAATCAAGATAATTCATAATTCTAGAAAATTAGGTAAAAAATCTCAACTAGACGGCATAGAAGCTGCATCACACGGAGAGGGTCTGAAAAACTGTGATACTTGTGACCACTTGTGCTTCGAGGAACCTTTCATCCTCATGATTCATAACATCAGAAAGAAATTGCACCTTGAAATGTTGACAACTTCATTAGTCTTAACTATGGCACTTAGTAGCAGTGAGTTAATGATATAAAATTACACAGCATGGTGATGGTTAGACATCATTTTTCATGTACTGATCAATACCGAAGGCAATGTATCGAGGAATAACCGAGCAAGACTGTCTTCTAATAGTCATTAGTCTTATAAACATTATTTATACCAGGGAGGGCTACTGCTACTGCTGCTGCTGCTGCTGCTACTGCTGCTGCTGCTGCTGCTGCGGCTGCTACTGCTGATGCTATCACAAACTTAATCGCTTTTTAGTTGCAGGATTTATGCTCAGTCACTAAGCAGGATACTGTAAAACAATCTTAATCCTAATCCTATCAGTTGACAGGATTTGCACACAATCCCCGATGGCATCTGACCACAGCAGAAAGTGAAAGAGAGAGAGAGAGACCAGGTTCAATTTGTTTAATTGTACCGATTCTACAGAATTCCCATTGCAGATTCACAGGATCATTTTCAATTTGACTTAAGAATCACTTTTCAGTCTATTATTAAAGGTATTAAGGGACTTCTTAAATGTGATTCAATGTTGACAAAACTGACAAAACAGAGGAGAGAGGAGAGAGAGAGGAGGGAGGAGAGGAGGGAGGAGAGGAGGGAGGAGGGAGGAGTGAGGAGAGAGGAGGGAGGAGAGAGGAGGGAGGAGGGAGGAGAGGAGAGAGGAGAGAGAGGAGATAGGAGAGAGGAGTGAGGAGAGGAGAGAGGAGAGAGGAGGGAGGAGGGAGGAGAGGAGAGAGGAGGGAGGAGAGGAGAGAGGAGAGAGGAGAGGAGAGAGAGGAGAGAGGAGAGAGAGGAGAGGAGAGAGGAGGGAGGAGAGAGGAGAGGAGAGGAGTGATAGCCTGAAGAGACAGACACAGACAGACAGAGAACAGGTGAATTCATTGTTTTCTATCTGATGATTTCTGGCTTTGTTACTTTTTGAAAGGTTTCACAGCGGATGAATCATCTCTATCAGTCGTCTCTCTCTCTGTGTCTGATCATGCACACAACAGTAGTCTGACACACCTATCATTAATCACAACAAATACTACTACAATATTTCAATGTTTCGTGTAAAATGTTAAACCGCTCAATTTATTACATGCAGGTAAATGATGTAGTATTTGTATTGATTGACTGCACAACTCAATTACTTTACAACTAATTCAATCTTTACATGTTTTACTGAGACCTAAAGATATGTGTAATATAGCATAAATAAATGAATTAGCCCGGGCAATAATTAGATTGGTTGACACGCAGCAGCACAACACCGGTGCCATGAGATATTCACAGAGCTCAACACGACTGACGTCTGTATACTAGAAACATACGAAAACTAACAGTTCATACAGAATTATTTTAATTTACGGAATGAATTTATCTATTCCCGATATAATTCATATAAATCTATATAATATAAGATATGAATATCAATTCAGATTTTTCATTAACTGTATCAGAGACCAATTCTCAGCCAAACTACAGCTAACACTGGATAGAGAAGGGGTTTAGGACGTTGCGTTGATGCGTAAATTGGAGTCTATGTTTAGGAGCGCTTTAGAGACCTTGTATTTGGGATGATGTAAACTGCAGTCACTCTTAACTACGTGTAATTAGACTGAGGAATAGGAATGAAATCTGAGCTGAATTACGTGAAGCGATGACAGCTAGTTTAAACTCTTAAACCTCAGGTAAAATGTTGTCAGAGCAATTGAAATTTGACAGCACAGGAAATACTTGAATCAAACTCTTCTGAATCATCACATATCCCACCACCAGAACCACCCTCCATCTCTTCTCTTCAATCTTATAACCGATTCATATTTCATGCATTTCCTAAACCTATAAACATTTTCGCAGAATATTTTAAACTTCAGTTTTAAGGAGATTGGATCATGATGAAAACTACATGATCCTGAAAGATAAGTTTGAATATGAGACGCACAGATGTTTTACACCTGTGAGTTAATTCCCTCCTCTCCCTCCCTCTCTTCCTCTCTCCTCTCTCCCTCTCTCCCTCTACCCTCTTTCTTATGCCACATCATCAAAAGCATTTTCCATTAATAACTAATTTAGCTTGTATAAAGACTAACAAAGGCTGACCCCGGTGAGCTGAGATCTATCAAACAATGTAAACCTATTCCTATTGATTTCTCTATTCAATCAGTTTCTTTTTTCTATTCACAGACCGAAGTAATATACTCAATGATATACTGACTTAAGAGATAAACCCAGAATCACTGATATACCCAATAGATTCACTGATAAACCCGATAGATTCCAGTTGTGATAATCTTAACACTATCTTTATATTTAACCATTCAAATAAGCCACATTCACACTATTTTATTTAGAATGGTCTAAATTTGGCCCGGACCAAGCGTACACACCAGCAAAAAGTCCATTCCAAATTGGTCATTATTGGACTGTTCCAATTTGGACCGACCTAAAAGACCGATCAAGATCCGTTCCAAAATTTGTAACTAAATCTGTGTGTGTGTGTGGACGGTGTCCTACAGTCCTGCTAGAATAGGCAGCAGCAGCAGCAGGGATAACCCACCCTCAACAAGTTGAAACTACCTGCAAGCTGTGGGTATAAATGAGCCAACCAGCCGAGTGGAACCGGCCTGTAACCAGCAGGTTCCGATCTATTCTAAAACAGGATGGTTCCGATATACTCTAAGCCAGGGTGGTTCCGATATATTCTAAGCCAGGATGGTTCCGATATACTCTAAGCCAGGATGGTTCCGATATACTCTAAGTCAGGGTGGTTCCGATATACTCTAAGCCAGGGTGGTTCCGATATATTCTAAGCCAGGATGGTTCCGATATACTCTAAGCCAGGATGGTTCCGATATACTCTAAGCCAGGATGGTTCCGATATACTCTAAACCAGGATGGTTCCGATATACTCTAAGCCAGGGTGGTTCCGATACACTCTAAGCCAGGGTGGTTCCGATATACTCTTAACCAGGATGGTTCCGATCTATAAGTCATGTTAATGTGTCATCAAATTTAAACACTATTGTGCAGCTAGATTTATAGGTGTCTCGGGAACAGTGATTATTCATGGATCATTTCCGAGCGGAACTTCAACAAAGGTGACACATCACATCCGAGACCAGAGCCGGAGAGAGAGAGAGGGGAGAGCAGGGAGAGGGGAGATCTGAGGGAGACCAAGACAGAGGATGAGGCAAGTGAGAGAGGAAAGGAGAGGGAGAGAGAGGAGATATGAGGAAGGGCTGATGGAGAGGGAGAGAACTTCAAACAGGAATGAAGCCGGTCGGTCGCAGCTGGGATTCTATACTGATTCCTCATTATCTCGTCTCATTTTAAACACTGCTGATTAAAACCTGTTAAAAATAGCACCAAATACAACGCGTCATCGTTAGTTATCAATTCAAACGTGTTTAAAAATGAATTCATTACGGATGAGGAAAAGATTTTAGAAATAAGCCACTGATTTCAGTAAAGCATAAAAACATGATTTGAGATTAAAATGTTCTTAGTTTCCAATAGATGTCATTAATAGAACACTGATAAAATCAGCGTCACGGGACAGTAAAGCTACTGATAACAGCTACTGATAACAGCTACTGATAACAGCTACCGACAGCAGCTACTGGTAATAAGTGGATATTTTGATCTTAAAATTGGTGGAATTGTCCCATTCAGTAGATTTTTCTTATTCATTTGATTTGGTGCCCCTTACAAACCCACCGGCTAGTAACAAAACAAGAGGTACAAATATAATTTGAGTATTCTATCAATTTACACAATTTTTCTATTAATTCGAAGTAGATTTCGGTTCATGAAAACAATCTTGCATCCAGTCTGAACCGGTAAATGACTGACTGAGTTATTAGTAACCGTTAAACCTAGTGAAAATCAGATAAATACTCAGTGAACCAGGTGTGGCGTTTCTATCAGATTTCGAGAGTTTTTCTATTGCGATGATGATATTTAGACGATGATCTTATTCCACGCGGATATTAACAATGATATTATCTAAATATGATATTTCTATATCGTTTCAAATATCGTTAATGCTGAAGAGAAAGTGAGCCACACCCAGATATTCTCAGCAGTGAGTCTGTGTGTCTGTCTGCGTGACCACTATCACTGTACACTGTATTCTTCTATACAGTTCATCATCAACAAATGTTTTAATTCACACGTTTCATATCATTGAGGATTCTATGAATGAAGAATCAGATATGAAACTTCTGATATTCAAACTAATTCCAAATAAAATCTTTGCAAAAGAAATAGAAAAAGTCACGAGTTTGTCCAAAAAAAACCTGAAGACGGCATTTTCTCTAGAATATTTTTTATCAATGTATCCTAAGATGTTTGAAAATACCCGCAGCTCTTGACCCTATATCGAGTACATCGCCATACGTGATGCCTACAGCTGACTCAATTATCTATATGAATCTCTCCTAACAATAGTTGATACTAGTCATCATTCAATTATCTCAATTCCCTCTCATAAACTTCTGAATGAAATAGATCACGATGAACTCGGTGAAAAGAGTTCAATAAACTTCATTCAATTCATACATTATTCATAGATTGGAGAAAATATTCGAAAAAAAAAACAACAAAAGATTTGCTGGATGTTTATGGCGAGGATGTTGGACTGGATTATCAGTGAATCAATTAGTGAGCCTCACGTGAACCCTCTTTCTCTCATCTGTCCTCTCTCTATCGTGAGTCAATGCAATTTGGTCGCAGGAAATTACTGCATTAACCCTCGAAATAACTACTTGTATTTATCATAAAAATATTGCACGCACCATAGTTGACAGATTTTGAATGTATAAGGAGGGGGAGCGGGGGAGAAGGGGGAGGGGAGGGGCAGGAGGGGACACCCTCACAGCCATTTCCGCCATATTAGATTCTTAATTCCACAAAACCAACAATCAAACAATTGTCGATGAGTCAACTGTGGAACTGGATCCTGAACTGTGGAACTGGATCCTGAACGGTGGAACTGGATCCTGAACTGTGGAATCGGGATTCAGGAATTCGACTCACCTCACTTTCTTGTATATGTTCATTAGCTGTGATTAAATCAAAACTATACAATCTATCTGCATCAACTATTGTCGGCATCTGAAATATCAAAATATCTTAGATTAGTTTCCACTGAGTAACTACTTCTATCATATTCATATCATCAATAAAACATTGACAATAACTCTTTTGATAGTGGGTTTTTGGTACTGAAGTAGTGGCAGGAATACTGAAATAGTGGCAGGAATACTGAAATAGTGGCAGGAATACTGATATAGTGGCAGGGATACTGAAATAGTGGCAGGTATACTGATATAGTGGCAGGAATACTGATATAGTGGCAGGTATACTGAAATAGTGGCAGGGATACTGAAATAGTGGCAGGAATACTGAAATAGTGGCACGGATACTGAAATAGTGGCAGGGATACTGAAATAGTGGCAGGTATACTGATATAGTGGCAGGTATACTGATATAGTGGCAGGAATACTGAAATAGTGGCAGGTATACTGAAATAGTGGCAGGTATACTGAAATAGTGGCAGGGATACTGATATAGTGGCAGGTGTATATAAGTATTGAAGAGAAGGTTTTCGTAATATGAGTTTCCACAACTTATGTGTAATTCCTGAAGCCAAATTCCCCACAGAATCAAGGAGCACAGTGAACACAGTTTAGACACGAGATCAGTTTAAAGTTACAAAGTCGTCTGTGAAGCCTGTGGGTTTATATACCACCAGGTTTTATATTACCGGATCCTCGTTTCTGTCGTCTGTCTTTAAGAAACTGTCAGCAATGAACAAAACCACAATAAATAAATAACCAGGTATAATCTTAGTGAGCGCAAAGTCTTGGTGTATTGACATGTGTGTAGGGGTGCCATGTATTGACATGTGTGTAGGGGTGCGATGTATTGACGTGTATGTAGGGGTGCGATGTATTGATGTGTGTGTAGGGGTGCGGTGTACTGACATGTGTGTGTAAGGGTGCCATGTATTGACATGTGTGTAGGGGTGCAGTGTATTGACATGTGTGTAGGGGTGCGATGTATTGACATGTGTATGTAGGGGTTCAGTGTATATGTAGGGGTGCGGTGTATATGTAGGGGTGCGGTGTATATGTAGGGGTGCGGTGTGTATGTAGGGGTGCGGTGTATTACGCTGCTGATGAAGTACAGCCATTATCTATCAGTTCTTCCTTTCACAGGAAGGAAGCAGCAACTAATCCACGTTTACCACGTGATGATGAAACAGATAATACCTGATCAACTAAAACTGTTTTATCACTACTACTGCAGCTACTGACTGCGTCCCCAACATCAAAGTCGACTTAATTTTCAATGAATCATAATCGAGCTTTTTGTATTTGTGTGAAGATCTAAGGTATCTATCTCACAGTCAGTCGGGGTATTGTGTTAATTCAATACAACGACAAAATCACATGAAATCATAGAACATTTTATCAATGAATGAATACACGCAATCATTGAAGACTCTCTTCAACGATCGAACAAAATACTACAATAAGATTGAAAAGAATCAAAAATGTTTCCTTGAGCAAGTAGTTTATTGTTTTGAGTAGTTTTGTCCCAATGGTCATCTTCAGGGATACTGGATAGTCATCTTCAGGAATAATATTGCTCCAGTATTCCTGAAGATGACAATTAGGACAAAACTACTCGGAATGTCGTATAAACTACTTTATCCTCCTGAAGATAAATACAAGGATATAGTCAGAACGTTGCATAAACTACTAGATCGAGGAAAATACTTTTGTTCTTGATGTGCAATTTGTACAAGTAATTTTTTCACCCAAACTTTACTTCATAGAATTAACGTTCAATTTACTGTTGAAAATTTGTATTTTTCATTCTTTATCGTGGTATTTTTAAACTTAAATCTTTACAACACGTAAACAGAATGTTTTATCAATGGTTTCTCCCCCTCTCCTCTCCCCTCCCTCCCCCTCTCCCCTCTCTCCCTCCCTCCCTCCCCTCTCCCCTCCCTCCCTCCCTCTCTCCCTCTCTCCCTCCCTCCCTCTCTCCCTCTCCCTCCCTCCCTCCCTCCCACTCTCCCTCTCTCCCTCCCTCCCTCCCTCTCTCCCTCCCTCCCTCTCTCCCTCTCTCCCTCTCTCCCTCTCTCCCTACCTCTCTAGATATTCTCAGAAAACATTCACAAACTAATCTCGTTACAAACAGATTCAATGTTGTTAGTTTCGATGGGAAATTTGGCTAATTTTGTGAAATATTGAGACAATAAAATGAAGCTGATTGAACCAATTATTTATTTTCTCTGAGACGATGGAAGAAAAAAACCGAGCATTCATCGAATGGATTGATTATGATTGAGGAAGTCCTGTCAGATTTTACTGAAGACCGATAAGTGTAACATAGAAAATGAGTCATTTAAGGATGTGATCTGTGATAACATGAGTTAAGCTAGGATTCTATTACATTTCATATAGTTTATGATGAGGTGCCACCGCAGTCAGCTGTAGCGGTGGAATGATACTGGATCCACATAGACGAACAGATCTACGGAGACTGACCGCAGTCAGCTGCAGCGGTGGAATGATACTGGATCCACATAGACGAACAGATCTACGGAGACTGACCGCAGTCAGCTGCAGCGGTGGAATGATACTGGATCCACATAGACGAACAGAGCAACTATCCACCGCACAGAGACACAATATCAAATGCTCTTTTTTCTATTGGATCAATTTAACAGAAAGAACACCTGTGTGTTATTCAAACACAGATTAAAACGCTGTTTAGCTGCTGCTGCTGCTGCTGCTGCTGCTGCTGCTACTGGTGCTACTGGTGCTACTGATCACAACCAGGGTTTTTACAGATCAGTGAATCCAAAATACCCTCGATATTTCCCTGACCCTCGACCAAAAATTCCCTGATCAAATTACAAGATATTTTCAGAGGGGGGCTGTTATAAAGAAGGTTCCTTGTGCCGCTCGTCATCAGCATTGAAACAATTCCTATAAAATCCCAAAACTCGTTTCATATTCTGCCCATTAATTCTAGTAAAACATTTACACAGATTACAGTTTTCCCTGGTTTTGTTTTTTCTGTGCGATGGAATCAACACTTTATAATTGACACACACGGGTTACATATAATATTAATACAGTAATGTGATATTAGATAAGAGACTGTAGTGAAGGAGGTAAGTAGAGGTAAGTAGAGGTGATAAGGAGGTTGATGACTATCACTGGTCAATATTATAAGCCCTATAAATGTCAATGATCCAATTTCCGGTGTGTTTTTTCCATGTGAAGTGGCAAAGAAAAACCTGAGCACATAAAAAAAAACCACAAGAAAATATAGTGAAATATAACCAATCTATTGACATGGTCCCCACGGAAAAATTCCCTAGTATTTCATGGGTGAGTGGCTCAATTTTTCGCAAATAGAAATTAGCCTTCATAAAACGGATACTAACATACTAGTACAGGAAAGTCAACATTTTAGCGATGACTGGTTGTTGAAATTGCCGTTGGCGAACGCTACACGGTGTATGAAATATTCCCTAATATTTCCAGGATTAGAGGAAAATCTATTGAAGCCAAGATTTTCAAGGCGTGCAGAATTAAATATTGCATATTATTTACCTTGTCTAATATAAAATCCTGAGGTCGTTTCCACTGCGTCGGTTTCAACGTCGACGGTAAAATTACTTTACCTTCGGGATCATCAAAAAAATGTTGTTGAACCTGAAAAAATACAAAAAGAAATATTTGAACGTTTTGTTCTCATCTCATATTAAAACTGTATTCAATGATATTCAATGACAGCAACAGAAACAGATCTAGGTAAATCTGGAAGGTGGTACAAAAGAAAAAGAAGTTCTTCCAGCAACTGCAGCAGAAAAGAGACAATTTCTCACTGAGAGGCTCAGTGTCAATATGGGTGGATTCAATGATCTATGTCTTAACCTGAAAAATGCGACCTAAATGGGAAAGGCAGGGATCCAAAAATCTGGATCTCAAGAAATCCCTCCTGTTTTAAGATAATACCAGTCTATAAAACCAGCCCCTGGATCGATTAGATTCTAACCCATGAACTATAGAATCGGAGCTTGGTTGAGATGAGTTTAAGTATTAAGTTGTATTAGTTGTACGGTTGACTGATCTTAATGAGTTAATGAGCAAAACTCACAGTTGGTAATGATTCAACGATCTATTTTCTGACAGTTTCATTTTTTATTTCTCTGATGAGTTCGGAATTAATGAAACAGTGGTTTTTGCTCATGAATTCTATGCTTGTATTGGGTTAAGGTTTAAACTATGAATGTTTGAAACTAAGATAGTTTTCAATGAAATGAGAAAAAAAGTTTGATATTTTCACGACGATAAAGACAAGTATAAATACAACGTTCGTTCGTCTCACGGTACACGTGATTCTATGAATATTTCATGAGTGTAAAATATCATTGTCGGAACAAGTTTTATACAAGGTAGAAAAAAATGAGTCGTCAGTCGTCATTGTGTGTGTCATATGAGGTATATGTGTAGTATGAGTAAGATCATTAACTGAGTGACCACTCATACCGTAATCAAACACTCACTTCTAACAACCCTACAACTGCTGGTTTTATAGACCGGTATGAACCCGGCATCTTGGGGGGTTAACTCATTTTTCAATTGTGTTAACATTGGTTAAAGATAATATCAGTCTTTAAAACTGGGCCCCAGGAGAATAACTGTATGAACTATTAGACAGTCTCGTCACTTATACAGGGTTGAATTATCATTCCTAACTTCCCTTCCAGCAATTCCCCTAAATTCTCCCCTCGATAGAGGCTAATATTCCACACATCACACACTAGATCTTGTGTTTCGACAATGAGAGTAATTGAAGCGATTCCAAATAATTCCCCACTGATTTTTCCATGTTTAACAAAAATCTATCAAGAATCTCCGAGAATTGGTCGAGTTGATCCATATTTTCCAGGTAAGTGGTCGCCACGGTTATCATGATTTTTATCCGTCTGGCGTTCTGAAAGTTGTAAACACTAAACTGTGGTTTTGTAATCGATCAATCTAATTGCGAGCAGTAATCCACGGCTGGTAATCCACGGCCTGTGATTGGTGTCCACGATGGACAATGTTTTTCAAGTCGAGGAAATGAATTTTTCTGAAACCCTTTTAAGAAAGTTGATGAGGCGAAAAGCGAATAAATTGTCCGTCCACGTGAAAGTCCATTATCTTATAAAACAGAGGATAAAACAGATGAACTGATTAATTGGATAGAGGATGTACAAAGTAACAATCACGTCAGTGAACTGTCCGATAATTCACAGTCATTTCTACATGTCTTTGTGCGTGAATACGTGTGGATAATTATCGGTGAAATGCACTTCCTTACTACAGCAGATTAATGGTTGACTTCAATGATCAATCATGTATTAATTATCAGTCTACGCGACGACTACGATTCATCTATCCGTGTAGTTCACTTCACAGTTAAAACACTATCATCTTATCACATAGTAATCGGTGATTACTGATAATAGGGTGTGGTTCTGTTTTCTGTCTTACAATGGAATTAATGAACATTCGTCCGAAACAATATACAAGATGTACGTTTAAAACTACTGGATCCAGTTACACAGTTGTTGATTAGGGCCGACTTCCTTTTCAATTCATAACTTTTACAGTCATATTCTACCAGAGATCTACAGTTCATTTAAATAATCATGTAGCAGTTTGATCTAATCAATTCATCTTGCAATGATTTTGAGACATGTTTGTTTTCAATGACTACGGTAGCACAAAGGGAAGACTTTGACAGTAAAAATGGTATATATACCGTTACATAGAGCAACTATCCACGCAGAGCTAAAGCCAAAAGACGAGCATCTGGAACATTTTGCAATTTCAGGCACGTTAGTGACATTGAACAAAAATATAAAAGAAAAATTGCTCCGAAATAATTGCCGTCTTTTCTAAAAAGGGTACAGGAAAATAGTTGACTGAAGCTGCACGTGTTGGATCTGGCGTGGTGTACAGGCGTGTTGGATCCGGGCGTGGTGTTCAGGCGTGTTGGATCCGGCCGTGGTGTACAGATATAGCGTATAGCGTGTCAATGTAAATTTACTGTAAAAATTACGGAGGGAAGTCTTACAACATGTACCACGTATGGAATAGAGAAGGGAAGGAAGGGAGGGTCGGAGGGGATCAGTAATTAGAATCACTGTCAGTAGAACAGCATCCCGATGAACTGTTACTGATGAAGCAGGATATTAACTGTCACTATTCACTGAGTGCTCGCTGGTCGCGTGGGTCTTCTCTCTTTCTCTCTCTCTCTCTCTTTCTCTCTCTCTCTCTCACTGGACACAGGAGAGTAGATAACAGGATATCAGTACATTAACTACACTGACTAATCATAATAGCTTCATTTACACGGGTTTGTAAACATTTAGCAAGATTTACAGGGGTTTACAAGTATTAAACAAGGTATAAAGGGTTTTACGGTGGTCAAAGAGGTTTATAAACGGTTCACAAGATTAACAGGGGTTTTCCAGGGGTTTGAATGCATTTAACAAGGTATAAAGAGTTCACAGGGTTTTTGAAGGGTTTGTGAGTATTAAGCAAGGTATAAAGGTGTTTACAGTGGTTCAGAGTTCAGGTTTGTTAACATTTGACAAGATTAACAGGAGGTTTGTAAGCATTACGCACAATTCAAAAAGATTTTGATGATTTGAAATTACAGGTTTTGATAAGCACAACATAGATAGGGCTATAAAACTATTATTACTTTAGGTGTGGCCTGGCAGTAATGCTAATAACCCTAACTCTAACTTTGGCCTGTTTGTTTACATCATGTGATCAGCTCTTAACCATTCACAAGCTAGGGTTAAAGCCATGCGCTAGCCCTAGATGGGGCTATTTGTATAAATCAGGTGACCAGTTCCAGCCAATCAGAAGCTAGGGTTAGGGTTAGTAGCCATGTGCTAACCCTAGGTGGGTGAGCTGTTTGTAAATATCAGGTGACCAGCTACCATGAGTCAGCCATGCTATTTGACAGCTAAGGTCTATAGAAAGAGACCTATAGTATTTGATAAGAGCAATGGATATTAAATAAACAACTACAGGTTCATGCATTACGAGTATATCAGACATTTCTATTTAAACTTACACTAGTTCCCATCTATATCAAACAGCAGCAGCGTTTAAATCAAATATGCACCGATACATTACATAATCACGTCATAATTGAATTATTAATCAATACTGATTAACTAGATACTTACAACTGGAGATTTTCCTTTATCTTTTTCTTTGCCTTTATGAGCGACATCCTGAAATAAAGAAAAATATCATAAATTCGCTAGTCGTATTATAACCATGCATTGTTTTTATTCAAAATCATTAATGGTTTCCAAAGCCCGATCCATACGCGCTATGTACGTTCAGCTCTGTATACATGGGTTTAATATAAAGCTTTGAGCAACAATAGAATTATGTACATAATTCACTAAACAAAAGAATATGTTAATAATTTCTAACACTAGTAGACATTGCACCTGCGGCACCTGATACACACAGATGCAGCGGGCAATGAGTGAGTACACTACGCCTAACATCAATTCATCATCCGCCTTTTAAATTATACAATGACAATTAACAATAGATTTTATAGCAGGCGGTCGCTGTTGTCAGTAAGCCGGGAGTAAGAGAGAACGATGGATGGAGGAGTAGCAGCCGGTTTAATCCCACGACATATGTTTTACACCATGATTTAATTCTACCGTCAACAATGTACAATAATCCTCACCGAGGCCCTCGGTACCCTCATAGAGACGTGTTTCTATCATAGGTTCTATTCAATACTGATTGTTGTAAAACAATTCAGCAGATTTTGAAGAGTGTCAACATTTTCTGGTTTCATAACATTTGGAACGAGTCACAGGAGCAGGTACAGCGGACTCGTACAGCGGACTCGTACAGCGGACTCGCAGGAGCAGGTACAGCCGACTCGTACAGCGGACTCGTACAGCGGACTCACAGGAGCAGGTACAGCCGACTCTCCATGTTCAGCAGAATTAATTAACTATCATTAATGTTATCAATCATCGTTGATAAATAATTGACTGGTAAACTATTGATATTAAATAACTGGTCTTTGAGACGTGACAGGAGGGAGAGGGAGAGAGAGGGAGAAAGGAGGGAGAGGAGAGGGAGAGTGAGAGAGAGGAGGGAGAGGGAGAGGAGAGGGAGAGAGAGGAGAGAGGAGGGAGAGGAGAGGGAGAGAGGAGAGAGATGAGGGAGAGGAGAGAGAGGAGAGGAGAGAGAGGAGGGAGGAGAGAGAGGGAGAGGAGTGGGAGAGAGAGAGGAGGGAGAAGAGAGGAGGGAGAGGAGAGAGGAGGGAGAGAGAGGAGAGAGAGGAGAGAGAGGAGGGAGGAGAGAGAGGGAGAGGAGTGGGAGAGAGAGAGAGGAGGGAGAAGAGAGAGGAGGGAGAGGAGAGAGGAGGGAGAGGAGAGAGGAGGGAGAGAGAGGAGGGAGGAGAGAGGAGGGAGAGAGAGGAGGGAGGAGAGAGAGGGAGAGGAGTGGGAGAGGAGAGAGAGGAAGGAGAGAGAGAGAGGGAGATTGAGAGAAGTGATAGGGGGAGGGAGATGAGGTTAGATTGTATAGTAGTGATAGTAGGGGGTCAGGGGGTGGGGTGAGGGAGGTAGTGTTGTGATGTCTAATTAACTAATGATTCTGTGTGATGATGTTTGACATGGATTATGACTGATGTATTTATCTACGTGATGAGAGAGGAGAGATAGGAAAGAGAATGAGGAGAGAGAATGAGGAGACTGCAGGTGCCTCATTCATCCCGCTAGTCATTGAAACAACAGGATTTTCTATGACAAGGATTACAACTCTCATTCACAATCACACTGTGTATGAACACTGTGTGTGTGAACAGTAAACAGTAAAGCTCTTTAACTAACTTCAAACAGATTCACTGATTACAAATAATAACTAATCTACACGGGACGAAGAGGAAGAAAAGAAGAAGGAAAGAAGGATTTTACTCGCCATAAACAAAACATCAAACCACAACCAACTCAACCAGTCTCAACCAGTCTCAACCAGTCTCAACCAACTCAACTTCACAAAAAATTAGTCAATTGTCAAATAGCTGAACAGTTTGCACACAGCGAACCGTGAGACTCTGAGTCCAGTTTTATTGACTGTTTGATCAAGCAACTTCACACATTCGATCTAATCACAAATATGGAAATGAATTATAATCAATGAGATATTTTTTAGCGATCGATTCCATTCCTGATTCATTCCCGATTCATTTCCGCTTCGGTACAAATTGATATTTTACACGACCACATTGAGGACAGACACACAGAGTGTGCGTATCTGATACCATTCATCATACATTGTATCCACAATGTATCTACAATGTATCTACAATGTATCTACAATATATCTACAATGTATGTACAATGTATGTACAATGTAACCACAATGTATCCACAATGTATCTACAATGTATGTACATTGTATCTACATTGTATCTACAATGTATGTACATTGTATCTACATTGTAACCACAATGTATCCACAATGTATCTACAATGTATCCACAATGTATCTATAATGTATCTACAATGTATCTACAATGTATCTACAATGTATCTACAATGTATCTACAATGTATCCACAATGTATCTACAATGTATCTACAATGTATCTACAATGTATCTACAATGTATCTACAATGTATCTACAATGTATCTACAATGTATCCACAATGTATCTACAATGTATCTACAATGTATCTACAATGTATCTACAATGTATCTACAATGTATCTACAATGTATCTTTGACACTGTTTTCATAGTTTATTCACGATGCAGATCCATCATTATAAAAGGTATTTGATAAATAAATTCCCCAAAATGTGATCTCTTAAGCGGATTATCAAATACCTTAAGATTTCTCTAAGATTTCAATAGGATTATCTACAATGGATTAAGAGAGATTATCTACAAAGGATTAAGAGGGATTATCTTACCCATTTTTCTGCGTTGATATCAGCATCGTTCCACTCTGGCCAGATGACGTATTTATGCCTCTTGCCTTCCTGTGATCCTCCGATACTAGCAGCTATTGATGCAGCTCTGTAAATATACACAAACATTTCAATCAATACTCTTTATAAACATTTAGGTCAGAATTTTACTCTAAGAATTGTTTTAAAATGAACTTATTTTAAGTCAATGCTCCAGAGCCCTATATTGCACAGTCATTCATGGCTTAGATAAATACCAGTCTATAACCATCTTAGTTCTAAAACCGATCTAACAAACTGGTGATTTAAGACCACAGTTGGGCCCTGGATCCAGTTGTACAGATGACGATTTATTCAAATATTGAGTTAAAATGAGTTCATTTCAAATGTTTTAATTCTAGAGTCAGGAAGAACTGTGCATGTTCAACAGCTGTAAGATACATAACTTCAAATCTAGAAATAAAATCAGTTCATTTCAAATGTCAAATTCTGACTGATAACTCGAATTTCAAACCCGGCTAAAGCCATTTCCCATTTAGATGAGATGTTATGATGTTCTGTTTTGCCTCCGGCTGCTGTTTTTGTTGTCCATTTTTTTGCCGTACCAACACGTGACATCATCAAACTCGATCCAGTAATAAATATAAATCAATTAATCCTCAGAGATTCTGATAAAATCACCAGAATAAAACTTTTCAACTTTCAACGGTGTGACTGACACTGACTGAACCGTGAGAAAAATATCTGACTTACAGAATTATTACCTAAACAGGTTTTAACTGCTAAATTATTAACTTTGACAACAAATACGTGGAATTTATTTATAGGATCACAAAAATTCTTGTATGAATTTAATCAATGATGTCGATGAAATCTGAGCAATTCATGATGAAAATGCTTTAATTGATAAAAATATTGAAATCTAAAATTCATATATCTGTTTATGAATTTCATCTAGATATATTATGAATGTTATTTACAAATTCTTAATCAAATATCTAACAAATAGTTAAATAGGCCGATACCCTCAGTTGTGGAGAAATGATATATAAACCACTGTATAGAAATGTAAAAGATTACATCATGTCTCTAGAGAGAGTCTGAAATATTGCGTCTTAATTTTAGATATCGTTTTAAATCTTATAAATTTGTATATATTGGGTTTTGATGTTATGATACGACAGGGCACCGCAGTACTGCTGCTGCTGTCTGCATACTGATATAAACATAGTACTATATAATCATAACCACAACTGTACAACAGACATAGGACACAATTATTGATTTTATAAAACATGTTTCTGCGCTACTATATCACAATCTCTAATACTCCATACAATATCTCAACATAACACAAACATTACTTAAAGAAATCATGTTCTTATTAAAACGCGGTTAATCCGTAATGTTTAAACTTACGTGAAATCTGAATATATTCCCTAAATTGTCGAATTGAAAAAATTCTAAAAATATCCTCTTGTTTTTATTCCAAATAATATAAACACACGAACTGTATTTACCTACGCACGCACGTTATTGTCGTCATAAAGAATAACCGTTTAATAAAGATCGAATTATATCTAGACATTAATTAATCAATTACTAATTAATAATAATTACAACAATTATTTTAATGACTCACCCGGCAGTGACTGATAAATGATTCCTATTTGTATAAACCATTTTGAATAAAGCGAGCCCGTATTTTTTGGGGGGGGGTTAGAAGACCCCCGCCCCGCGAGCTAGCTACCTCTCCTTCTCTCTACGCTATTCTACAAGTGATACTAACTGTAGCGTTGACTGACATCAACTGACTGTAGTTTTAATGAGAGACGTCCATATGTTCACAGGTAAAACTACAATGACGCATTGAACACACATATAAGCTGCATGCGCCCGGTGTGCTGCGTGTGCTACGTGTGTGCCGCATGCGTGTGCCGCAACCATCGTGCTTGCATTAGTTTAATAACCTTTACACAATACAAATCAGCATAACAATGGATTTAACGTAGGAACATGAGGAGAGGACCGATGGGGGGATGCTGCTGCTGCTGCTGCTGCTGCTGCTGCTGCTGCTGCTGCTGCTGCTGCTGCTGCTGCTGCTGCTGCTGCTGCTGCTGCTGCTGCTGCTGCTGCTGCTGCTGCTGCTGCTGCTGCTGCTGCTGCTGCTGCTGCTGCTGCTGCTGCTGCTGCTGCTGCTGCTGCTGCTGCTGCTGCTGATTATGAGATATACTTATTACAATTCTACCATTGAAACCTGCTGAATTAATTATCAATACATTTAATCAAATATTCGATAATTTCTGTTGTATTTTCTGTCGTCGTCAGGACATAGAAATCTAGAGATTAATAAAAACAAGGACTGTGAACTGGACTCGTTAATGGATTGAATATCTGCTGATTTATTGATGAGAACCGATTTTATTAGCATCAATTCATAGTTCGCAACAATTTAATGAATAGTTGAATCTCCGGGAGGTGGGGAGTGGGAGTTGGGGGTGTGGGGGAGGTGGGCGGCTGTGGTTTAATAAATAGGGTCAAAGAAAATCTTATTTAAGCGAAATCCCACAATAGACAAATAAACGTTTGGAATAGAAACGTTTATTGTGAAGACTACAACGTATTGGAAAGTTTATTGGGTCCGTAACATTTCAGATGTTTCCTACAAACAGTCACAGGTAGATTTACATTTAGATTCACAGGAAGATCAATGATTGGTTTCCTATTTTTTTATTTTCATTTACAAATCTTTGGATTTCGCTTGATTCATATTTTTCACGTCTTATCCGTATTTCAGTAAGTCTGATCGATGAAAATGTATTTCAAATTTTTGTCATCTTTCAAACTTCCTCAACGTTTATGAGAACGGAGTTTACTGTTGATCGTTACAATAAACTTTGGGTTAAAAGTGAGTTTTCATTTTAAGTCATTTAGTATCAGCTGTCAACCACTATTAATCAACTACGCTCAAATAATTCAAAGCCTTTTATCAAAGTCAGCTGCTAATTTTCCCACATGAATTCTAAACATTTCATTTTCAATCAGTTTTATATCAATAAGACTTTAACAACGTTTTATATGGAAACTGGATCGAAAATTTCATTGTGATTTCACCACGTTGCGCGTGTAATTTAGAAGAGTTAGCGCTAACGTAATTGACGGCCAATTTTCCACGATAATACCGCTCTCTCAGACTCTACTGCTGAAATTATTTCCTGGGTATATTTGCATATAATAACGGCTTGCTGTAAATCTGTAGGGAATACAGAACGCTATAAACATAATTGTCCAATTAAAACGTCCTATTTAATTGATGTGATCGTCATTTTTATCATTTTCATCGTCGAGACACGTTTTACGACGACAGAGAAACTTTTTCATAAAAATCTCTGTCGAATAATTGAATAATTATTAAACATCGCAATTTAGGCAATTTTACCGGCGAATTCTACCAGCGGTATTTGACAAATTTAGAAATTGATAAACACGTAAAATTAAAAGGTTTTCTATGTCGATTTAATGTGAAATTTCGAATGTGATTCGAAGGAAAATCGTCGCAGAAATTCAATCATTTTTCAGCAAATGATCATCACTCATCATTCAGTGAATAGAGCAGAATAATAGTATTTTTGGATGAAATTTCTTTGTCTAATTCAGTAATTAATCATGTTATCAATTGAAAATTGAAACATTAAATGAATCATAGAGGTTGTAAGAGAGAGAGAGAGGTAGAGAGAGGTGAGGAGGTCAATCATCAATCACTGTTCTCTGTCATTCAAACAGAGGAAGTAATAAGACCATTTATACCGGAAACACTAGAGTCCATTAAAATACATCGACAGGCAGGCAGGCACGGGGGTGGGGGGGAGCACGACAGGCAGGCACGGGGGTGGGGGGAGCACGCCAGGCTGGCACAGGGGTGGGGAGCACGGCAGGAATACACTTTATTCATACTCTTAGTTCTGATTTTGGGCTTCAGAATAACTTATTCAAATCATGCTTTATTTTGAACAATTTTTGGGCTGAAAAAAGGTGATCTTTATTTCAATGTAAATCATATCTTGAGCTTCAAAAAGTCAATTTGGCCTAATGTATGTCATAAATGTACAAAGGTAGTGTGGCCAAAATACAGCTTAAATATTGAATTTAGGTGAAATTGTTGGGCTCTTAGAAATAGCTAATTAAATTCAGCCCTAGGTGTAAGTTTGGGATTGAAAATAGCTGCTTGAAGTGTCAATGGAAACTAATTCAATTTCATTCAAGAATCAAAATTTCAATATGTTAATGATTTGTTAATGTAGTCAGTCACAGTTAGGAGCTATGTATTGTCAGCCACAGTTGACTGGACACCAATTGGTGATCAGCTCATTGACTCAGTGTCACACGGTCAGGTAGGAAGGCTGGTATCACTAGCTGGGCTAACAGACAGGCAGCCTGGTGTCACTAGTATTATTAGTACAGCTTATAGTGAACTCTTACATGACCTGTGGACTAAAAGTTGTTTTTTATGGATTACCAAGGATTATCAAACTACAAGAGGATTAGCATAGCCGGATTAACACAGATGAATTTGTGTAGCCAAGCTATTAGATTAACATGCTGGAATCATTATTAAGTGTGAATTCTCATTACTGGATGAAATCTTTAATCACCAGTAAAACAATATCCTTTCAATTAAATCGATTCATTATTAGGCCTACATCATTTCCATTATATTTAGCCTAAACCTTTAAAAAAAGACGAAACCTATCTGGAGGTGTCTTGAGAGGAAATAACCATAATCAATATAAACCTGACAACTGCCCTTATTATTCTAAATTAAAAAAGGAATTAATTGTTCCAATGTCGGCCTGGAATAAAATCAAATTGAATTTGAATTCCTACTGCTGTTTATTTTAGTTTTTCAGTGGTTTTCAGAAAATTTCAGCTTTCATTTATAGATACAGTAATGTCGACTTTGTAGTCAGATATCAGGACGAAGGGAGATACTGAGGGGTAATAATCGGTCGGCCGCCGCCGGGAGTGCGAGAGCCAGCCCGCCCAGAGGGGGAGTCACGCGAGGGAGAGGAAAAAACTTGTTGCAAACTTCACTTTTTAGGCAGCAGTTTATTCTAACTATTATCAGTAGCTCTTACTCTTTATTCGATGCAGAACCAACTCTTGCTGTTGACGGGGTTTTCTTTGCCGGTTTTGAGGCCATGTTAATGATCCTGGTTAATTATGACATGTATAATTAGTGAAGTTTAGAGTTTGTTGTCAATCAGTATTCATCATGTTGTTGTTGCTAGTTGCCGGTGTAAGTCTGTAGATGTCGCCACTGTACGGTTGGCAGCAGTGAACTCCGTGTCTCAGCGGGTCGGGACTGTGGGGAACTCCGTATATCTATGGGACGGGTTTCTCAGGCGATATTTCACAAAAGGAAACATTAGAAAGTTGAAAAAGAGACCTCATCTAGCAAAAAAACTAGTGCACAAAAAGAATCTGCGGCGTGAGGCTGAAAACCACAAAACAGACACGTTCCAATCCACGAGTCTAAAGTCAGATAATTTGATGCCCGAAAAATATTGGTTCTGGTCATTTACACTCACCTGTCCCTGTCTGTTTCACAAACTGATAAACTATACCCGGAGCCGTCCTTCGAGTAAGAGTCGGTCGCCGTGGCCGCTGCGGCTGCTGCGGTTAATACGGATTGTTTTCTAGGTGTTGCAGATCCATCTGCTGATTTCTCACGACGTCCTGTTGTACCCGCTGACGACGGCAATTCCGATCCAGATTTCTTTGCTGTATTTACTAGAAAATCATCGGGAATTTCCAACCGTTCCGGAAACTGCCGAACAATCCGATAAAATACATCGTTAGTTAAACCGAGCAGTTCTTGTATGGAAGCTTGGTTATTATCCTGTTCCGTATTCCCTGATGAAATCGAGGAGTTTGATTTGTCTCCGGTCCGGTGTCGAACCTCGCGAGGTAACGATCCAGTTCTACGACTCGACCCCGATTTAGCGCTCACATCTGTTGCCTTTTTAACTACAGACGATGTAGAGTATAAACTCTTGTTCCTGCGACCCGAAGGTGACGTTGTTGCCATTCTTTAAGTCTTTAAAATCGCCAAAACTTTACTACTAAAAGATCCACGCGCGCTGATTACAAAAGTTTTTCTTAAATGTCCTAAATATGCTGTCACCAGGAAACCCGTACCCTATACCCGACCATACAGACGCGTTACGAATAAACATGTAGCTCATTGAAGAGTTGTTGACTTACCGTAACGAACAAATATACACCCTTCAAATATTAAGATCGACATAAATCATACAAAGAGTCCATTATCAAAGATAACCTCCTAACAACTGACAATGTATGATAAGGAAACAGAGTTATGATACGAAGTTATAGAGAAGAAATGTCCCGAGAAGAAATAAAACTTACTCGAACAAATTAACTTATCATTCTCTCATTTTCTCCGATCTTATTCTCCCGATCCCTAATCCGGATTTCGCTTGTCTCGGACAAATTTTGTCGTGGTCGCAGTTTGTCCGAGTTCGGCGAAGTTCACTGAACTAACGCATTGAATGCATGGAGCAATAGAGCTACGCCAGTGTTCCACGAGAAAGAATTTCAAAAATATCCAAAAATAAGAATTAGAAAAGAAAGACATTGAAGTAGAAAAACAGACCTTTCAGCGTGAATATTAGAATCTTTCCGGTGATGATGAGGATGATGTTGATGATGATGAACTGTGAGTCCGACTGATGAAGAGACAACTGAAGATGAGCGTCGTACAACAGGCTGCATCACCTCTATAGTATCCATGGTTTCCTTTGCTGTTGGGACTGATAGTAAATTCGGTTTCATCACGCGAAATTTACCACGTAACCCACGTAATCACACACCTATAAACACTCATCGGAAACTTCATCAACTCATATCAATCACTGAGTGGAGTGGTGAGACAGATAGTCAGTCCACAATCATATCCTCGATTACCGGGGTCACATGAAGGATGTTCATTTTTATAGAAGGTATTGAGACATAAAGATCTTCTAGTCCCGTGTACGCAACTTAGAATGCACCTGGACTAAAATCTAAGCGTCTCGTGCATGACTTTCATAGATGAGAATATGAGCTTTTAATGAAAAGCGAACGTAGAAACATCCTCGTATAAACCACTGTAAAAAACGCATAAATTTACGATTCTTTGAAAGGGTATTATTTACTATACAAAGTCGGTTGATTGTGCGACTGAAATTGGTCGTGGAAAATTGCCTTTCTTATTGGCGGTGAGTGAGGGTTTGATAAACTCAATCCATAGCCGACTCGAGTACAAGCACTTCCGCCTGGTACGGTCTTAATGCAGTCTCCACGACTAACTAAACAAACCTGTAAAACTAAATCAATAAAACATTGAGTAGTTTTCTGCTGAAATAATTAATTCTGATAAAGAGCTGTTGGTTTGACATGACGCAGATTGAAGCTTTTATAATACCCGGCCTGCAGCAGCCGATGACGTGGCTGGTTGTCTCCACGCACACCTGTCTACGCTAGTGAGCGAAGAGGAGGCAGCTTTAATGAAATTGTTTCTCAGCAGGAAGGATTTATTCTAGATCCTATAAATTGGGATTAATTCCTACCCTACTGATACTATCACCTGCCTCTATAATCCCAGGAGTCATCGCCATAAAGCAAAAATTATCCGTATCAATCCACAAACTACAAAAATTACGACTACCAAAATATTCATTACGACTTGTATCCGTATGGCCTCCTAGTGCCCAGATGCCTCTGATAGAAAATACATCATCTCAATATATGTTTGCCCTGGTCTATGCGAAACAGGTAGAAACATTGACCCAAAGAAAATCTTAATTGTCAAATTATTCGACCGTAAGTCCCTAAAAAACCCTAAAAATCCAAAATTGTTCCATCTCGGACCCAGTTCTAAAATTCTGGGTTTAAGTTTAGGGTTCCATGGTTAAAATTTAGATTTACTTTGTTCCAAAAGTTTTTAGATCTCAAAAGTCAGAATGGTGACATTGGGTCCTCGGATAAATATAGGCCTACATACCTTGATATGATTGATATGAATATCTTTTAGTTTTAATACTTACATTCTCAATTTAACTTTGGAACTAGCACTAAATATCGCAGATGGAGAGATGTTGCCCTTAGAGGGTGATCTATTCATGAATTTAGCCGCTACTTTTGAGACAGCCGCCATCTTTCTGAGTCTAATATATATTCCGAAATGAGAATCGTTGGTTTCCACAGACAAAGTTTGACTGTTTGTAATTCATTTGAAGAAAAAACACACAATTATGAAGAAAAACTAAGATTTGTAACGTTTCGACTCAGCTCCATACACGAGCCATTCAAAAAACTCTCGTTTTTCTCCACAAATTGTGGATCTTTTCTTTAAACCTAGAATTATTTGCACTTTATGAAATTCCGTATCCAAAAACAGCGAACCTATGAATGCCCAACTGGAGACACTTGTGCCTTACTGAAATTTCAATACAACCTGTTAAAGTAGCAGTTTTTTATGTTTAAGATTTATTCATATCCATTCAGTAAAATATTCTTAGATCGTTTCAAAGGTTTTTTTCACCGTGTTCATCGAAACATGAATTTCCCGCTGCGATTGAAATTAGAACAGTAAAATGTGTCATACCCAAATCAGAAATAATATGAACTCAGTAAAAAGCGGAACCATTAAATTTCTGAAGTCACTAGGGCCAACATATAGTTGTGAGTTTTTAAGTACATGAACTACTTTTGACATCAGACCCAGAGATTTAACACACAGTTGTAAAACTGGTTGACTATATACTACCTTTTTTATCAAAACATTGGTTATTGGTCCTTTATGGTTCTATCTAACACTCTTCGAGATAAGCTCAGGACAATGAACCCTCTTCTATCTTAGCTCATGCGGCGTGCTACAGCTCGATTACATCTATACGTCTTACCCACCGGTGGAGGACTGAATGATTGCGGTAGATTCTACATCGTTAATACTGAATGATTAGTTACCATATTAAAAAGACAGGATAAAATAATCAAAGAGATACTCTCTCTTCTAAATGTGCACCATTTATGCACCATTTTTTACGAAGGTGCCACGTGAACTAAAACAATGGTGCTAAAGTAGAAACAAATATCACTCCAGCGTGAAATTAAAATGGCTTCATTCATAAACCAAATATGAATTTTTCCTAGTTAGTAAGTTACCTAATTATTGGTGGTAAGGTTTTATAATCGGATAGGCTGAATACCAACTGTGTTGTTCGTGGTGAAACTAAACTCCATTCCTCAATATGACTAAAACCTAAATATGAACGTAACAGTCTCTGATTGCATTCTTTTCCTCGTTGATCCTGAATTTCAAAATGAATTCTATAACAGATGAAATATTACAATGTTCTTCTCTAGATTCTACGACTTACAATTTATTGCGACCAGTTCGTGGAGTCACCCCTGGCGAGTTAACTGTAGCACGGGAAGCGGAACGATGCATTTTTGAAGTAGGTTTACTCCCGGACATGAGATCTGACTGAGATCAACTCTCACGATTCCAGACTATATGCACGTTTTCTCAACGTACAAACCGATTGGATCGAAATCGCGTTTTGTGAAAGAATCGAAGAAATTAGTCACGATATTCATTCTTTGTGTTATCGGAAACATTTCTTGCCTCGTGGTGTCTTTGATAATGAAAAAAACAGCAGGTTCGCGAATACGTTATGTAAATAGTTATCAATAGATTGTACTGATAGGTAGAATTGTTACAACGCGTAACAACATTATCGCTCCAAGAAATTAAAACTCGTCTATACAAATATATCAGAGCTATAGATAATGTGTCAACGAACTCTCACGAATATTTCATTTCCCGCAGACGACCATCAGAGATTCCATAGTTTCAAGAATATTCATAATTATACATTTTGAAAAATTTAAACAATATCCAAACAATCCATGGTGAAATGATATATTAGCCTAGTCGCTGTCCGTATTCCTGAGACGATTATTAGCAAAATATACATCCTCTTTAAAAGTACATCCTCTTTAACGTATTTTTACTATTAGGATATATGTATATAGTCGAAAAGTTGAATTCCATAGAAAAGTTGAATTCCATATCATTGCAGCCTATAGTGATTATATGAAATACCCTCACTTATGTAAAACTGACATTTCGGGTTTAATAAATCTACCCATCTTCATTTGAAGAAACATATTTTCAATCATTCTCAAATAAATCTCTGACGAAACTCTACCCAAAAGGTTGGATTAATTGATATTGATTAGTAATCATCAATGTGTGATATTGTGTGTGGTTCATCAAGATACTGAATCTATATGAAGCTATTATAAACACTTACTCGTGTGACGGTTTCCTACGAGGGGTCGATCTATTTGCTGATCCGCGGGTTTGAGATCCTGCGTCTATACTAACACTGTTTTTACGTGTACGAGATGACTTCATGATTTCTGATCAAGAGGAAATAACGTTATGTCCACGGAGCGGTTAACGCACAATTAACTATGATAATTGAAATATCCTAAGTTGAAGAACCTTAGAGAATTTAAGCCGTAGATTTTGATATATTTATGTGGCCGTTATTTTAAAATTTCACACGGTTTATTGTTCAAACTTCAGGTCTCTCTAAGTTCGTTAGTTTTACGACGCGATTCTAGTTCAAAGGGTGATCTTTTCATTCTCAGAGCAATAGAAATGCATACATATAAACGTAGAACATGTTTTATAGGAGCTCTGCGCATATGTTCTAAAAATGTATAGGTAGATTTTGGTAAGAGTTCAGATAGTTGAAAATGGTTCAGGGAATAACAGCAAATACCTAATTTCTAAATGAGTATAGATAGATAAATAGATAGATAGAGCAAGATAGAGATGGTTTCAGGATTGAATTCGAAATTACCGCGTTGAATAAAGATTTATAAACTGTCGACACCAAAAACCAACTGCCCTTGGACAATGTTTGTAAACTGATATAAGGAAGATCCAAAATCATGGAAAGATTGATGCCATATTTTGACAATCCGACCACACCTGACTGGTCATCATACCTGACTGGTTACCACACCTGACACTGAGCAGACAGGTTCCTAAACCGTCTATTTCGCTACGGCTTAGTAGTCTAGTGGT
The DNA here is from genome assembly GCF_964204645.1 of Tubulanus polymorphus. Taxonomy (NCBI): domain Eukaryota; kingdom Metazoa; phylum Nemertea; class Palaeonemertea; order Tubulaniformes; family Tubulanidae; genus Tubulanus; species Tubulanus polymorphus. The sequence goes on along the minus strand of NC_134025.1, from coordinate 735,225 downwards.
AAGTGTGTTTCCTGGCACACCGGAGTTCGTGGGTTCGAAACCTGGGGTTAGGGACGGTCAGTAGGGTTAGTGTTACTTCGGCAATCGTCGAAGCTAAATTTTTGAGTACGTCCACGATAACAAATTGACACCATTCTAAACCAATACGCCATCTATCGGAATACACTGTCAGACCAAACCGATAATTAAACCGACTTTACACTCTGTGCAATTATTGCTTTTACACAGTATTTCAATCAAAGATAGCAATGATTAAAACAAGTCTTCTGTTTTTTTCAGTAAGCAGAAATTATTTGTTTACAAATATATAACTCACTTCGATTGAGGGCGACCGGCTGAGGAAGAAGAACGTGAATCACCCTTCCCTTTATCTACTGGACCTTTCTTCGCCGCTGCCATCTCAAACTCGTAAAAACCACACGCGTTAAATAATCCCAAAAAAATGTAGAATTTCAAACAATTTCTTTCTATCCAAAATATCGAAATAACTCCAGTCAAGACAGTACAAACATACCCGCAGTACTGTAAGACACTAGTACTGTTGTCGTATTATGTTAATGTATAGGTTACTAAGTCGGTGTATAACTATTAATCCCCAATGAACGCCTGGTCAGTCATCTGTGCATTAAACCTATCAAAAAACCTATAAAACGCTTCTCTTCACTCTTTGTTTATCGGTGGTAACAGTTTTATCAACGTTTGATAAAGAATTCTTCGCGAGAAAAATGTTTTGGAAATAAAACCACCGTAAAGAGAGACAACAAATTTCAGATACTTTAAACAAATTCGGTGTTTAAACTATATATAAAACTGTAAAATTTGAATATCGTTAAATGGACGTTTCAGTCAGACGTTCTAATGATATATACTTCGTGGATAATGTAAAATCCCGGACTAAGAAAGAAATAGAGTTCGCAATGTTTCCTTGATCCAATAGTTTACTAGTCATCTTCAGAACTACTGTCACAGAAATCAGTATTCCTGAAGAGGATATAGTCGAAACGTCGAAAACGTCGATTTCAACTCAAGGAAACATTCCGGACTATATATTTCATTTCTTGTTGTAGGATTATATATTATAGTCACTGTACACAAACTTGAGAGTATTTCATCAATGATTGTAGTTTCAACGATCAGACAGAAAACAACGAATATACGTAAAATTTGATCCGTTAAATTAATTCAAATATTCTGTTGAACAGTAATTCTATTACATATTAGATTATATCGGTAACTTCTGATTTCAATCTAGTATTTGATTTTCAATAGAAGATGATCGAGATATTGTTCTTATCAATTTGTGTTAATTCGTGCTTTATCGCAGTTAGGTTACGTGTTCCTCGTTCTCTTATCAGTTTTATCAGTTTTATCACTTGTGGAAACTACCACTCAAAGCACTGTTTTAACCCACAACAACCACAGATTTATTTTATAAAAAGTTTTGTATTTTTCTCTTGTTGATCAACGTGTTTGACACGCTATAATACGAGATTTCATATAAGAAATACGGCTTTTAGATTTAGAATCACTATATCATTAAGTAATATAATCAAATGTGCTCAGTCCTGTATAGAGGGTCAGTTCTTTTACCGTTATGTTGAATTGTATGATTTGAAATAAACTGATTCTAACTTAACGCGCCTGATTTTCAAATTTGTCTCACATCTGGTCGCATCATCAGAGAGCGGGGATTTGATGCATTGGGTGAAAACAAAACAACACTCACCTATCTACAGCCTCCGGTAGGGGGCTCTGATATCTAGAAGTTTTCCTAGACGGAGAAGGAGAATCGTTTTCTTGCAGTGAAATCGAATTTTGAAATTTCGATGTTTTTCTCGGAGTACCAGGAGCGGTTGGTCTACTAACTCTACGTAAACGATCCATACCTGTACACAGTGCTAAACACCACCCACCAGCACCAGCACTCTCTACACGTTCTCTAATCACGGAGAGTTCACTATAGATTATTTACTCTTGTCATAAGAAAATTCCGCCATCAATCAATGTGAAATCGGCAGCTTATAAAACGATTGTCAAGTGTTTCGGTAAATATTCCGTCATTAAATCTTCTATTTAAAGTTTATTTGTAGAAATTATATGAAATTCGTTGAAGCGCTAGGCACGAGTGTTACAATCTGCCCTAATCCTATTATACGTGTCGAAACACCGATCACTTTGTGAAAACTATGTCTCGATTTCTATTTGGAAAACATGAAAGTGTGTTACGTATAATCCCCGTCCATACGAACAGAATATGAGAATGATAGGACAAAACGTTATACACAGAAACATTAAAAATGTGTTTTAGAAAAAACGTCTGACATGATGAATAATTATGAGAAAATAACTGTCACTTTTTGAATCGGGGAAATTCATACGGTTAAAGTTTCATTGTGTAATTCTAATAGTTACACTGAATCAGAAATACTGCGAACAACTATCACAAATAATAGAACATTCATTTTAACACTGGTTTCGTATAACAGGGAAATATGAACGAATAAAATACATAAATCTATTAGAATCGTTTTTACAGTTTTCAAGGTTTTTGCGTCATTCATTTCATCCATTCATACAAAATGAAGACACAAGAATTTTACTGCACTCAAATTATCTTTTTATGAATTTTATAAAATTAATATTTTTTTCAAACATTTCAAAGGTTTCGTTTCAAAAATCTTTTGCTCATTAAAACATTTTTTTCTGAATGATAAATTCATTCTGTTTAATTCCACATTGATTTAACTTCAAACATTTTGATAATTTCCAATTTTCTAAATAGATTTCCCTCCACGAATATTTCTAAATCTTCAATTATTTCTAATGATTTACTCACGATACTGCTCCACAAACTGAATCCTTTCTTTTTACGGCTGAATTCAAATCATGACGATTTAAAGATATATTACTATCAGAATGTTTCAATATTCCTCCGCTAGGGGCGCGATCCTGATGGCCTAGCCCGGCGAAGGTTCGACTCCGGGACCTCGTGTTACGCGGTGACGTTTGAACGACGTTATTTTCATCAATTAAGACTTTTTTCTGTTGTTTACGAACTTCAATCATTGATTGTGACCGAGACATAATGATTATTACATTACGTAAAACCGCATTGAAAACCGCACCAATACAATTAAATAAAGTTGATAATTAATTTTCAAATGCAAAGTTATCAAAACGATTTTAGACACTGCAAAGTTTCCACAAGGTGCAATGAAGGCTTCCTAAAACTATAGCAACAGACGGCTCCAATTTTCGATTTGACTTTCAGCTGATTTGCCAATTCCCACATGACCTCATCACGCCTAATTTCTATATGCCATTTTATCCATGTATTCCATTGCATCCACGTGAGTTTATACCATTTAGTGTAATTTGATAGTAATGACTTAATTAAAACACGATAAGATGAAAATGTACGTTTTGTATTCCTGTTAGTGATTAATGATGGCGTCTCTAGTTGACTACGACTCTCTCCGTATAAATGTATATGGTCGAATCGAATAGATACGACGAATTTAGAAATTACTTATTTATCAAGTCAAATCGACTTCATATAAAACAATAGCACCAGATTATTATATATTCATTTGAAACTCGAATTGTATCAGAAATTCTAAAGATCGGTGTGGACGGCGGACGGGTGTAGTGGGATCTTCGGCTATTTCTAAACAATAGAAGATATCGTATATTTATATCGGTACGGTCCCAGTCCCTCTATTTCCCTATCTCCCTATCTCCCTATCTCCCTATCTCCCTCTCCCTCTCCCTCTCCCTCTCCCTATCTCCCTCTCCCTCTCCCTCTCCCTCTCCCTCTCCCTCTCCCTCTCCCTCTCCCTCTCCCTCTCCCTCTCCCTCTCCCTCTCCCTCTCCCTCTCCCTCTCCCTCTCCCTCTCCCTCTCCCTCTCCCTCTCCCTCTCCCTCTCCCTCTCCCTCTCCCTCTCCCTCTCCCTCTCCCTCTCCCTCTCCCTCTCCCTCTCCCTCTCCCTCTCCCTCTCCCTCTCCCTCTCCCTCTCCCTCTCCCTCTCCCTCTCCCTCTCCCTCTCCCTCTCCCTCTCCCTCTCCCTCTCCCTCTCCCTCTCCCTCTCCCTCTCCCTCTCCCTCTCCCTCTCCCTCTCCCTCTCCCTCTCCCTCTCCCTCTCCCTCTCCCTCTCCCTCTCCCTCTCCCTCTCCCTCTCCCTCTCCCTCTCCCTCTCCCTCTCCCTCTCCCTCTCCCTCTCCCTCTCCCTCTCCCTCTCCCTCTCCCTCTCCCTCTCCCTCTCCCTCTCCCTCTCCCTCTCCCTCTCCCTCTCCCTCTCCCTCTCCCTCTCCCTCTCCCTCTCCCTCTCCCTCTCCCTCTCCCTCTCCCTCTCCTCCCTCTCCCTCTCCCTCTCCCTATCACCTATATCTATAAGAGTAGATAATAGTGAGGAAGAGGCGAAGAATGATAATGAAGATGTTAATCTATTATTTACCTTAAAGTAGTATTCGATCTAAAAGTATTGAATAAATCCTGAGAACAAGGTCTCGACAATCTACGGTCTAGTGCATCCATTATACTATAATACACTCCATATACATTCAAAATCACATTTCGAAAAACTTGTCACCGAAAAGTTCCTCAAGATCCCGTCTAGAATTTCAGTTCTATATCGATGTAGCTGCTGCTGCTGTTGCTGACGCTGCTATTCATCTCTTCAACAGAACAGACCCATGAACCACAACCGGAATAAACTATTAATGTTAATATCGTTTCATGTCGTGTCTGATGATGAATTATTGCTCTCTGATCAAGTCGTAAAAACAGGATGAATAAAATGGTAAAACATCGTGTTGACATTTCATTAATTTAAATAGCAACGGCGTTTTCGATGTAATCTGAACCTGTAACCTGTCAGCATGGTTACCTGTAACCCGGCCCTGCAGCAGAGAATTTACCCTAACCTGTGAACTAAAGAATAAGCCGGCAAGCAACAATTTTTCACCAACTTCCTAAGGAATTTCCATTTCCAAAAGTGGAAGATAAGAAAATATGATAGAAAGGTGTAATCGGGGAAATAATCTTCAATATGTAACTGATAGGCTTTAAAAAACGTAAATCTTTCAGCTCACAGTCTGAATGCCTCTCTGAGGGGATATCCTTACACTCCGTATCTACCACTGGGACTGTACCCGCTGGTTCTACCACTGGGTTCTACCACTGGGTTTGAATTAGCGTGGGGAGTCCTGGCTATTAACCTCACATGTTTCCATGGTTAAGTAAATAAAATTTTATTGGCAGTTGTTTGAAGGACCAATTATCTGTCAGAATGTCACCTCGGGAAAATCCAACAGTACATATCTTATTCGTTTCACATGTTGTTACAGAAATATTTGTCAATTGTCAACGCAAATAAAACCGATTTCTATTATTTATTTACAGTCTTAGTTTAAATATAGATAACGAGGTATTACTAATATTTACCAGCGGTAGAACCATATATATCAATGGTATGGAAGCTTTCATTTATAATCGACATTATCTATAAATCGCTATTCAAATTCAGCGTAGCTTTAAAATTAGATTACATGATAACGACTGCTTATTGTGAAAACTGTTTCAAACGGAAAATAATAATGAGAAGCCCGCTGAGTGAGAATACAAAGTCTGACAACAAAATATATGACAAAACTGGTTTTAGTGTTTTGGTCGTTAAAACGATATTAGTTAAAAACTAAAAACTAACTATCATTTATGGACTTTATATTGACAATGACATCGAGCTCATTTTAACCAGCGGTATCACCCGTGATATCATAAACTAAGAAATTTGAAAAATGAAAATAGAAATAAAGTTTGAAAAAAATTAGAAATCATTCAAACTTATTCGATCATTACTGTTATCAAGCGGTTTTAGATTATTGGTATAAAAAACCTAAAAACCTTAACTTTGTAGCTTTTTCTTAGGTACACGTGACTGACCATAAGACAATACTGAAAAGTCAAAAGGTTATAAGTAGATGACTTTACTACTCAAAAACCTGATGACAAATTATTGAGTACATATTAGTACCTGTAAAATAAACTACACGATAAACTTACACAGAATCTGTATCCGATCTTGCCGTCTCCGCCTTCATCTTTTCCTTCATCCCAGAAACCATCATGACACTACGTGTCAACTGCAACTTCTTCATAGCAACCTTCTTAAACATGTTCGCTGTAGTTTGATTTATTACCGACAATAAATTCAATCAATAATGAACTCCTCCGAAACTCCTCATCACATTAGAACCTGAATTAATCCAGTATCGATCGAAAAGTACCACGAAAAAAAGCGGATTTCTGTACATCCGATTTTCAGATTGTGGAAATGTGTCTTCGTCTGATAAAAACTTGAACAGTAATTCAGCGAGTTAGCGAACCATGTTGAAGCTACGAGTAAATCCAAATGAATGTTTACGATTTAGATTTAAGAATCTTGTCAAATTCAGACAATTTACGATGTCCTAAAATCATCGGCCAACAAGTACATTAAAAACTATTAAAGTGTTATAGTGTTTACAGAGTGAAGCTATACAGTCGTCTCGGTTCTAACTGGAATAATTACACACTCCTTGTACGTTCAAAATGACAGACACAAGATATCTTCACTAATACAAGCCTTTAATCCTTAATCAACGAAAAATCCGACAAAAATACACAACCTTTTTGAGATCAGAGATCCGTTTAGACTCAACCGTCGACACAAAGTCTCAGAGAATATCACTGATCTCCCGCTGGTTTTGAGGAGACATTTCAAATAGTAATTGTTTGTCCCCCTGTTCAAATATTTAGGATATATATATATATATATATTTGTGTCGTTTGAAACAACTTACCGAAAATAAATGAGTTCAGCCCAATTCTAAATATTGACGATAGTTAAATATATCGAGCAGGTAGAAATTAATCTAAATTCTAAATGAATGAATTGTCAGAATTCTGAATAGTTTTATAAAAAAAGGCAGGTGTGGATAATTTATTGTTTTGTATATCAAAGAATTGATTGCCTATTAAAGGTATAAAGACGTATAAAGTATGGTTTAACTTATGTTGATATGGTTTGATGAATATTCAAGTATCGCTTTTCATTATTCATGAATTCGCAGGTGACGCTTCGAAAATAACTTGCGCTTTTTCAGAAAATTCACTTCAATGATTTTATTGCTCGTCTAATAAATCTTCGGACAACTGAATGAATGAACGACCAAAACATAAATGACTTCTTAACACATAATACATTCATTATTTGTCAGAATATATAGGTTTTATTTGTTCGGTTGTTATTTATTGATAATGGTGCAAAGTTTCTTATATATTATCTGAGATAACTGGTAGAAGCATGTTTATGTACGAAACTCGTCGATCCCGTAATCCATGCACCGGACACGAGAGATGGAGTCAAAAGTACACAACATTTTGTAAGAATATTTATCTGAGATATTATTCGACATTTGTTCGGGCTCCATTAACACTATTCATCCCAACAGTGATAATGGTTGTAATAACTATCCGATTGATTTTCACGTTGAGACGCGCAGGAGCAGCGAGAAAAACAATGTCTACAAATAATCAAACTTCTAACTGCAGCGGCGGCAGCGGCGGCGGCAGCGGCAGCAGCAGTGACCGAAGTTTAACTCTGACATTAGTTCTCATTTCAAGTTTCTTTCTTTTCAAACGGGCTCCATAGCTGATGGTCATAAAACACTGACCAGACTAACTTACGTATATCCTCCACAACAGCTCAGCGGTCGAGCTGTCAGAGGCCGCAACAGTCGAATGCGAGTCTGCCAGGTTCGATCTGGGGGAAGGCCTAGGATTATTGATGATTCTGATTATTTGGAAGATCAGCATTTTCAAATAAAATCTAAATGTTTATATATTTTACGTTTTCCCCAATTAAAAGTTCAAAAAAAACGTTGGAAAAAAAACTCTGCCAGCTAAAATTCAGCCGCGGGCTTTACACTAATTGGATATGGAATTCAGAGATATCACACCGGTTCTGTTTTCCTTGTGAGTTCTAGTAGTCCAAACACTGAATCAGTTCTTAATGTTATCGAATCACCAGCAGCAGTAGCAGCAGCAGCAGCAGCAGCAGCAGCAGCAGCAGTAGCCTAACTGCATTGATCATTTAGTTTCGTTTATGTTACGAGAATGAATACATCATCGGTCACGTTTTACTTCAATGTATCAGTTGTCACTACGGAAAGAGAAGGGTTTAAACCTCATCCTCGGTGTAAATACATTCATCATGCAGATTATAAACCCTTTCATGAAAACTTTTATCTACGAATCATGACTTACATCATTTTTAGTGTTTCTGTTTCTGGTGTTTTTGCAAATTTGTTTTCTTTTATAATTCTAACTAAAGAACGTTCGACTAACACGAGTATTTTCTATTTGAGATGTTTGGCTGTTACTGATCTGTTACTGTGCTTATCTTATGTGGTCATCGAGTTTCAGTATCATCTCTATAGCCACACCTTGTTACTGGACATGACCGCTAAATTCAACCACGATATGAAACGTCTTTATTCATATACACAACATCTTAAATTCATTTTTGGTACCATCTCTGATCTATTAACATTACTTATAGCTATAGACAGATATATCGCAGTTTGTTGGCCTCTAAAAGCGGTTAGAATTATAACCGTTAAGAGAAGTTTCATCTACGTCACTTTAGTTGTGGTAATTTCTACATCTGAGATAACTGGTAGAAGCATGTTTATGTACGAAACTCGTCGATCCCGTAATCCATGCACCGGTCACGAGAGATGGACTCAGAAGTACACAACATTTGCTAAGAATATTTATCTGAGATATTATTCGACATTTGTTCGGGCTCCATTAACACAATTCATCCCTACAGTGATAATGGTTGTAATAACTATCCGATTGATTTTCACGTTGAGACGCGCAGGAGCAGCGAGAAAAACAATGTCTACAAATAATCAAACTTCTAACAGCAGCAGCAGCAGCAGTAGCAGCAGCAGCAGCAGCAGCAGCAGCAGCAGCAGCAGCAGCAGCAGCAGTGACCGAAGTTTAACTCTGACATTAGTTCTCATTTCGGGTGTTTTTCTTGTCAAACGGGCTTTTTCATTGAGAGGAGCAATTGTTAATAGTATTCGTATCCTTGGAGGTCAATATAAGAAATTGACATATATTTATCAAATACAGAATTTAATACGAATGATCGTAGCATCTTGTAATTTCTATATTTACTGCGCTTCAAGGCGTCGCTTCAGAAATCAACTTCGAACAATGATTTTATCTTCTAAATAAATTTATAAAAGAAAATGATTAAATTTACTCTGACTGGTTGACTATGGCATCGGGGATACTCCTTGGTGATCGATTATTCATTCAAAAGATTTCTCATGATTTTTCTTCGATGCATTTTTCCGAGTTTCGATGAAGATCGTAAATTTTAATCATTTAATTCAATCAGTTTTGTTGTTATGATTTCTTCTCACATGAATACGAATTTTCATTTTTGTCACTAATTCGTGTCATCAAAGTCTAGTTCCGCTGATATCAGCACTCTCTGTAAATCCTCGATTCCATATATATTTCCACATACACAAATACGTAAGCCTTACTTCCGTGTACTCCGACCGTAAACTCAGTATCTGGTCATCTAGACATCCAGTCAGTTCAAAGGATAGAATCGCAATGCCGATCCGTATTCTATGCAGCGATCCGAAAAAATGCCCAATAAAGCAACGGCGCCAGAATTAACACAAAATAACAAGATCTTTAAATAATGAACTTAACGTGTACTTTTTTATTTACAAAAAAATAATATTCAACCTCCTTAGCTGAGATGAACAAACAATGACGATATGAGACTAGAACTTCAATTGAAACAGTGAGAATCAGGTTCAGTCTCTGATAAAAACTGACTCGGAAGACTTTGAAATGGAAATATCAAATACAGTTTAAAGTCTACTTATTCCATAATGGGCTATAATTCATATATTCATTTAATCCGTAATTTTTTGGTAAGTGCCATTTTTTAGCCCGGTTAAAATCCAATGAGATGATTAATTTACTGTGTGCCAATAATTCGTGAAATAAAGAAATGATGAGCTGTAGTTGTTCAGAGAGATTTGAGTCTAATTAAACAAATATGTAAATCCTCTGTTTATTCAATCATGAGGATAAAGTTCTTTCAACCACATTTTGGGCAAATATTGCGCCCCGTCAAACGCATCAAAGAAATCGTTTATAAACGGATGGTCAATCTATAAAATACAATGAACAGTCAACTTAATATTCATATAAGATCATCGCGCTTGCCTCGGATCTCGCGGGACCAGAAAATGTTTTCTGAGGCAGCAAATGAACTCTAGAGCAGTCAAACAACAATGAGTCGTGAACACAAGAATTTCAGTAAGGAAACTTTTTCACACGGAAACTGCAACAATCCGCGCTCCGAGGCAAGGCAGAACACCTTAATATACATGTATTTAAAAAAACATTCAATTAGAATTCTTAAGGGTAAAGTGGCAGGAATGTGAGTTGGTACATGCTGTATTTGGACAAGAATGATCTTAAATCCGGATTCTAAAAACCTTCACTTAATCAGGAAGAGAGAATAAATCAGGAGACTAATCAACTATGGGTTTATAAATTAATTGTTACCCGGTATTTTAATCATGTGGATAAAGTTTACGCAGCCACAGTTGAGGGATATACTGTACAGCATCAAACTCAGTGAAATAATCATTCAACAATGGATTATCGATCTAAAATATCAGTTTTATCGATCTAAAATATCAGTTTTATCATTCTAAAATATCAGTTTTATCGATTTAAAATATCAGTTTTATCAATCTAAAATATCAGTTTTATCGATCTAAAATATCAGTTTTATCAATCTGGATCCAGTTCCACAGATCTTGGTCAAGTTTAACACTTAGAGCCAAAATAAGTTCATTTCCATTGTTTTAACTTCCATTATTTATGAGCATATTGAATACAAACCTCGGTATCCATTACAACTTCTATATTTTCCTCGACCACGTAAGTTGTTTGAGCTTGAGGTCTGTCATTGACATCAACAAGTATTGCATAATTTGGTAGTTTTCTCCAATGCTACAAGAAGAGGCAAAATCCTTAAACGTTTTATTTGTAGCACATTTTATTCTATCGACAGTAAAATATAACTTACAGGTTTATCTGTAGGATGATTGCGAGATAACCAAAATTCTGGGGCCTAAAAATCAAAATATCAAGTTTTAGATGAAAATTAATTTCTGTTGAAATGGACGAACATTTCCACACTTCATATTAATTTCAAAAAATCTTTTTTACGATAAACGCAAATATAAAAGCTACAACGAAGGAAAATACCTCACTTGCCAGAGAAGAGAAATCAGGGAAATTGCAGGATTTATTCTACCGTAGATAAAGCCAGATACGAGTAAAAGCTACACTGATTAAACCCCGAAATACAGATGAAATCTTACCACTGCAGTTTCATCCCAGCCAACTATGACCCCTTTATAACCCAGTAGTTTATGTTGTATAACCTGACCAATACGATATTTAACATGTTTAGGCCGAGGAGACCGTGGAATAGACGACGCTGAAAATATTCAGTTTACGTAACAAACTTTAATATTCACGAATCATTTACGTTTTATAGAACTTTGGTTGAAAATCATAGAAATGAATGCAGATACATTGTGCTTATACCAGAATTATTCTCCATTATACAGTTACCAGGGAGCAGAATGCTTTATCCGGGACTCTGGTTACCGTGGAGCCGATTGCCTCGGATCATCACATGTCCTGGAGCCGGTTCTATAGTCGAGACTTAAGTCCGAAAGTGGTCTTAAATCTTAAGACTGGTCTTAAGCTGTTAGATTAGCTATAGGTCTAAGATAGTCTTAGACCGATCTTAAGTCTAAGCCATGACTATGCAACCGGCCCCCTGGATGAGAAAATATTCAAATTTTCCCAACTCCAATTCCTGTGCGGCGACCTATCGTGGCAATCCGAGTCTACTTTACTTCAAAAAAGATTCTGTGATTTTCAACTCAAAGTTCTACATATAATAAGCTTACCAACGCAATTTCATCCCAGCCCACGATAACCCCTCGATAACCCCATTTCTTGTGCTGAATTACTTGACCGATTTTGTATTTTATATGAGCAGAACGTGGACTTCTCGGTATCAAAGAACCTACAGTATATAATATCAACATTTCATGCATAATAAACGACCCCCGGTTTCCCTAAATGAAAACAGTTAAAGTTCAAAATGATGTTAGTTGAATTGTTGAAGTTACAAAATAGCTTAAAAAATTTGTGTTTAACTTTTTCAGGGTCCTGATTCAATTCTGTAAAATTGTCCCTTGTTTTTCCAATCAAATGAAAACTATTCATACCAGCAAAAAATCCATTAGGATTTCGATGTTTTGGAGTTGATTCAGAAATGTCTGATGTCGGAGTTTGTTTTGATGATTCGTGTATTTCAACTTCTTCACTATCGATAAATCGACTGAAAATGTGTTGATGACACCATTCTTTCCATGAATTCCACGTAGATAAATAACTCTCTTTTAAACTGTGAACAAAATCAAAAAAACTTCCATGGATATTTGTTGCGTTTGAAATAGATAAACAAACTACAGCGGAGACTCCTCATCTTAAATAGTTTGAATGCTATTTCTATTTTTAAGTCATTATCACTCAACTCAAAAAAACAAATCTGAGAACTGAATGTCTAACAAAAATCACTGATCCCGATTAGGGTCAGGAGTCTATTGTAATGAATGAAATCACTTGACCCCCTACAAAGTAGTCAGTACCAGACTGTGGTTAGTTATCACAATCATATATCATAAAACTAGCCTTCTGATTGGACAACCCTTACAACCGAGTTAGTATGGATTCCCAGAGATTGTTTTTAACGAGATTTGTGGAACTTACTTTTGAATGGCATTTTTGGTCTGTTCTTTAGTTGATGACCAATACTGAGTAACGAGGTATTGTGTTGGTATAGCGAGCAGTAAAACAGACAATTGCAATAGAGTGCTCCTATCTATAGCTAATACTGGCATAGCACAATTTAAAACTCTTCACTCTCTCACTCTCTCTCTGCTACGACTGTAATTAGAAATCTTACTTTACAGAATATACTACAGCTGTCGCACAGAATATAAATCAATAATTGACATTGGTGGCTTACACGTCACCCGAGCTAAGAGGGCAACCCACCACCAGCACTCAGTTAGCACTAGCAGCATCCAGGCTCTCTGCCTGTCAAAGTGTGATGGCAGGGCCAAGGCAAGGGTCAAGGGCTGGTTCTCGAGTGCATAGCGGTACGAAAAGAAATTCTATACTAGGCTAATAAGTTTGCTCTGTCCTGTACATAATATACTATCTATCACTCTCATAAACCAATCCAATCAATAATGACATGTCATGTCAAGAAGAAATGTAAATAATGAAAGTATTGTGTAATTTTTAAATTTGAATTCGTACAAACCTTTAGAGACAGTTAAGAAGCATTCGCAAACTACCGAAATATAGACTTTCAGAAAACATCCCGATTAAGAATATGAAATGACATTCTCTCAAATCAGTGAGTTACAGGTTTCATTCAGTGTGATTCACTAATCGAGTTCTGCCACGACTTCACTCTCCATTGTTTGCCGTAATCAGGATCGCGATGTAAACAATCAAACGAAATGTCGTAAAACCTCGTATCAAAATATCACTCAATCCTTCCAGTTGTTGCATATCAGTAGACTATTCAGAATTTTGGAACGACCCAAATTCATTCTGGTCCACTACTAATTAGTTATATTCGTTAAAATAGTTAAAGTTTCTAAGTTAGTTCACGAATTTGCCGTCAATAATACAGTGGCAGCACGTGTAACAATACAATACAATAATTCTTTATTGAACTCTAAAATAACATCAACAATGGCGGAGTATGATAACGTCTCGACAACTGCGCTGAAATTAAAAGGTGCATCGAGCCATTCAATAAAGAAGAAAAAGAAAAAGAAGGAGAAAGAATTGCGCAAAAAAGCGGAGTTGATGAAAAGTGAGGAGTCTCAAGAAATCCAAAATTCAGGTGAAGCTCGTGACAGCAGCGATACAAAATCAGCAGAACCTGCTGTAGTTATCAAGAAAACTAAGGCTGAACTATCTTTCTTGAACTCCCAAAAAAAGAGACAAGCCGAACGATTAATGGAAAAAGCTTCAAAAACTCATAAAGAACGCATCATGGAATTCAATCAACGCTTGGACAGTTTGACTGAACATTTTGATATTCCAAAAGTGAGTTGGACAAAATAGGCACGCCACATTATCGATATATGGCCTTGATTTCTGGACTGCACACGGGATTGACTGGACTGGACTATGATTGAACTGTCGTTACATAGATCTGTGTTTGACTGTAGAAGTATTCAGCAGGAAGTATATATCTGAAATCCACTACGTCGTAGCAGACTACCATCTATAATGTTTATACTGGAACTACGTGTATGTTCATGTGGTATTTGGAATTAACATTTTCAACAGGAAAGATAAAAGTTGAACTTGGACTTGAAGTTTTAGATGTTTGATATCCTGTTCAGGGTCTGTTCATCATTCCGATTCTAACTGCATTGATTTTATGCGGCATAAAAAGTTATAGGATAATTGATAAAATGTATGGACTCTGTATTAATTAACCGACAGTGCTTTGCTATTGTTAACTTAAACTATTCAAATAATAAATGAAGTAAAGTTCCTCTGTTTGGTAAGATCTTCATTGATTGATATTATTTGATTGATATTATTCTAACTGTGGCATGCTAATAATAAAGATCCATTACGCAATTCAAACAATGGCTGGAATTATTTTAGGAACTATTCGGTGTCTCTTCAATGTGTCTTGTCATCCTCTCAAAGACAGTAGAACTCACTTAATTTGGATCTGTTTGGACTGGAAAATGTAGATCCAAACTCAAGAAAATCCGAATTATCTGCCCTCGTTTGAATAGAAATAACCTGGACTGGAGGGTCCGAATAAGTGAAAAACTGATGAAAATCTTGAGGGATGGTTGTGGTCACCTCGGGCGTGACATACCTACTGACCTAATTGTCCGGTAGATGGCGAACTAGTCGAAGGTGGCTGCACTACTGGCATGAAGTGGAGCTGTCTTACAGTCGTTGAAATGCCCGACACTCTTGGAAACAAATTTTTCGAAAAATCGCGAAAAGATTCCCCAAAATGTGAATGAATTTATCTTTTTCATCTGCCACCGAAGGTTTTTTGAATTAGAAGTTCAGCCTCGAAGCTTAAATATACTGTTCCTGGAGCCAGTTCCACAGAGTCAACACAGAGATAAAACATATAAGCCTTCCCACTATAAACCATGTTGAACTCATCTTTGTCAATATAACTGCTTTATTTCAATTGCACTCAGCAAAAAATTCCAAAAATACATTTCGACAAACGCTTTATAACTATTACAATAATTTCTATAGTCGATTATCTAAAAATATGCTGCCTCCAAAACACTTGCATAATCACGAGATATATATTCAGATTAATATTACAATTCTGTGTTATTACAGTAGACATAATTTACTCGGTTAATTCAGAAAATAATGATCACAATAAAATCATTCTTAATTAGGAACAAAGAGAATAATTAAGATTCTTCATAAACGTTAATTTTTCAATAAAAAGAAAACCACAATTTCAGACGAGCATCATCATACATTCACAGCTTCAACACGTTTCATAAAATCCCTACAAATACAAAATATTAAATTTATTATCTATTTGATCTTCCATTAAGACACACTAACAAAGTTACACAATTTTGAAACACTGGTACAGTTAAAGCCCTACTGTAACACTCCTCACGACCAAAAAATATATGGTGTACAAATTTGGTGTAAGGAAGGTAGAATTTTTGTAACATTTGGCATATTTGATGTAAGAAGAATGTTTGCATCAAGTGAGGAGTATCTGGATGGATAGGGATGGCAGCGTTACAACGGTCTGTACTACTGATTGTAATTGTAAGCGTAAATACCTGATCACCGGCATTGTATTGTCAGATCTAAACATATAATGACCACATCTACAATCTTTCTCATCAAATGTCCGGAATTCAACTAATGGAAAGTCTGATGGACGGTTCTTTAATACAGCGTCATAAAGCTGAAAAATAATACAACCTTAAGTAGACTCGGTCTTAAGTAAAATCATTTCTGGCTGAACACAATTCTTAAACCGTGAATTAAATTCTATTGACTCAGACAGAGGTTTAAGGGTATGAATTATTACGTATCTAACCTTTTTACCACCGAGATCATAAGGAATGACAGCATCATCAACAGCATGCATTATCAATACAGGAACCTTCACTTTTACCACACTGAAAATACATATAAACATTGGTAGAATTAGGAGAAAAGAGTCATAAATCTGAATGAAAGGTTCATAAACAAAACGATCGAAGAGATACTTACTTCTTATCATTTTCAAACTTCAATCCATATTCAAATATCGGATCGATGAACAATTTCTCAAAGAAGGGATAATACAACCATAACTACAAAACATCAGAACATCATTTATCTCGAGGTCAATCCCAGAGTACGCGGCCCAGCTTCACTTAAACAGATTAATTCCTCAATCGATTCAAGATTAAATGAACACATTAGAAATCTATTCAAAAGTTAAAAACTTTTTTGTGAAACTGAGCTTTGGAATTTAAGAACTTACTTTAGATAACGGATAACCAATAGCAGCATCTCTTACATTGTTAAACGGAGCTTCGAGAATCAATGCATTCGGTAAATCATCTACAAATCATTAATAACACGTGAATTAGAATAGAACTGATGAAAAGTGAAATGATGTTTATTGAGTAAAATTGAAACTAACTCGGTTGTTCTTCACTGAGTTCTTTCATCATTCGTGTAGCAACACTGTGAACAAAAAAAGACAAAACAACTAACTACATCGTGAAACTCGTGACCCCCACATTAAAACTCACCCACATCCCAGTGAATGACCCCCACATTAAAACTCACCCACATCCCAGTGAATGACCCCCACATTAAAACTCACCCACAACCAAGTGAATGACCCCAACATATAAAACTCACCCACATCCCAGTGAATGACCCCAACATATAAAACTCACCTACATCCCAGTGAATGACCCCCTGATTAAAACTCACCCACAACCAAGTGAATGACCCCAACATATAAAACTCACCCACATCCCAGTGAATGACCCCCACATTAAAACTCACCCACATCCCAGTGAATGACCCCCACATTAAAACTCACCCACAACCAAGTGAATGACCCCAACATATAAAACTCACCCACATCCCAGTGAATGACCCCAACATATAAAACTCACCTACATCCCAGTGAATGACCCCCTGATTAAAACTCACCCACATCCCAGTGAATGACCCCAGATATAGATAGAGGAAGATTTCGAGAATTTTTTCAACCATCTGAGCATCAATTTACCATCTTCGACCATCCCCTGTTCAGTTGGTTGCCCGGGCGAATCACCGAAACCTACAACAATTACCGTTAATCATTTACAGTCAAATGTCAAGAAAGAATAGTCAGAATTTTTCAGCCATTTTGTCATCAATAATTATCATTTACCCGAGTAATCAAATGTTATCACATGAAAGTCTTGAGCAGCTAATTGTCGATATAAGCGTAATCGAAAAACCCCTCCTCTCGTACCAGTGTTACCATGGAAATATAATACAATCGGATGACCCGAACTGAGCGATTTCTCGTGAGCTAAACGATCTTTAGCGAGATTTGGCACGAGAGATTTCGGTGGAATATGCCTAAAAAAATACAACACAGATTCGCATTACAAAAGCAATAGGCCTATTCAATTTTTGCAGGGGTCAATTGTTTGGAAGTTGGTTTAAGTTGTAGACAAAATTAAGCCTACGCAATTTCAACTGTAACTGGGGCATTTACAACCGAATTTTGAGCGATTGACTCCTGCTGCGGAAAATCTCGTAGAATATTATTTACCACGTTCCGAGTGAAACTTCTTTTTCATTCACACGGAAATTCAGCGCTGCATCGAGTTTGAAATAATCCATATCATCAAAATTCAGCAAGAATGGATAATGTACTGTAGAGAGTAAAGATTTAAACTTGTTAATCACGAATAATTCTTCATCAGTTTAAAGTCAGGCCTTGTTAAAACTTACTGAGTCTTAGAAAAACAATCTCTTTCATAATCCATGGATTTAACCAAACAGTGACTGGTACAATAACGTATAATATAAATAATATTCTGCGTATAAATGTGGCGCATACGTTCAAACCGTGAGCATTCGACGTCAGAAACCTAAAATAGATAACAACATCAGACCTGAATGCAAGTTTTGACATTTCATCTCAAAGTTTTCAAAATGCCTAAGCAATTGAGTCGAATCTTCACTATTCTCTTTGAGTCTTGGTCCGTTTGTCTAACCACATAAAACCTTAAATAACACTAGGCTATGAATATTCTACATAAATTGGACTGAATCGGGTACCGATCTTACAGGTTACCCGGCCCTGAATACCAGACGTTATTGGGGAACAACGGCTAGGTACTAGACTACCCTCACTCAGACAGTCTGAATGGATTACCGGCCTGGGATCTAATGAAACGTTACTCACTGAGCTGGAAAAGGTGTAAAATAATCTAAATATATAGATTTCCAGAAAGGTTTCGGTTTCGCCTTCTTATCAGTAGCTGTTGAATTCTTGAGCGATATTCCATTTTTGTGTTTGGAGCCATTCTTCAATTTTTCATCCATCTTTTTAATTTTTCGACCAGTTTCCATCATTTACCTGTTTACTTTCTTACTGATAAACGGACAAACAGAACATTTTTGTTAATTAGTTTAATTATAGGCCTGAATTTATAACACGGAAGTTTGATTAGATTTTACTCACTTTTTATTATCAGATTTTGCTCGACTGTCTCGGGGCTTTGTTTGTTTGTTTGATGCGGCAACGGTAAAAAAGAATCCTTGACGGACTTTAAACTATCAAAATCATATCAACACAAAATAGCATTAAATAAACTAAATAAAACACGCAAAATAAACTCAGCTGTCACTTCACGGGTTGTTTACACCGGAAGTAACAATTAATATACCGGAACTGTTGCTAAACAGACTATGGCAAGTGAGGGAATTGTATTCGGAGCCACCCTATCCTCACCTGCCAGGCATATTAACAATCTCCAAACAAAACTTTCTCTGTTTTCTTGAGATGCAAGCTTACATAAACACGACCTGATATTCAGCGATACATAATACAGTTTGACAGATATTTAATACGAACAACAAATGTCACAAAAATCATCCTTTCAAAAGTCTTAAACCGCGTAATCCATATACGAATCCGAAACCTGTTTATAGTTAAACCGGGGACATCAGTCAATCGAGGCAATCAATTCATTTTATTGGCATCGTAAAAGTACAAAGAAGAATGAATGGTATGTACTTTAAACTGATAAGTGATAAGCGATTATTCATAGACTAAACAAACAATCTTTCAAACAGGTTTAAAATATAGATCGATATCAACAGCAGTTCCAGTTACTGACATTCATATCACGACATTATCAGATTCTGTGCCAGCCAGTAGTCGATTTATTGCATAATTGACCCAGTTAACGTCGATATAAATAGAGAACTGTACTGTGGACTCTGTTCTGTCTGTGCCACTAACTCTGCTGGAGTGCATGTTGTTTTGGTAATCAGCAGTAATCCACGCTAAAGATAAATAATAACAACTGTTAGTCTCTTCACAGATTGATTTCATCAGTGTGGGTGGATAGCAATATGGAACTGGAAGAAGATCCTGCTCGCCGAGATGAAGAGACCGTGGCTCCCCCTATAGCCCCTGATGGAGGATGGGGTTGGATTGTTGTAATCGCTGCGTTTATCGTCTATGTAATCGCCGATGGTTGCACGTTCTCGTTCGGAGTTTTTTACACCGAACTTTTGGATTATTTTCAACAAAGTAAAGGAAAAACGGCTATAATCGTCGGACTGTTATACGGATTCCCGTTGTTAATAAGTCCGTTTATTTGCGCGTTAGTTACGAGTTTCGGATGTCGTATTATCGGTCGTTTAGGGGGTATATTTACGGGTTTTGCATTTTTGATCAGTATTTTTGCTACGTCAGTTGAATTCCTCTGTTTTACTATCGGACTGATCGGTAGTGTCGGACTAGCGATGTGTTATTTATCGTCCATTGTCTCTGTGTCGTTTTATTTCGATAAACGTCGAGGACTAGCGACCGGACTAGCAGTCTGTGGATCAGGAATAGGAACTCTAGTCTTCGCGCCGTTGATTGAAGCGATGTTAGTCCAGTACTCATGGAGAGGTTCCCTGTTACTCATATCCGGGATCTGTTTCAATATGTTAATAACCGGAGCCGCGTTCATCCCCGTTGTCAAGGAAACCAATTCAACAATACGTCCAGCATCACCGGCAGCAACTAAACGATTACCGGGGATACGAGATTTACGGTATCGTAGTCAGTATTTATTGGCGGATGACGAAGACTCCGAGAGTCATTGCAGGAGTCAGACTCATCGCAGTGACGTCAGGCGTAAAGCTAGTTTGATTTTAAGCGTCGACTCAAAAGTGGTGAATGTTACTGAAAGTTGTCCAGAATTAACGACCGTTCGAGAAACAGTAAACGACTCAACGACAAGCGACGATAAAACTATCGTTTCCAGATTGAAATCATTCTGGGTGAATTTAAAGGATGTTTTTCGCTCAATGATCGAACCTTCGATCGCGAAGAATGTGAGATTTTTAATGTTTTGCGGGTCTAATTTCCTGCTGTGTTTGTGGTTCGGAGTTCCGTATGTTTATATCACTGATTTTGCGAGACTTTATGACATCTCGATGCAGGACGGTTCGTTATTAGTTTCAGTTATCGGAATCAGTAGTATGTTCGGTCAGATCGGTCTAGGATTCCTCTCCGATAAATCCGGCCGTCCTGTGTTGATATACGCTGTTGCTATGTGTTTATGCGGTGGTGCCGTCTGTTTCGTGCCGGTTTGTTTCGAGTATTGGGCGATGTGTCTCGCGATGAGTATATTCGGATTTTTCATCGGAGCAAACTACGCGCTGGCAACTCTTATCGTTATAGAACTCGTCGGGTTGGAGAAAATGCCGATAGCATTCGGCTGGTTACAGTTAGGTCAGGGGATAGCTACATTGACCGGTACCCCTCTAGCAGGTAAACTAAAAAACAGTTTCAACTGCCGGACCTGAGGGCACAGTTCTCAGTTTTGTTTCACACAAATCTTGGGAGAACTGTGTAACTGGATCCAGTAGTTGAATCTATTGTTACATAGAGGTTTATTACGTACGCATTAGGGGAGGGGGAGAGGTCAGTGCAATTGCGTACTGTAATGCTTAATGTATAATATGAAAGAATGGCTGATTTTGCGTACAGAGGGGGAGGGGAGGTTGAAAAATTCAAATTTCATGCGTACATAATAAATGAATGATCCCACAGAGGATCAAAATTGGTTTAAAATCAACACAATTATGTGTTAGTTTCGACTCTAATTATGAAATGCACTCGCTACTACAATGTACTAGAATCCTAGGGTAGAATCAAAACGCTCACATTAGTGTATTATCTATTTGCAGGATTGATGTATGATTTGACTGGTGATTACGATTTAACGTTTTCTGTCGCCGGAGCTTGGATTATTTTATCTGGTTTAATATTGTTTCCTGTTATCATCAAAGACAATTTTTTCTCAACGGATAAAACAAAACTCAAAGCTGCCGAATACAGTGAAGTTCCAGTCATTGATCTATAGATTACGCGGAATTCACTGAAATTTCACACTATAGATTATACATCAATTGATGATATATATTTCTACCAGAGATCTGAGCATTTTCATGCTGAAATTTATATAATTATTATTATTTAAGAAATATACAGTGCACCTTATTCCTAAAGACACAGTTTACCAAATTGTTGAAATATTCAGTTTTTGTTCTGTTTAGTTGTATATTGTTTTCAATAGATGTATATTTTTATCATATTTGCTGTAAATGTTTCAGCTTCGAAGGAATAAAATAAATTCCTCTATTTGTTTAATTACACGTGTCTCAATATTGTATATTGCCTTTGCAAGTGAAGAAAGTGGCTCTCATCTACCCTGGCAGACAAGGATGGCTTCTTAAAGCTATAGAAGCTGCTCTGGCAAGTGAGGAAAGAAGTCCTCGGGTGGTTCCTAAAATTTTGGAGCCACTACCGAGGGGTTCATCTAACGGACTTTGATATATCTTCTCCACAGCAGTGAAACAGCACTGACCAATGAAATAATGTTTATGACAGCATAGAATTTTTTTTTAAAGTAAATCTATTTTTTCAAAAAATATATAATCTATTTTTTAAAATATATTATTAATTTGAAAAAAATATATCTATTTTTAAAAATATTGAATGTATCAAAAATATTTTAAAGAATATAAATATTGATGTTACGTAAAACACTTGTAGCAATTATCTAAAAATACTGATAGCTAAATATTAATATCATCTATGAAAAATAAATAGGATTATATCACTGTATATTAACAACTCGAGGCACTCTATTCTAAACACAATATATAAGCAGAATGAATTTAAATAGTCTGTCCAATTGGAATAGAGTCCATCATGTTTTCTTGAGCAAATATCAACACTAATATTCCTGATGATTTTAGGATTAAGTTGAAATGTTGAATAAACTACAATTTAAATGTTTCCTGATGCTAATAGTTTATCTTCAGGAAGATGACACTATTAGGATATAAGCTGATGTCTATTTCAACCTGACTTGAGAGCATTCCGGGTGGCCTAGCTCGCTCAATTTTGGTAGTACATACTTGATAAAGGTCTAAGTAGGACCAGAAAGGACGGGCAGTCGACCTAAATCATCTTTTTTTAATCCATTTGAAACAGTATTGAAGGATATCCAAAAAGTCTTCACTGAAAGGGGTTAAACTGCTAAATAAAGCTAATAAACTGCTAGCTCAACATTTCAGACTATTTTTCATACTTATGTAAATTAAATACCAAATCATTCATACTTTCTGTTTAGCTAATAAACACTGACCAGATTTCAGAGCAAGTTCATTCCAATGATTCCAACCGGAATAAAATCCGTGTGAATCTAATTTTACGTCTCCTCGATATAAAATATCTGAGAAATCGCCGAATATTTCATTTCGTCTGAAATTAACGATCGTAAGTAAGCTATATTTACGAGGGTAGTACCTACGTATTGCAAACGTATTACTACGCAATGATTTAACAGAATATCCAGTGAATAACTGATCATCATCAGAATCAATTCCATTCATCATTAAAACCGCTTCATTTACTCTCAAAGCGAGCAATGATTTCATGAAATCTCGAGTTGGTTTCGATTTCTCAATGTTCCCAATTCGATCCGTTGTTGGAATCCAAACGTTTCCAGTTTGCCACCATTTTATCGCATCAGCGCCGCGACTACCAACTGACAATCTCGAGTTTCCCAAAGACACCTGAAAAATTAATGACATGATTTGAATTTCAACAACGGTTTTACTTTTGGGCAATTCATGACTGAGAGGCCAGAGTTGCATGTATGACAGGAGGTATAGAGAAATAAGGATCCATTTCTACAGTTGTTAGTTAAGATATCACTCAACTCAACTCAATGAACTAATTTCAACTCAAAAGTGAACCTCGAACTCACAACCGTAGGTCTGGATCCAGCTTCACAATTTCCTGATATCTAATTCGACTTACCTCTGTGTCTCCGAATTCTTGTCCAAATTGTAAACACCACGAACCTGGTAGAATAGCAGTGATAAGAGCTGCAGGTAAGCTGAACTCCGCATCTATATGACGTAGATGCCAACAAGGCCACGGATAAGACGACTTACCCTTCTTACTCTGTATGAATTTACGAGGTATTTCAACCGTAAATTGATCGGTCAAATTATTTTTAACATTCACATCTATTACAGTATCGACGATATCGACTAATTTATATAATTCATCAACGGAGTTTGGTTCTGTTTGGGTTTTAAATCGATCAATAAATTCTGATGAAACCATTATGACACTGTTCGATGAGTAACTGTTAATCAGTGAACGCCACGATCGAATCAGTTTCAGTATATCGGTCAAACGATGAACTTCAACATGTTCTAAATCTTTGAAGTAGATTCCGTTTATTCCTAAACTCAACCATCTCTGAAGCACTTTGTACATATCGTTTCTAACCTAAAGAGATAATTAAATTCTGTCATCATCAAAGCAGTGGGTGTGGTCAGAGAGGTGAATGGGAGTTAACCCGGATAGATTGACACACTTACAGCTGGTGAATTCCAGTTCAACAGCGCATTATATTTATCCATATAAGATTTATAATATTGATTTCTTTGCGATTCGTAATTCCAATTTTCATGAAAACCAGTTGTCGAATTATTCACATGTTTCGATGGCTGAAAATGAGATAGAATTCGTGAAAAATGGAACAGGACCAGTTCCACAGCGTGGATTCAGTTCCACAGCTGTGGATCCAGTTCCACAGCTGTAGATCCAGTTCCACAGCGTGGATTCAGTTCCACAGTCTAAAACTATAGAACTGGATCTAAAGATATAGAACTCGAATTCTAACAATTTTTCTCAATGATTTGAAGATGAATTACCTGATTATTCCAGATGTAATACTGTGTATATTGATTCCCAGTTTGTAAATTCTGTGATTTACTCTTAATGAACCATTCGTGTTCGATACTCGTAAAACCAACCGGAAATTCTAAAATCAATTTCAACTTTTCTCGTCGAATTCTATCGAGAAATCGTCGCAAGTCGCGTTCATTCCCGATATCTGAATGAATATTCCGATGGTTAGTTACTAGACGACGGCCGTTCGGGTCAGTTTTCGATTCTAACAAATTTCCGATTTGGACGGATTTAACGTTTAACGTCTTGACGTAAGGAATCTTAGATTCTGCGCACTGCAGAAAACTGATACCACGAGCTGGACGACAAAATCGATGGATATTAGTTCTATAAATAACCGTTCCCTGCCACCAGTATCTCTCATTAGAACACTGCCTGGAATAAACTACCACTAAACTGATACATGTTACGTATAAACTAATTAATAATATCAGAAAACTGACGAGTAAAATACGATGAATTAAACGCCAGTTCCAGCGTTCAAAACTGTAACCCTCGGTAACGGTATCCGTATCAACACCGCTGCAGCCATTCTGTTTAATACGAGGATCAGTTGTATCGGTATCAAATGACAAACCAGTAACAGAGTTTGAAGTAGTCGAACCGTGCAGTTTCAAGGATGGACCAGTAACAGAGTTAGTAACGCTAGAGGATGGAGGAGTTCTTGTATCATGAATGATATAAACGGATAAATCTTGTGAACTATCCGTTGATAGATTTGTTAACATTGTTGACCGGGACGCTGCCAGATCGGTATGATCATTACTGTTGCTTCCATTTGCCGGACGTTTATTCAGCAAATCATCTAAAATCGGCCACATGTGTTTTCCATTCACTGATGAAGCCATCGTCCAAACTGAAAATAATCAATAAACGAATTATTGAATTTGATTGATTTGCAGTACGCATTACCAGGCTAATTACTTGAAAGTCCAAAGTTAAAACACACAAATCACAACAAAAACAGGATGAATAGAATACGTATTAATTATTTATCATATTTTTCCGTGTTGTCATAAATGTTATAAACTAGAATTTTAATCATTTGTACCGGGTTATCTCAATTCAATTTCCAATTTATTGATAACACTGGACTGTCTATAACGTTGCCGGAACCTGTTGCGGTTGCTATACAACTGTTGGGGCGCGTGTCAGGTCCCACATAACAATGTGAACATCTGAGCTAGCTAGGGTTAGGGTTAGGTCCCGAGAAATACAAACTCACCACAGATATTACACGAAACCTCCAGCCCCAAACATTGACAAATTAGAGAAATAAACTTGTTTGCAAGTCAATTTCAATGTACAATTGAAAATGTATAGGCAGTTAAATCTTCAAAGTGTTGAAATTACTTATCAATTAGCAAATACGTAATTATTTTAATTAGCAACTGTTCGTGTTATGAGTTTTAGTTTTTTCAGGGGCTGGGTGCCTGTTGAGGACACAGCAGTTGTGAGAAGCTACTGAACTCAACTTGATCATCGTTGTCTAGAATTCAGTATTAAAAAAAAAATTAAACAGGATGAGAGACGAAAATTCAACCCCGCATTTCAAGCCTCCGAAAGCTTTTGCAGATGACAAACCGAAACTACAGAAAAATAAAGGCAACTCGAATAAGAAATGGGTGAGATTGGCGACTGTGTTCGCGTACGTTCTCTCCGTTTCATTAGCTGCAACTGTGCTGGCTATTTACTACAGTTTGTTCTGGAATCCACAGTTATTGTCAGCCGGTAATTCTACTACTACTGTTAAAAACAATGTGACTGGGACAACAGTGGCAGGTGGAGGTGGTGCAGGTGGAGGTGGTGCAGGTGGAGTAGGATAGATGTGGATCATCGTCAAATTTGTGTTCAATGGAGTGTAAAATCTTGCAGTTATCAATGGATTTATATGTTTAACTCTATTTGTAAAGAAGATAGTGATTCTCTATTATTTCAAATGGAACAAACAGTTGAAAACTGTCATCAAGTGATCAACAATTGATGGGCCTGAATCGCCAGGCCCCTCACATCGCTCTCTGGTGCCCTGAATTTGAAAATGAAGCATTTTTGCCGCAGAGTATATAAGTCACATATCGGAAAAAATTGAGATTATTTAATTATGAATCTTGTAAGAAACAGTATTAGACTTTTAATGGGTCAACTTCCATATTTCACTGATGAATGAACTCTAACTCTATGGTAGTTTACAGTTACCTAATCGTTGTTGGTGGTAAGCAACTGTGGTTTGTGAAAATATCCGATCATGAAACTAAACCACAGACAGGTTACTGACTAACTCTATGGATAATTCTACTATCTTATGGTCCTGTGCTGTTACTTAATTTGTTGTTGACAATGTAATTTTTGTAAGAGTTGTATCGTATGGTATGTGACTGTTTGTGTCTGATAATGTTTTAATGTGAAATCTATGGTATTTATACTGTAGATCAGTATATGCCGTATATATGTACGTGTTATTCTATATAAAAATACATTAAAGTTAAGTTTTTTTTATATGAACTGAGTGGTTTTTGATGTGGTGGCAGCACTGTCTAATAGGAATCGTATACGTCCAGAATCCGTGTTTTAGCCCATCCTCAATAGAGCCGTCCATCTCGTCAATCAAATCAATTTATTACTTTCGACTGCAGAATTCTAACAATTGAAGGTTATATGTTGTAATTTTCGAGTCAAGTGAGTAATTTCTATGGTTTACGTCAGTAGTTCACTGAATACAGCACCCAGCTGCGTCTCTGTTCGCGAAATCCACACGAATACAAGAATATACTAGTATAGTGACCGGCTCCAGTCAAGAACAAATTCAAATGTAACTTTATTATCAATCAAGCCTGAAATTTGGTTTATGTTATTTCTAGCCGTACAGGTTACCACCACCAGGCACCGAATATGTCGGACACCATCGGTCAAGAGTTTAATGAAGAAGATACCACACCAGTTTTAAACGTCAAACTAGAAGGATGCATTGAACCTGTCATCGGTAAATAACATTAGACCTCTACTCCACCTATTTGCATTGATGATGACCCCGTTCTCCAGCTACAATACAACAACTCTGTCAAAATTTAGTTCATATTCATGTAATTTTCATTTAGAATTCTAGCCACCCACGAGGCAGCAAACTTTAGGCAAATCAGAATGCCTTGATAAATTCCTTTAAAGATTCAAACAGAGAGAGTGATTCTATTAAACATTGAATGAATTTAATTTTAATAATAGAAGAACGCCAGTATTGTTGCCCATGACTGCCATCTGGTGGATCCTCGCTTGCCACAGTTGATCATACAGAGACTTGATTACCCTAATGAGCCTACATTTAAAAGTACCTACATTTTCTAGGTTTGCAGTATATTACTGAGTTTCACAGTTTGGACGCGAATGGCAAATTACAAATGAGATATACGTGTAGTATTTGTGGAGGTAAAATGGATATCGGATTGATAATGTCTCATATATTAGGAGTTCGTCATCGGTGTTTAACTATGGTAATTATAGAGATCTACGTATAATGCACCCACCTTATCGAAGACCCAGAAAATACCAACCTTATTAAACTTATCACAAAATACACATAATTGTAATTCCTATAAGGCTAAAAAAAATTGATACCTTGTTTCTCCGCTCTGCTGAGCTTAAATGTTGACCCGGCCGGCCGCCTATCTACCCTATACATTACTTTTTTTTAAATCGTGATCAATTTCACCATAACAGACCCGGCCGCTATAGAAATGAACTGTTTACAAATTTTATCATATTTTACTAAAATTACCCGGCCGCTGCGGAGAAACAAGGTATCATTTTTGTTTAGCCTAATTAACTAGCGATCATTTACTCTCAAGTGAAATCATCAGTATTGCATGTCTTCAGTATAAACTGCAACTCTAAGTCTAAATTAATATTGATAGAATTGGAAATTGATATTTTGGTAAAATGACTTGCATCAACATCGATATGAATTTGTAAATTTTCGCAGAAAGAAAACCCGGCGTATCAGGAAATGTATGAAGATATTACGAACAAAGAAATAAAGCGAAAACGATCGGAACTTTCTGAATTAGCGTCAAATTTCGCGATGCAAATTGAGGTCGAAGAAGGTCGTCAGAAAGTACGAGTTGTACGCGAAAGTGCACCAGTGCTGCCACCTACGAAACCCGAGCTATGTCCAGTGATGCGCCCGCAACCAGAACCTCATTTATTCCCTGGAATGCAGCCAGTCTTGGAACGACCCCCTCATGCAGATATACAACTTGAAGGTAATTATTGAATGTAAAGTGTACAAATTTTCACCCTCATTTTATTTCAACTTATAAATTATCATATTGTAGGACAAGTTAAAGAGATTTCTAGTCAGATAAAGGCGGAGTTTCATAAAAGGGGCGGAGATATCGAGTCAATCATACGTGAAGCTATGAAACCTCGTGTGGAGGGCAGCGCATCTCATCAACGAACAACTGCAAATCAGTGGAATCATGGATCTGATGGAAACCAGATTAGGAAGAGAAGATGGGTTGACGATGAGATGATGGGTGGGAACTTCAGAGGACCAGTGACTGGACCAACAACTGAAATGGAGCGACAATACAATCCAACAATATCCAGGGAATTCAGTTTAGGAATGGGTGATCAACATGGATTGAGAGTGGGCAGTGTACATGGACCTGGAATGGGTGAACATGGATTGAGAGTGGGCAGTGTACATGGACCTGGAAAGGGTGATCAACATGGCTTGAGAATGGGCAGTGTACATGGATCAGGAATTGGTGATGAACATGGATTGAGAATGGGCGGTGTACATGACTTTGAAAGAGGAAATGACTCTGGTTTTAGAGGTGACTTTGGAAGAAGGGAAGATGACTTTAGGTCAGAAGAGAGAAGGGATAATCGGTTGAGAGAGGGTCGAGGTTGGGACTCAAATAATAGAGAGGATATGGAGAGGGACCCTGGATGGAGAGGAGAATGGGACAATGGATCAAGAGGAGAAGATGACTTAAGGTCAGGAATAGACAGAGACTCTGGATGGAGAGAAAATAGGGAATGGGACTCTGGGCCAAGAAGGGGCAGGGGATGGGACTCTGGGCCAAGAAGGGGCAGGGAATGGGACTCTGGACAGCGAGGAGGCAGAGAATGGGACTCTGGATCAAGAGGAGAAGATGACTTAAGGTCAGGAATAGACAGAGACTCTGGATGGAGAGAAAATAGGGAATGGGACTCTGGGCCAAGAAGGGGCAGGGGATGGGACTCTGGACCAAGAAGGGGCAGGGGATGGGACTCTGGACCAAAAGGGGGCAGGGAATGGGACTCGCGGCCAAACGAGGATCGGGGTTGGGACTCTGGACAGGGGGGAGGCAGGAACAATATACGAAATGGACCTGTAATTCCAAGTCTGTTTGATATTTCAACGGACAGTGGGGGTAAGTTAATTCTCTCCCCATCCCTAATACGTACTTGATATTCTAGAATTTTAATTGTTAAAGGATAATTTTCTGTTAACAGGTGGTGAGAATAGAGAGGAACTGTTCAGAGGATCTGATAGAGAGGGAGGGTTCAGAGGAGCTGATGTTGAAAACAGAGAGGAACAGTTTAGACGAGCTGATGTTGAAAACAGAGAGGAACAGTTTAGACGAGCTGATGTTGAAAACAGAGAGGAACGGTTTAGACGAGCTGATGTTGAGGAACCTGCAGTGAAAAGAAGAGCAGATCTGTCTAATCCAGTCATACTGGAATATTTAGAAGAGAAAAAACGTTTCTTTCAAATGATGGACCGGTATTTATTAAATCTAGGCAGTGTTTGTTTATCAATTTACGTCATTTATGAGAAATTGATTATTATTCTGTTTCAGGGAACTCGGTTTAACGAATGTGAATACAGAGCACGAACAATTCCTCGAACAGAATTATAGACCCAGTAACCGTAGCGACCACCAACTCGAGCGTCATGGTTGCGATAATGAGTTTGAGATGGCCAGAGGCGGAGCTAGAATGAGGAGAAGTGTCGAACGATATGACAGATGGGGTCAAGGCATGTCGAAGTATTGATTTTTCATGTTTACATTTTCATCAACTGCCAACTCAATAACAAATTTATTGACTTTCAAGTAAAATGTTAAAACATTTTATGTCGGAATATGATGTTTAAAATGCATTTGATTTTAGAAAGAAAAGAAAAGTATGAAAAAAAAATAGAATTTATTTTGTATATCATAGATGCTGTAGTTGTTTTTTATTTGTCATCTGGAGCAGAGCGATCCTGGGCCGACAACAAAGGATAGTCCAGCAGACAGGAGTAATTAGGGACTGCAGATGGAATAAGTGGAGTAGAATGCCATCAGGTGCCAAGTTTTGATGTTTCATTAAATGTTCATGACGGACTTCATCGTAGTGCATTTCTGCATTCCAGGATATTTTTGTAAATATTTATTGTCCCAGGACATGAGCCCCATTCTATGTGTCCGAATCCATATCCCGGTTTTTGTGCTTAAGCCCTATTTCCATATCCGGATTTTATTCATATCCTACAAATCACCGCCATTTTCACGTCATGTGACTAACTCTTACCCAATACCTTACTGAATTAAACTTATATATTTAATTTTCGACATTTAAAAGTCATTGGAGAGATTTCTTTACAGAAAATTGTTTACAGGAAATATAGATTGATTTTACTAAAAGAAAGAGTTGATTTGTAAATGTTTGAACGAATGAAGTCGTTTTAATTAGCTGCCGTATCATATGTGATATGGTAATGTAATTATTTACGATACAGCGACTGTGAACTGGGGAACAGTGTTGAAGAGCCTCTTAAAATTGTCATTAGATTTCACTATCTCATTAGTAAAATATGGGTAAAAATGAAGCAGGCGCGAGTTACCGCGGTGGCTCTAAACAGCAGACGAGTTATAACAGCAGCGACCGGAATACGAAACAGAAATCACCGAGTAGTGGTATGCAGAGTAAAGCCAATAAGAAATGGGTTAGATTGGCGACTGTGTTCGCGTACGTTCTCTCCGTTTCGTTAGCCGCTATCGTTCTGGCTATTTACTACAGTTTAATCTGGAAACCGCATCTTAAAACTCCGACATCGACGTCAATGATGCCAACATCGACACCAATAATTACGACATCGGCTGCAAACTCTACAGTAACTAGGCCTACAGTATAATTAATATCATCTTCTTCCTCTCCTTTGGTGAGAACGCTGCTCTTTGTTTGGTGAGTTAGTTTGATATTTTTTATCTATCGACCTAGAACTAGTCTAGCCGGGTAAGTCTCCGCTTAATGGAGAAAAATGGCCCTAGACTAGACCTAGTTTAATAAAGGTAATAGGGAGAGGGTATTCACACTCACAGGGGCTTGTATCAGAGTTGAATGAATAGTGTAAAAACGATAATCTCTTAATCCGGTTTTTATATAGTTATTTTATACCGACAACTCTGATATGAGCCCATGTGGTAGTGATTAACTGGTGGAGATTGTGTTTAATACACAGTCAGTGGTGTAAGTCTACGGAATGTGATTAGAGGGTAACAAAGGGGTTGATATTTGGTGTAGGACCAGCTCTGTAGCTGTGATCCTTTTTGTAAGCAACACGTACTTACAGAAAGAGTAGATGTAAACATGATGTGCTGAAAACTAGAATTTAGAGCTATTTCCTACACTGAACCTCTTTGTAATCATGGTTCCTACATTAAATACTAAAAGTGTTTTATACTTGTTAAAGAGTTAAGAAGCCCTTGAACTATTTCTGTTTGAAAAGTGATCAAACAAATTCCTATTTTGTGAATGGTTCATTTTGTAGGTGATTCTTTGGTTTTCATATTATTTCATTTTATTGCCGCCTGGCTTTATGAGGAGAAATTCAGTGAGTAGGCCTGTCTACCCCTAGGGCTAGATTCACACATTGAACTGAATCTGCTGAAGCATGGACGTATAAACTAGTTTATACGTCCATGGCTGAAGTAATTGGATCAAGGCCAGTTAATCGTTTTGTGAATCTAGGCTGGGGCTAGATTCACAATAACCTGAGAACTTTTGAATTGATTAAAACTGAATTAATGAATATATTATCAATCAGTGATAGATATAAGTCCAGGTAGATTTTAGTTTCAAATGAAATAAATCTAGTTTTACTGACGATTAATTATTGATGATTTTGGTGTGTATTTTACTAATTGGTTGTGCGTTAATGAGTAGCGTGTTACAACCAAACGTTTTAACCTACCTGAATTTAGACTTAAATCTTATACAATGTTAACAGTTGTCATGGCTTTAACATTTATGTTCATAAACTGTTGCACAGCCACACCCAGAGATAATCAATAATCTCATCTTATCCGTCATCATTCACGTAACATCTACACGAGGAGGTGCTTAACTCTACGACAGTTATTCGGAATAACATCGGCAATAATTGAAGTCGTTGAATAATTTAGAATACTGGGAATTGTTTTTCGATTGTTAAAATGGTTCGTAATGGTGGTACGAATTATCGGGGAGGTCGCAGTGGTCGAGGACGCGGAGGTCCTGTTAAACAGAATGCTGAGGGTATTCAGGGTAAAGCCAATAAAAAATGGGTTCGTTTAGCGACAGTTTTCGCGTATATATTATCGGTTTCTATGGCTGCGATTGTTTTAGCGGTTTATTACGCGTGGGTTTGGGAACCTCACAATACGTCAGGACAGATTACCGGTAGAACTACGATGATGAATCCATCTTTAAGTTCCGAACCTATGCGTACTACTACACCAGCTTCTACTACAGCTTAATTATTATGTTTCACTTCTTCAATTCAATCAAGCAATTTGGTAAGTTATTCAATGTGCTTGTCAAAGTATCATCCATGATGACTTACATTTGAATTAGAACTTTAATTGAATTGGGAATACAAATTGGGACTCAAAAATAGAAATGACTTCAGTAATGTGACAAATGACAACTCAAGCAAGTTTGTGTACCATAATTAATATTTAACCAAAGTAACTCTCATGCCATCTTTAAGTCTCACTTTTTTAGACAAAATTGTCATTTATATTTAAGAAATAAATCGTCTTAGTTTCAATTTTCATGAAAAAACATCGCAATTTATACTAAACGAAGGAATGAAAGTATGAATGTTGTCGTAATTCCATAGATTTTTATTTCCGCCCAAACACCGATCAATGAGTTATACTTGTGTTGCTATGACAACAGTAGTGGATATATCGATTACACTGTTGCAGCCTCTATTTCAACAACGAGTTCATTTGATCTTGTGCGAATTAAGTTGTTTTTTTTTTCTAAATTGAAAGAAAATTGTCTTTTCAATAAAGTAATGTAACTGAATGTTAGATATTATAGCGTGGTATAACTAGGCTGTGTGTTATTTCTGTACTTGTGCACCAATCCTGCAGCCTGGACCCTGCACCCCCTCAGCCTGGACCCTTTACCCCCTGCAGCCTGGACCCTTTACCCCCTGCAGTCTGGACCCTTAACCCCCTCAAGCCTCGACCCTTTACCCCCTCAAGCCTCGACCCTATGCTCCCTCAAGCCTCAACCCTTTACCCCTCAAGCCTCGACCCTTTACCCCCTCAAACCTCAACCCTTAACCCCCTCAAGCCTCGACCCTTTACCCCCTCAACCCTTAACTCCCTCAAGCCTCGACCCTTTACCCCCTCAAGCCTCAACCCTTTACCCCCTCAAACCTCGACCCTTTACCCCCTCATGCCTCGACCCTTTACCCCCTCAAGCCTAGACCCTTTACCCCCTCAGCCTCAACCCTTTACCCCCTCAGTCTGGACCCTGCATCCTCTCAGATATTTGATGCTTTATCTCCATTCTTCCCATTGTTGATCACCCACATTCAGCTCAAAAACTCAAAAACTGTTTGTTTATCATATAAATTTGATTTTATATTTTTCAGTGATGTGTCCATGTTTTAGAAGATTAAGGGTTAAAGCCAGCTGGACTGGATGTGATTATTCTTCATTGAATCTCAAAGTATCCGATCATTATGGAATCGAAAGCTCGAGGTGTCATCGGCTGAGAGAAAGAGAGAGAGAGAGAGTCAGAACCTGTTCTTCTACAACAAACGGTTCTAAAAAACAGTTTCATGTTGTTTTAGATAAATCTATGAATAGTAATGTGATCATCGTACAGTAGACTCCTCCTCATTCTCCTCCTCCCCCTCCTCCTCATCCTCCTACCTCTTATCTATAACGACCAGTAATTTGTGTTTGAGTTAAATGAAGGAATGTTAATGTTTTTAAGAATGAGGGATGATTTGACCTAAAAGTATTTGTCTTATTATTAGGCTGAAAAAATTGATACCTCGTTTTGAATCTCAGTTGAACCGTCCGGCCGGCCGCATATCTACCCTTTAAATTACTCTTTCTAAAATCATGATCAAGCTAACAATAACAGACCCGGCAGTTATAGAAATGGACTGATTACAAATTTGATTGCAGCTTTATAAAATGACCCGCGGCCGATCAGGGGAAACGAGGTGTCATTTCTTTAGAGGAGTCATCTGTACTTGAAAAATTTAACTCTTGCTTTAAAACAAACACTTTTTGTATTTATAATTAATTATTACTTAATTTAATTGATATGTATTTATTCCGAAGGGTTTCATTTTTTCAATATGCAAATATTTAAAACGTTGTATTAGAAACAATGTATGTTTAGAATCAAATCAAAAGTGTATTCAGAGACATGTTGTTTATAGCATATGTGAATTGTCAAGTTTATTTTGTAACTGTATATATTTATGTATCGTTATTATTGTACTATTATATGAATCTCTTATATTATAATATCATCTCTCTGATTCTTGGGGGAATTTTCAAAACCGGTAATTGAATAAATTTCTACAAATTATTCTGTATTTATTGATATTATGAAAAAAAGCTTTAATGCGATGAGGATAATTGAATGACATTAATAAACGTATTCAGTTTCGAGGTTATGAAAGCCTAGTTTTGGAATGTAGTACTCTAAATGCATGTTGAAAACTAATATGAAAAATTATCTTATGTGATTAACAGGTGCTTTATAAACTGTCACAAGTGTAAAACTTTGTATTTTGTATTTCATTCATCAATTCAAATTGTAACTAAACAACAGTAGACTTCACTGTGGTCGGATCCTCTCAGATAGAGAACTGTTTGGTTTAACTGCGATCTGTTGACTAGGCCTATGTACCAGCCAGCTGTCAAGTTAAGTCGCACTGAATGTTGTTTATCACATTCCAAAAATGATCCGACTTAAAGCGAAGTCTACTTAGAACATAGAAACTACCTAACATGCCAGTGTATGCTCTTATTATTCTGTTCTGGATGAATAAGTATTGTTCATAGATAATTTCGGTGTTGGAAATGAAATATAAATGTTGTCCCATGAAAAGAAAAATCTTTTTTTTCGTTTTGGAAAATATACATTGAGCTGAGAGAAGAGCCGCAGGAAAAAATCTCTGTTTATCGGGGTTCAAACTGCAGGTACAAACTTCCAGGGTTATAGAGCTGGGAGAACCGCCCGAGATCTGTCACTTTCAGGATTCGAACCATCAATATCAGAGAATATCTTCAGTGTAGACTAGTTGCCGGTCTCTACTTTCAGACTATTCTAGACGGGTTGCCTGTCTCATTCAATATGGAGACCGGCAACCAGTCTAAGACTATTCTGACTGCGAATGCAGGTGGCGCAGAATTGGACAGGCGACCAGTCTAGTCTTAAAGTAGAGACCGGCAACCAGTCTAGATCGGACAGCGCAACATTGCTCGAAGTTGATTTCTGAAGCGACGCCTTGAAGCGCAGTAAATATAGAAATTACAAGATGCTACGATCATTCGTATTAAATTTTGTATTGGATGAATATATGTCGATTTCGTATATTGACCTCCAAGGAGACGAATGAAATTAACAATGGCAGCTCTCATCGTAAAAACATGTTTAACCAAATACAAACATGAAATGAGAACTAATGTCAGAGTTAAACTTCGGTCACTGCTGCTGCTGCTGCTGCTGCTGCTGCTGTTGGTAGTTTGATTATTTGTAGACATTGTTTTTCTCGCTGCTCCTGCGCGTCTCAACGTGAAAATCAATCGGATAGTTATTACAACCATTATCACTGTAGGGATAAAGAGAAATATCGGAGCCCGGACAAATGTCGAATAATATCTCAGATAAATATTCTTACCGAAGGTTGTGAACTTTTGAGTCCATCTCTCGTGACCGGTGCATGGATTACGGGATCGACGAGTTGTGTACTTAAACATGTTTCTACCTAAGATGTCAGTTATACAAATTACCACAACTAAAGCGACGTAGATGTAACTTCTCTTAATTCTTATAATTCTTACCGCTTTTAGAGGCCAACAAACTGCAATATATCTGTCTAAAGCTATAAGTAATGTTAATAGACCAGAAATTGATCCGGAAATGAATTGAGCGTTCTGCGTATATGGATAAAGACGTTTCATATCGTGGTTGAATTTAGCGGTCATGTCCAGTAACAAGGTGTGGCTATAGAGATGATACTGAAATTCGATGATCACATAAAATAGACACGTAAACAGATCAGTAACAGCCAAACATCTCAAATAGAATATACTCGTGTTAGTCGAACGTTCTTTAGTTAGAATTATAAAAGAAAACAAATTTGCAAAAACACCAGAAACAGAAACACTAAAAATGATATAATTCATGATTCGTAGATAAAGGTTTTCATGAAATGGTTTATAATCAGCATGATGAATGTATTTACACCGAGGATGAGGTTTAAACCCTTCTCTTTCCGTAGTGATGTCCGATACATTGAAGTAAAACGCGACCGATGATGTATTTTCCATCGTCATAAAATGATTCTTCTTCTTCTTGGACTAATTCTCATCGCTATCAAAATCACTCTGTCGTCATCGGCAGTCATCTTCCAATCATCGGACATAATTATTACATTGAAATGTAAATTTAGCATCGACCGCAAAATCAACTTTATTTATGCCTGTTTCAGAATTCCAGTATCGATTCAGGCAGAACTATTTGTACGACTCAAATATTTATAAAAAGAAAGGCCGTCTACAACATACGTGGATTATATTGGAATTTTTGTGGTACAAAAATATAATATTGATGCATAAACCGAATTGTTTGACATTGAGATGCTAAGCGTATTTTTACATTTATAGAAAAAAGAATCAATTTTCTATGCTTAATTTTCGCATCAAAAAGTAACAATTTAGGTCATCTTTTAAACATGTGCTATTTACATTCAATTCTACCGTTATTCATTGGTCATTTTTGGACTTACAGCGACTTATGGACTTGGCCGAATACGCGTTATACCGAGTTGACCAGATACCGAGTTGACCAGATACCAAGTTGATCCATACTGATACTGAGAGTTGACCAGGTGATGGATTTAAGATCAGTGGTACACTGCGGTAATCGGCCTGAACTTTTAGAACGTGTTGAAATCGGTGCCGAATCCCTGCCGAGGGAGGATGAGTTGACTAGGTCCGACACCACTAGACTTAAACAGTTGCGTGAATTAATTGCAGAAAAGATAATGAAAATTCGTAATACACGTAGAAAGAAACATCTTTAACATCGAATTTTGATAAACTGTGATTGAATGATACCCGGCATAAAATGAAGCGAAAAAAAATTCATGAGAAGACTTTAAATAAATATTCGATCACCAAGAAGTGTCCCCCGATGCCGCCACAATGAACAGTCAAACAGTCGGAGTAAAGTCAATCAATTCCTTTTATTTATTTAGAAGATAAAAACATTGCTAGAAGTTGATTTCTGAAGCGACGCCTCGAAGCGCAGTAGATAAAGAAATTACAAGATGCTACGATCATTCGTATTAAATTTTGTATTGGATAAAAATATGTTGATTTCTTATATTGACCTCCAAGGATACGAATGAAATTGCTTATTGCTGCTCTCAAACCGAGAGTTCGCTTGATTAAATCGAAACCTGAAATGAGAACTAATGTCAGAGTTAAACTACGGTCACTGCTGCTGCTGCTGTTAGAAGTTTGATTATTTGTAGACATTGTTTTTCTCGCTGCTCCTGCGCGTCTCAACGTGAAAATCAATCGGATAGTTATTACAACCATTATCACTGTAGGGATAAAGAGAAATATCGGAGCCCGGAAAAATGTAGAATAATATCTCAGATAAATATTTTTACCGAAGGTTGTGTACTTTTGAGTCCATCTCTCGTGTCCGGTGCATGCATTACGGGATCGACGAGTTGTGAATCTGAACATGTTTCTACTACTGATGTCAGTCACAGAAATTACCACAACTAAAGCGACGTAGATGAAACTTCTCTTAATGGTTATAATTCTTACCGCTTTTAGAGGCCAACAAACTGCAATATATCTGTCTATAGCTATAAGTAATGTTAATAGATCAGAACTGCCTACAAATATGAGTTTAAGATTTTGTGTATATGAATAAAGACGTTTCATTTCGTGGTTAAATTTAGCGGTCATGTCCAGTAACAAGGTGTGGCTATAGAGATGATACTGAAACTCGATGACCACATAAGATAAGCACAGTAACAGATCAGTAACAGCCAAACATCTCAAATAGAATATACTCGTGTTAGTCGAACGTTCTTTAGTTAGAATTATAAAAGAAAACAAATTTGCGAAGACGCCAGAAACAGAAACACTAAAAATGATGTAAGTCATGATTCGTAGATAAAAGTTTTCATGAAATGGTTTATAATCTGCATGATAAATGTATTTACACCGAGGATGAGGTTTAAACCCTTCTCTTTCCGTAGTGATGTCTGATACATTGAAGTAAAACGTGACCGATGATGTATTTTCCGTCATGAAATATGAATTTGTACTAAAAGTATTGCCGGTTACACATTGAGTGTAAAATGAAAAACTGCTTCTTCGTCGGTTTCTACAAATTGTGTACGTGGATTTCAGCGTCAGTCATCCTGCTATCATTTATTATGACACTGTTGCGTAGATACTCTATAATCACCATTCGCTATTCATTGTATAGTAAGATATGTATCGCATTCCTTTATCTATGCTCAAATTTTCAAAATATGTTAGCTCCACAAAAAATCTATATACGGTTTGAGAGCCCGTAGAAATATTATTAGAATTTTAGATTCAAGAACCTCGAAGCCATGGGTGATCGTGGTAGCTTAATTCAACAGTCTTTTTTCCTTATTGGATTTAAAAAGCATGACGTGGAGATGCACAGGTCATCATACCAACGTAATCTCAGATACAGTTACAGTACCGGATAAAAGATTATCGAAATTCCCAAAATCTAAAACAAAATTACTAAAACAAAATTTGCGCTCGACCTTAAACATAACCGGGTCCTCTCACAACGAAAACCTAGCGGGACTCGAGCATGCTACCTCCTACATGCCAGGCGGGCATGCTAACCACTCGACCACCACCGATAAGTTATAAATAAGGCTCGTTTAGTCAGTCAGATGAGTCATTTAGGTATGGTAATCAGTCAGGTATAGTGACTTCAATTCTGCCGTTTTTGAAAAGTTTCAAAGAGTTTCTATAGTCCATTTGCTGCGCACAAATTTTTCAAAGGAGAATTTTCCACCACCAAAACGGGAAATATAACCGAGCTCCCAGACTGCTCGAGGGAGGGGGTCATTTACAAACTCATTTTTTATAGTTCCTCTTCTCAGTGACAAAGAAAATACCATTAAACATTCATTTTTAATCACAAATACACTTTATTACTATTGATAATAAGAGGTCACGTTTTGAGGCGCCATTTTGAGTGAATTAAGGCTATCCGGACAGCAAACGCAAGAACAACATGCAGAACCCCCCCCCCCCTTCCTCCGCCACACTGTCTAAGAAACGTGCCCTATGTAGGATCGCGATAACAGAAATTTTGCATTTATTTCATTTTGCTCAGTCCCATTTAGTTGTCGTGTTAGGCTTTTTAGTCAAAAGTTAGTTTCATTTACAATTACACTATCCGAGAACAGTGAGCCGGATCATCGCAGTTTCCGCATGGAGTTGATTCTATTCCATGTCGGGGTTAATGAATTGCTAGATAGATGATCATCTTACAACTAGATGTACTAACTGATTAGAGCCTCTCATGAATGATGTTTTTTATTCAACAGAAATCTTTATACAATTACTTAATCAATAATATGATATAACATTATTTAATGAATGTCGTATGTGACATTATTC
The DNA here is from genome assembly GCF_964204645.1 of Tubulanus polymorphus. NCBI lineage: Eukaryota > Metazoa > Nemertea > Palaeonemertea > Tubulaniformes > Tubulanidae > Tubulanus > Tubulanus polymorphus. The sequence goes on along the minus strand of NC_134025.1, from coordinate 694,250 downwards.
CATACATTCTGTACACGATAAAACAATAGATCAATTATATATCAATATTTCAATACCAGATGAATATTATTTTTTACATTTATTTACAATTGAGTTGAGCAAAAAAACATAATTTACGCATCGAAAATATTTGTGCGAGATGAAATACAAGTTTTTCTACGACATGATTATCACTACAGCTATACTCGGTTATAATACACTGTCAGTGGTTTACCCTTTAGTCGTTAAATATCTCTTTTGTTACATTTCAGAAGTCTACAATCCATACAGTATAGACGACTAAAATCTTTGTTATGGTGCCTCAGACCTCAGACCGAGTTGAGAAAAAAAGAAACTTAATATAGACCTACCCCATGAGATAGATAGATCCCAACATGTTACAGGCCAAAAACACTCCAATAACATTTTACCCTAGAGGCCAATTGACCCTACTAAACATCTTCGTCAAATTTCACGAACGATTTGAATAATTTAAGGGTCAGATTTCCAACATCAGTTAAAATACTATATATATACAGAATATTTCCACTATGATTTCATTGCTTTAAAAACAAAATTCATTCATATTCAACCGCGCCGTGCAACCGCGCCGTGCAACCGCACCGTGCAACCGCGCCGTGCAACCGCGCCATGCAACCGCACCGTGCAATGATTGATATCTTATTTAACAAATTCATATCCTGATAATTACAACGATTTCATATACAAAAATGATATACACACACGAATTGGGTGCACCTTGCCTCCACCCGCCATCCCCCACCTCCACCCTTCTACCCTTCCACCCTACACCCTCCGCTTCTCCATCCCCCAAAACTTCAACTTTCTCTGACATCATAAAATTCAATTAGAATCTGATAAAATCGATACAGAGATAACAAAAACAAAGAACAAACATAACACAACTGTAACATTGCTCGCCCTGATAAATGCAGTATTTGATAATCTATCGAAATAAGCCTCAGTTTTGTAACAGGGTATAGCTGACACTGCACCAGTATCACTATTACAGCATTGATATACCGTGTTAAATTTGTTCTTATTGGCGCAACAAGCAAACAGCGAACCGTTATAGAATACCGATCCGCAACATCGGTCCCCGCTATCACGTGACCTCGGTGTACCCTGGCAACAGACGGTAACCAACGGATCTATCCACGTATTGTTGCATCTAATGAAAGTATCCGGGATACATTCAGATGTTCGGTTCCGTTTCAATTGGACCTCACCATTTTTACAACACCTAAAAATATGTAGAGGGTGAAATATTCAAATATTAGAAAATTTTTATTGACGCCACAAAGCTTCCCTGATGCCGTTTTGGGAGCAGCCGAAATATCGTGGTCTCAATAAACTGTCTGATATCTTCATTTGGATCATATTTTCACGAATTGTTGTGTCAAGTTTCAATATCGTAAATAACTTGTGAATCTTCAGTACAATCGTTACTATAATATCTAGCAGTTTTCGAATGGTTGAAATGAATTTGATCACGGATTTGTAAAAACTTACACAGCAAGGCGTTCAGGAATGTCACCAATCATTCCATTACAACACGTTTCAGTACGGATGTTGTAGGTGGAATAGGCGCAACATTTATTGTAGTTTGGTTCAGTTTTTCTGAATCTGCCACCGTTACAGCACAAGTGTACATCAGGATTCATCCATTCCCAACCACCAAATTCACTAATACATTTCTCAAATCTTTGTGATTCTGATATATCGTATATTTCATCAGCGCATATCTGAAATAGAAATGTTAACATGAGTTTTACGATGTCCGTGTAAACCAATTGCTACGGCAAAAGTTCGATCGTATTTACATGTGTAGAATTATCGTAAGTGTGGAATTCGTTATATTTCGAATTCAAACAGCATGAATTATGAGTACGTTTCGATTTGTTAATTAATGCATATCCACCACAACAGAGCTGATTATCAGCTTGTACAACACCATCACACAACACAGAATCCACACTAACTACGACTCTGTTGTCACCCCTTTCATTTCCTGGAATTACAAATACATAAATGTATTTATTATGTTATCGTTCTGGTAAAAATAGAAATAAAGGAATTTTCCAGGATATCGATTGTCGGGGGTGGAGAGCTCAGAGGAGAACCACAGAAAGAAACTCTGTCAATGTCAGGATTCAAACTATCACGTCGGGGTGGAGAGCTCAGAGAAGAACTACAGAAAGAAACTCCGTCACTGTCAGGATTCAAACGATCGATTGTTGCGGTGGAGAGCTCAGAGAAGAACTACAGAAAGAAACCCTGTCACTTTCAGGATTCAAACTACCAATTACATTGAACCATGGACTCTAAAACGAAGGAGTCCATGATTGAACTCGATTCTTTCTACATATACCAGTAGATATTACTCACTTAGTGCGCATTTTTGTTCCTTCTTGTTGTATATTTGTCCAACACAACAACCTTGAAGTTTTTTATTGTATGTTTTTGATCCACAACATTCGTTTAAATTCGGATCAAGGTTGAACGGAACACCACCGCAACATAATTGTTTTTGTGGATTTATGTTATCTGGAAAAAATTAAAACATTTACATAAAATTGATTCACCTTAAAGATAACTTATTTCTTAAATAATGTTAGTCTGGGTCCTATCATAACCTAGACCAGTAACCTAGACCTAAAAACCTTCCTACATTTACAACAAAATATGATTAAAGATCTAATCTGATACAGTTCGAGTTTGGCACTAAGGCTTTATAAAGAATGACTTGTTTCTCATTTTTGCCGAGTAACTTGACCCAGCCGGCCGACCGCCTATCTACCATGTACATTTATTTTCTTCAAAAAATCCTGTTCAAGCTAACAATAACACACCCAGCAGCTTTAGAAGTGTTAATAAATTTTATTGCAGTTTAAAAAGTGACCCGACCGAAACAACGTATCATTTGTACATTCGTTTCGTTTCAACCTTGAATAGCACTATCATGTACGGAAGCCCCTAGGTGACATACGAGATAATTTTTTCACAGTTTCGACTTATTATATCGAAATTCGTTATAATGAGTCGTCGAAATTGTGAAAGAATTATCTCGCATATCATTTAGGGGCTTCCGTAATAATGACACATTGCTGCATGTAAATAAATGACATAAAATAGTATTCATGTATCGAACATATCTTTGTAAACTTAAGAACCAGTTATGATCTATATCAAACAGGTTATCGAAGGATTGAGTGAGTGTGTTTATTATCTCGCAGGCCTTGACTGCTTCTAATAATAGCTCAGTAAAAACCCACAGTTATAAATAGAACCGGGGAATTCCTGGTTATCATGCAGAGCGACCCGATATCGCCGCGCATTTATCTCCTAAATAAGATTTATATACTTCAGATAATTAGTGACAGCAGTTTTTTAAGTATTTGTTCAGTTTGTTTGTCACCGCGTATTGACCCAATATTCATATTATCTTATATATTTATAAACTCGTGTACATGTATATACTTAGTATTTACTCACTAATTTACATGTAAGCTAAGGGGAAAAATCATTTGCGTCACATAAAAGATAACTTTTCTTCAAAATGTGTACAATTCGTTAAAAATAGTAAAAGAAACTGAATGAAAAAATTTCGTTGCATCAATTTGGAGGAACCTGTTTCTATCTCTTGCATGCTAACCGCTAGACCACCACCAGCACGCCAGCCGAGCATGCTAACCGCTAGACCACCACCAGCATGCCAGCCGAGCATGCTAACCGCTAGACCACCAGCTTGTCAGCCGAGCATGCTAACCGCTAGACCACCACCAGCATGCCAGCCGAGCATGCTAACCGCTAGACCACCAGCTTGTCAGCCGAGCATGCTAACCGCTAGACCACCACCAGCATGCCAGCCGAGCATGCTAACCGCTAGACCACCACCAGCATGCCAGCCGAGCATGCTAACCGCTAGACCACCAGCATGCCAGCCGAGCATGCTAACCGCTAGACCACCACCAGCATGCCAGCCGAGCATGCTAACCGCTAGACCACCAGCATGCCAGCCGAGCATGCTAACCGCTAGACCACCACCAGCATGCCAGCCGAGCATGCTAACCGCTAGACCACCACCAGCATGCCAGCCGAGCATGCTAACCGCTAGACCACCACCAGCATGCCAGCCGAGCATGCTAACCGCTAGACCACCAGCATGCCAGCCGAGCATGCTAACCGCTAGACCACCAGCATGCCAGCCGAGCATGCTAACCGCTAGACCACCACCAGCATGCCAGCCGAGCATGCTAACCGCTAGACCACCAGCATGTCAGCCGAGCATGCTAACCGCTAGACCACCACCAGCATGCCAGCCGAGCATGCTAACCGCTAGACCACAAGCAGCATGCCAGCCGAGCATGCTAACCGCTAGACCACCAGCTTGTCAGCCGAGCATGCTAACCGCTAGACCACCAGCATGTCAGCCGAGCATGCTAACCGCTAGACCACAAGCAGCATGCCAGCCGAGCATGCTAACCGCTAGACCACCACCAGCATGCCAGCCGAGCATGCTAACCGCTAGACCACCACCAGCATGCCAGCCGAGCATGCTAACCGCTAGACCACCAGCATGCCAGCCGAGCATGCTAACCGCTAGACCACCAGCATGCCAGCCGAGCATGCTAACCGCTAGACCACCAGCATGCCAGCCGAGCATGCTAACCGCTAGACCACCACCAGCATGCCAGCCGAGCATGCTAACCGCTAGACCACCAGCATGCCAGCCGAGCATGCTAACCGCTAGACCACCAGCATGCCAGCCGAGCATGCTAACCGCTAGACCACCACCAGCATGCCAGCCGAGCATGCTAACCGCTAGACCACCAGCATGCCAGCCGAGCATGCTAACCGCTAGACCACCAGCATGCCAGCCGAGCATGCTAACCGCTAGACCACCAGCATGCCAGCCGAGCATGCTAACCGCTAGACCATTAGATGAGGATTGACGAAGTACAAAATGCTAGTTGTCACAATGTCCCGGACGCTTTTAAGCTTGAACTTTAATTCATCTATAAGAATTATGTATGTAGTTGAATACTGAGGTATCAGAGGCGGATTGAGCACTGCCTTCATCCGCCTTTTCAGGCGTAAATAATATTAAGGATTCACTTACGGGTTTTAGCCCCTCTGCAGCATTGGTAGATTCCAGATCGTGGGAACGGATACTTTCCTTCGCAGCAAATTTCTCTATCGGGATGAATGTTTGTGCTTCCACAACATGAGCTTCTTTTCACAACAATCTTACCGTTCTTCTTTCTAGAGACCTTTGGAAAATCAGTCAAATGACCTGAAATAATAGACACAATCCCGGTTTTACCATTGATTTAAGTTGTTAGATTGGTTTTAGAACCAAAATGAGCTTAGACTGGTCTTAAGTTGTTAGATTGATTATAAAACCAAAATGAGTTTAGACTGGTCTTAAGTTGTTAGATTGGTTATAAAACCAAAATGAGCTTAGACTGGTCTTAAGTTGTTAGATTGGTTATAGAACCAAAATGAGCTTAGACTGGTCTTAAGTTGTTAGATTGGTTATAAAACCAAAATGAGCTTAGACTGGTCTTAAGTTGTTAGATTGGTTATAGAACCAAAATAAGTTTAGACTGGTCTTAAGTTGTTAGATTGGTTATAAAACCAAAATGAGCTTAGACTGGTCTTAAGTTGTTAGATTGGTTATAGAACCAAAATAAGTTTAGACTGGTCTTAAGTTGTTAGATTGGTTATAGAACCAAAATGAGCTTAGACTGATTTTAAGTTGTTAGATTGGTTTTAGAACCAAAATGAACTTAGACTGGTCTTAAACTGTTAGATTGGTTATGAAACCAAAATGAGCTTAGACTGATTTTAAGTTGTTAGATTGGTAGATAGAATTATAATTCGGTCTTGGACTGGTCTAAAATCATCACCTCGACTATGCACTCCTTGATATTATGAGATTATTCATAATTAACTTATTATTTTAAGCTAAATCTGGCCCAAAATCGAACTATGAATTATCTATAGTATATACCTGCACAACACGATCGATCAAATGGATTATATGTGCGAGTTCCACATTGAGCCTGGTTTGAATTATGAACAGTACCATCTACTTCTTCACAGAACTGTGTATATGGATCGTAAGGATTCTTGTTCCTGCAACATTCTTGTCGCCCGTTAATCTGTTGCTTTGCACCGCAACAAATCGCTGAAATACACCACGTGATTTATGTTAAATTGTGACGATATTTGTATGATAAAAGTATATGTGTGTTTCATATAACAATTGGATGAATAGAAATTGTTAAGAACGTCTAATCGGTTAGGGCTAAATGACCACCGGATCGAGAGAGGGAGACTGCTGCAGTTGCTCAAAAATTGGTTAAATTCAACCGGTTGATTTAAATGCCATAAGGACTTGAATTTACAAAGCTTTTATCCACCAGCAAACTCTTACGAACTTTCGAGCAAATGCAGCCCCTGCCGCTTTTCAGTGGAATTCTAAAATTTTCTAGAAATGGGAAAATTGCAAACAAGATTTCAAATTGTTATAGGCTCTATGAAATCTTGGCTGAGTTTGAACAATAAGTTTTCTAGCCGAATTTCTGAATAGTAATGAGTCGGGAACAGACTGTAAATGAATATTACATACTTTCTGTACCGTTGCTGTCGTATCTGTCGTATATATTGCGATCGGCGCAACAAATAGATATATTCGGATCGTAGAGTTCTGACGCGTCTTCCGCGGTGTATGGACAACATTTCGTAGTGTACGGATTCGCATTATGTACAATTCGTCCTTTACAGCACAATTGACTGTCCACGTTTTCTACTAGTTTTCCTACAGGCGATAAAAAGAAAAGGTTCAATATTCAAACTGATCAGACAAAACTGATGATTAAACGGTTTTTTTAGATTCCTTACTCATTCACAATGATACAATGAAAAGAGGAAGTAATTTCAAACAAATTCTAATGCTCAATTATACATAATTAAAACTAGGTAATTGTGTGTAAAAAGGATTGTTAAAACCCTCAGCAATTAACTGATTGTAAATGACAAAAATTTCCAGTATATTGAGACTATTGATATACGTAAATGGATTGATTATATATTAGTCATATCTGGTACCTCCACAACAGCCCCGATGAAATCCCTTCCCGTTTTTCTGTACATATTCCTCATAAACGACGCTTTTACAACAGAATTGTGTTTGTCGATTGAAGCATTGCGGTTCTCTGCCGTCATAAGTCGGACACTCATCGAGATTTCTATCTTTACATCGTAATACTGAATTGTGGTGACGGAATCTGCGGCACTCGACTGTCAAACGAGATGAGATGAGAATCACAAGTCGATATTGATATTTTAATTCCGCACTCAGTAAGAAAAACGAGTTGGAAAAAAATGTTTTCTTTTTAATACTGATTGGAATAAACGTAGTTAAAACAAACATCGAAAATAAATCATCAATTATAATGGAAACTGTTTGGGCTTCATTCACACTATAAACCGGGAGTTTAGGTCGGCCTTGTGACGATCGACCTCACCCGGCTTTATAGTGTGAATCCCAAATCCTAAGGACTCAATATTGCATCAGTGATTATTGATATATGAGGTGGACCGTGAGGGAGTGACGACCCGCAACCCCCAACCACTAACCCTTTTCTGGGTGGCCCTTTCTTCTGGCCCCAATTATTTTTCGAATACTTTTTTATTTTTTTGTAGATTTATAGTTTCGCAGTTGCCAAAAAATGTTCCCTAAAAAGGGCTTCCCGACGTTCGGTTTTAGCTCGTCCGTTTTTCTGTAGCCCAAGAAGTAATGGTTTCACTACACCATGTTTGAGCATATCTTAGATCTGGCCCTGTATTGTGGGATTGATCGGTTTGTTTAGATATTGCCAGGTGATTTTGGATGACGACGACATTATCTATATTATCTATGAAGGTAGTTTAGCACCACTCAAGAGACGCCCACTCATAGTTAAGTCAAGTGCGGCCAATCAAAAGTGTTTTATCTGATCCATCGTAATCAAAGTCCATCTTTAAAAAAACTCATTCTATCAAAATCTAGAGCGGATGACTCATTCATTACGGTACGTTTAAGTCGGTAAGTTTTCAGGCCGTGGGATCAACCATGTCTTGGGGGATTCGACTTTCATGAAAGCGGAGCTTATTTCTTGTAAGGTACCCATCGCACGCAAATGTCGGGTCCTGTTAGTATAGAAGTAAAGACTCACACTACGTAATGAAAAGGTGTCGAAGTTTTTGAAATCGATGCTTAAGTTTTCTTAAGGCCGGCATCCGGGCGCAACTTCGTCAATGAGCGGAACCTCCTAAATACCCCCTAGAGACTTCGTCATTGAGTTGGTGTGAGCTTCTCATTCCGACCCCCAAACCCCCTAAGTATAGGCCTGCATGGTTTTCATTCGAAACCTTAAAAACCTTAAACTTTAATTTGAGAAACTGTGACAAAGTATATAAATATTTTACTAATTACCTGAAGTGATGAAGATCACTAAAAATCCTATAAACTGTTGATATTTGATGAAGCGATTCATTATCGCGAATCTTATCTCGTCCAATCTCCAGCGGAAAATGAAACCAGGAAAGCGCAGTCACAGACTATCAGTTCCTGGTACGGATCTGTACTCGCGCTTCAAATGGAAAATATCAGTCTCACTTTCAGGTCGAATTATCAGTTTTTTAGGACAGATTGATTTACATCATCTATCCCAGTAGTAACAATATAGGTAAAAACAAAATGCGAACGTGAAGATTTCCCAGTTTGGCTGATATGTTGAAATCGTTTTCACTCCGAGACGCTTGAACCGATGTTTCCAGTCCAGATCTCCAGTAGCCAAATGACAAAACATTTAATGAACTCAATTGAATAGCTGTTTTTTTTTTCGGTGACTCATCGGTGTTCTATTGGACGGCGTTGTCGAATGGGAATAGTTATATTTAGAAATTTACGTATGCTTACGGTATAGTGACGTACATCACATTTCGTAGTAAACGAAAGTGCGATTTGGGTTTTCCCGCGCTTTTCGAGTCGGCCGTGCGCGTAAACCGGCGATCGGCGGGAAATCCATGGTGCGTGTGATTAGGGAGGCCTCGCTAATTGCTTCGACAATGTCTAAAGGGAATCTATCCGTGGGGGAAATGATTGAGCGGGCCGGGAGGAGGGGGACTGGTGTTTTCCCAAACCCGGCACGGACACCGCGCGGGACGAGTTCGGTTGCTCAGTAATACTCTGCAGGACGGTGTTTACTTTTTGAAAAAGTTATTTAAGAGAGAAAATTGAATTTTCAAAAGAACCTTTAAATAAAAGACTCTCGGGGGCTCAAAGAGAGGAGGGATGAATCAATTTCTGCAGTTTTCCCCCAGCCTCGCTATCCATAACTTTGTCAATGCTTTTCGTTTGTAACTTCAAAAGACCCGATAATATGTAAACAGTTGTCACTAATAAAAGTTTGTAATTTGTTTATCGCAGTTCTTGCTGTTAACAATTCTATGGTTGGTGCTGGAAATCTCCGCTAGGTGTCATCGTTATTCAAGATGGTGGATCAAAGACAACAAGGTGGAAATTTTTAACCAATAATGTTGATTATTTCAATAAATATTAAACTGATTGATGTTAAATGTATGTTTTGAATAAGATGTTGACTAGATTTACAAACTGATGTGTCAGTTTTTATTGTTTAATCCGTAAATATTTGTAAAATCCGCTTTAAACGTCAGAAAATCTAACAAATCAAATTAAATTTTATTCAACGCAGATACGTTGACGATATCGTGGCACGACAGTTCGTGGTTTCAAGTTCTCGGACCCGGAAATGTGATGGATTATTTCTCCGAGAGATCGAACCCATTTTATGATCGAACTTGTAATAATGAAATCGTTAAAATGCAGAGATTGAATCCTGATCAATTGAAGTAAGTGATTCACCTTCTTCCTCGATCAATTAAAAATATGTCAGGTGATCTCATTAATTGATTGATTCTGTTTCGTATTTTTTATTTCAGTAATTTAACAGGATTAGAATATATTTTATTGCACGTTCAGGAACCAATTTTATACGTCATACGTAAACAACATCGACATTCACCTCAACAAGGTAAAAATACCGTCTGTGACATTAATCCTAATCCTCTCAAGGATTATCTATAATCTACTGTGTTGCATTTCAATCTATTTCAGCTACTCCTTTAGCGGATTATTACATCATAGGTGGCGTTGTTTACCAAGCACCGGATTTATGTTCGGTTATTAACTCAAGATTAGTAAGTAATGACCAGTGACCTCTCTCCCCTCACACCTCTCCCCCTCACACCTCTCCCCCTCACACCTCTCTCTCCTCACACCTCTCTCCCCTCACTCCTCTCTCCTCACACCTCTCCCCCTCACACCTCTCCCCTCACACCTCTCTCTCCTCACACCTCTCTCCTCACACCTCTCCCCCTCACACCTCTCCCCTCACACCTCTCTCTCCTCACACCTCTCTCTCCTCACACCTCTCTCCCCCTCACACCTCTCCCCCTCACACCTCTCCCCCTCACACCTCTCCCCTCACACCTCTCTCTCCTCACACCTCTCTCCTCACACCTCTCTCCCCCTCACACCCTTCTCCTCACACCTCTCTCCCCTCACCTCTCTCCCCTCACGCCTCTCTCCCCCTCACACACCTCTCCCTCTCACACCTCTCCTCTCACACCTCTCTCTCCTAAAACCTCTCTCCCTCTCACACCTCTCTCCCCCTCACACCTCTCTCCCCTCACGCCTCTCCCTGCCATCATGTATCAGTTTACTATTGTATTTATATATTTACAGTTAAATACAGTGGCTCATTTACATTCTGCATTTGATGAAGGTAAAGAATCAGATATCACTGAATTAGAAAACCAGCATGAATTCATATGTAGAATTCGATATACAATTTCTATCTGTGTTTGTGAATAGAATTAAATACTGCGATCTTTTTTTTTGTCAGTTCAATCGTATTCACAGTATCATCCATCGAAATCTTACTGGTGGGATTTCAAAGAGAAAGATAAAACTGGTAAACAAATATTCACTACATTCACGCGGTATCTAATTTGCTTCCTTGTCTGTTGTCTCTGTGGTCAGAGCGCTCGTATAATTCCTCGAATATTTCACACCGTTTTTTAGTTCGGCCATTTTAAAACTTCCGAATAAAACATTATTACAGTAAATATTCTATTTAGATAAAGAAAAGGATAAAGGAAAGAAGACGAAGAAAGAGGAACCGAGTTCTTTATTTCAAAGACAGAGAGTCGATGTTCTCTTGGAAGCTTTAGCGAGAAAATATCCTCCGAGATTTCCCGGTCATCAAGAAGCAAATAAAGGTAAAGAGTTTCTGATGTATAAATTATACGAAGAATTTGTTTCAAATCAATTTCTTCTATGAAATTATGTTTATTTTATTTTCTAGAAGAATCGGCCGCAAAGTCAGAAATAAAGACTGAGATTAAAACGGAGAAACAAGATGACGTAAATTCACAAGTTTCATCGCAATCGAGTATCAAAATGCCGCCAGAGAAAAAGATTAAAATATCTCGATAATCTCACAGGATTAGTGATGATCTCAAATGTGTATTAACGTAAAACTACTTCAATAATAACAAATATATAATTTATTGACTGTACAATGAATCATATTCAATACAATGTATTGTATTTTATACAAATAATAAAATGTTCAATGATAAATGTAAACAAATGATTACAATTTATTAGTTACTCTATGGACCCACTAGAGGGCAGCATTGATGACAATTATTCCAAACCATCATGACAAAATATGTACAATAAGATTTGTTCATAAGACCGAATGAAACCTGTTTTACAAGGAATTCAAACAGAGCTGTCAAATTCCCAATTAAACCCCAGAAAATATATCAAAGATAACATTTAAATACAAAATACTTCTACAGAATAAATGTGCTCGCACAATAGAAATGTGACACCGCACCCCCTAGGCATCATGTGACCACACCCCCTAGGTACAGGGTCCGATCTAAGCACTTGTCCGATTGCCCGGGACAAGTACATCTCATCAGGGGCAAGTAGGTATCATTATCACTTGTCCCCCGGGCTAGTGCAATTTTATGTCACAAAGCTGATTTCCCACTCGATACAACGGATGATAGTGCCACCAATCTGACTGCCTGTGTAGGGCAAGTAGCTTTTGGAGGGGGTAAGTAAAATTTCAGATATGCTTGTCCCCCGGGCAAGTTTTAGATTGGACCCTGATGTATCATGTGACCACACCTCTCGGGTATCATGTGACTAGGCTCCGGTATACAAGGAGAAGAAGTATATGTACAATAGAAATATAGGATATAAAAGTAAAGGTCTTTTCTCACGAAGTTCCTCGACGCACAGTAATGAACCGGCGCTGTACGCCGCCCAAATTACTCCCAATAACTAGAAATACAAAACAGATCGATATCAGTGTCAGATATAGCTGAGAGATGGCAGCACGTGATGGTATAACGAGCTTACCTTTATGAGAATTCCAAGGTAAAACAATGAATGAACGAGTGGTAAAAGAGTAGCGGTGATAATAAGTGGTAATAGTGAATATCCGATAACTCCTAAACATTGAGAATAGCTCACCTGAAATACATACATATACAGCATATCAAACTGGGTTAGATAAATAGTTAAGTGAGGTCACTCGTACTCTTACCTCTCCTCCGAGAACCCTAGCCAATAAATATATCACAAACGCTCCCATAATCCACATTGTTATAATCCAGGAAACAACCTGAAAATAATCATGAAACTTTCAGACAGGAGTCGTTGATAAATTAAACAGAATCACGTCCTGTTCAACCCTTACCTGGAACTGTCCGTAAAGCGATAGAATTGAATATATTAAAACCACAATCAGAGGACCCCAGAAATCCGGACTGTCGCGAACTACTTGTCTTTTAAATCCGAGTTGAGGCAACGGACACAAAACACAACGAACTTTATAATAAATATCCTTCAAATCAATGTCTAATTCTTCCCTGCAAAATATCAATAGATAATTCACATTATCAGCAGCAACTCGCAACTACCGCTTCACATCATGGCATAAACACATAAATACTTGTACTCTATCAGTCTCTGATATAACATTGCTTATCAGTGAAACGCATCATAGTTATGGTTTTTATAGTTTTGCTCAAATTATATTCTCTTCTATTCAAGAACTTTTCATCTTTCACTGAATCATTGTGGGATCTTTGACAAAATTATTGTGGGATCTTTGACTGAATTATTGTGGGATCTTTGACAAAATTATTGTGGGATCTTTTACTGAATTATTGTGGGATCTTTGACTTAATTATTGCGGGATCTTTGACTGAATTATTGCGGGATCTTCGACTGAATTATTGTGGGATCTTTGACAAAATTGTGGGACTTCTACTGTGGGATTATTGCAAGATGACTTCAGTTTTGTGAAGATTTATCCAACATATTTCACTGGTAGTTAGTTTTCTTACAGTAAAGGTTTTTGTAGTTCATTTTCATCTTCATCTTCGACCTCTAACAACCAACCAAATCCTTTTTTATCAAGTAATTGAGCGGTCATACCTCCTCCCCCTGCGGAACTCCGAGTCATGTAACTATCTGATTTACTGTTATCAGTGACTCCAGATATCATCGATCCATCAACTACAAAAATTATATGTAACATCAATAAAATCTAAATTGACACTTTCTCTTTCGAATTGGATGATTGACAGGTTAATTGATTGATTTATTTTACCGGTTTGATCGATGGGAGAAGTGAATTGAAATTCATCATTAGTAGTGACTCCTGCAGTCTCTGCGGTAGATGACTCAAATGACTCCAAATCTACTGAGAAGTCATCCGTTTTTCTACTGGAGCCTGTAGTAGTTGAAGTATGCCACTGCTCTGCCATGTTGGCGTCAGCTTCCTACGTTACTCGATAGATGGCAGCAGTGAGAAGTGAGCGCTTAGTCTCGGTCGAGTGATTCACCCAGTCGTTTAATCGATCTCATCGAGATCCAGGCCTCTAAACATCCGGGACATTCAGCTAGAAACCAATATGGCGTCGTGTGAGGGAGGAGGGAAAGAGACAGAAATTAAAACACAGTTTATTACTCGTGAAGGAACCTACAAATTAATGAGTTTATCGGAATATTCTCGACCGAATCGAGTAGCGTATAACGGACAGGCGAATACAGCAGTGAAAGTATCATTCATCTGTTTACAGGATCACAACGATCCATCGAAATCCGGGGAACGAATTTGTTTCAATGTCGGACGAGAATTGTTTTTCTACAATTATAAAGGAGTTAGAAAGGTACGAGGAAATGCTTCCTCCTTTTTCTTCTCTAACAGACATCCCCGTCCGTGCGTACCCGAGGCCTGAAACCTTCAATTGTTCCTCTATCCTCCCAGTTCGTTCAGGCATTGTGTGGTGTGTTAGCTGTCAAAATGCAAATCTGAATCTGAATTGTCGGTTGCAAATCGTATGAGGATTATGATCACATTATGCAAGTTATTTCATTGATTCATGATTAAGACTTCTCTATTTTGTTGATGGCTCAACTGCTTTGTGGTTTGACCGAGTCCAGTGAATTGCTCGCTGGTTCATAACATTAATTAACCACTAGGGGGCGTGTTAGTAGTCACAATGGAGAAGAGGTAGTACTGTATTTGGTCCTAAGTGAACAATCAATGCTGATACGGTATTTTATTTGTAGGCTGCTGATTTGACTAAACCGATTGACAAGCGAACTTATAAAGGTACATTACCGACTTGCCATGACTTCAATAGACTGACAGCTACAGTCGATAGTGTGATGTTACTGGTTGGGTTTACAGCAGGTCAGGTTCAACTGATTGACCCGATTAAACGTGAACTCAGTAAACTGTATAACGAAGAGGTAAGAATCGGTTGAAACTGTGAATTATTGGTTGAAATTCTTAATTGTAAAAAAGATGTGCAACTATTTCGACAAGTCAACGCCTGTTTATTAAGGATTGTGAAAATATAAAGTGTTCATTTTGACCAGTTCAATACAATTGTGACTGAGGGGTAAAATTCTCCATGAAGTATTGATTTCTATTTTGAGTCCCAATCGTAATTTCTAATTGCAAGTCGTTATTTAGGATCTAAATGATTGTCACAATTACGCCGAAATCAGCTCAAGTTTCACTGATGTTATTTGTTATATTTTCAGCGATTGATCGATCGAACTAAAGTGACTTGTATCCGATGGATTCCGGGATCGCAGAATCAGTTTCTCGTCTCGCACGCTAGCGGTCAAATGTACGTTTATAACGAGGAACTGTTGTGCGGGGCGACACCTCCTCATTATCAGCTATTCAAACAAGGCGAAGGATTCACTGTTTATACGTGTAAAACTAAGAGTACACGTAACCCGTTGTATAGATGGGTTATAGGAGAAGGAGCGATCAATGAGTTTGCGTTCAGTCCGTGTTCTAAGTATCTAACGATCGTCAGTCAGGACGGTTATTTACGAGTGTTTAATTATAACTCTATGGAACTCGTCGGAACGACTAAGAGTTATTTCGGAGGATTATTATGCGTTTGTTGGTCTCCGGACGGGAAGTATATCGTAACGGGGGGCGAGGATGATTTAGTGACGGTCTGGTCGTTCCACGAGAGACGCGTCGTTTGTCGCGGAGCCGGGCATAAATCGTGGGTTAACGCGGTAACGTTCGATTGTTACACGACGAGCACAGCCGGCGAGAACGTCGATCCGGGGTCGGATTTCAGCGGAGGATCCGACGACGAGTTCAACTCCTCGTCGCGAGGATCGAATAAACTCAACAATACGAAACGTCACTCGGCGACCGAGGGTAAAATAACGACGTATAGATTCGGCTCGATCGGTCAGGATACGGTGATGTGTTTATGGGATTTAACGGAGGATATATTAAAACTGCCGCTCGGTCGTCAGCGAACTAGCGTCGTTTATACGTTACCTCCGCGTAGTAACAGTCTCCCGCATTCTCATACTAACTCAATACCTAAAGATATGAACCCAGCGGTGAACAATACAGGAGACAGTTCGTCGTCGAATTCGTCGTCTCTCAGTCAGAAATTCGCGACCCTCGCCATCGGCGATCGAAAAGACGATAAAAAAGAACACAAACGTAATTTCAGTTTGGCGAGTAAAAATAACGATAAATCGTCGTTGCTTAGAAACAATCACGTGAAACCGTTAGACGATACGTTGAAGATACTGGGAACGGCGGCGTGTCCGAGATTAGACGAGGTTCCGTTATTAGAACCGCTAGTCTGTAAGAAAATCGCTCACGAACGTCTAACAGCGTTAGTATTCAGAGAGGAATGTTTAGTTACCGCGTGTCAGGAGGGATTCGTTTGTACGTGGGCTCGACCCGGTAGTGTTATTAGTGGTGAGTAACGCCCTCTATTGAGCCAGTCCTATACTACGCTAACGATGATAGTTCGTAAATAGTGGGTTAATGTGACAGAAGGCACCAACCTCAGGGGGGGTAGACCCGGGGGGGGTTTTCAAAGGACCTGGTTCAACTGAACTAGATGGCATCTTTCTGGACGGTACAGAAATATGGGGCATTAGAAATTTTTCAGCTGACTTAAGAATCTAATTTACCAAAATGGCATGAAAATGGAGTTAGTTATTTATTCATTGTGGCTCTGATGGATAATTTGTGTTTGATTTCAGGTGATATCTCTTCACCTCAATCTCCACACAGCTGTGAATCAACTCTAGTAAACGGACGAGATAACGGATTATCTCCTGAATTATGAGACTCGTCATAATTATTAATCAACCATGTCAGGTAAGCTCCATTCATTCAATCACTCTGTATACTCAGCATTTGCCTCGGATTTCGCGGAGGAACAATCAAATCACTCCACGGCCCTGTTTCACAAAAACGATTAAAGCCTAATTCGATTTAAGATAAACTGAATTGATGAAGAAATTAAATAGATTTAAGAGTGAAACCGTTGTGTTAAACTGGGCCCAGGGTTTACTGTATATGGCTACTTGACACAGATCAAGGATTTCTAAAATTGTGTTTTGAATTAAGGGGATATTGTGGAAGAATACATGTCTCAGCTGCTGACAGTTCATCACAGTTTTAATTTTGTATCATTATCCACAATGAGATCTATAAACTGATCGATTGTATAATTGTATGTTTCTGATATGTTTTAGATGTGTGTGGAAGTGGAAGTGGAATGATCCACCGAATGTTTTAAACCAGAGAATGGATTTTAAACCGCGGGTTCAATCCGTGTTTCTCATCAAAGTGTGATAAAATTATAAACGACGTGTTTTTGTGATGTTTATTTGTGATCGTATGGTGCTGCCGTCTATTGTGTCTCCTGCGTACTATCTACAGATTTGTACATAATCTTTCGCTTGCTTCTGAAATCTAACAATAACTGCCTCTCTCTCTCAACACAGTGTAAGGGGTCGCGCTCTATTTATAAAAACAGACCCTGGCATGTTAGATTATGCAATAGATGTTTTATATGAAATGGGGAACCTCCAACGCTACTGAGGCAATCATTCCACTTATGGCGAGTGAGGATCCACCAGGTGTCACTAGTAGTTACTCCGTCTTCTGCGTTCAATTTCTTACATCGAGTGAACTCACTTTTCTGTTTAATGAATCAATTATTAATGAAAACTCAATCAAGGAGTGAAAAATGAATTTTGAAAAATGAATAACCTCAATTTAGTTCAGAATTGATTGGTAATGAACTTATTTTGAAAACGTAAGACTGATTGCTCGTCGCGCCATCTGGTGGGAAAGTTGGTGTTGCAGTTTCCCCATACATTGAAACTTGCTTAAGTTGTTGTGATGATCATTTTGTTGATGACTTTTACTTAATGAATTGAATAAGCAGGGTCCGATCTAAGCACTTGTCCGATTGCCGCGGACAAGTATATTCTCATCAGGGCAAGTATTATGAACCTAGTGCAGTTTCATGTCACAAAGCTTTTTTCCCACTCGATAAAATGGATGATAGTGCCACCAATCGGACTGCCTGTGTAGGGCAAGTAGCTTTTGGAGGAGGCAAGTGAAATTCCAGATATGCTTGCCCCCCCCCCCTGGGCAAGTGGCTTTCATTCCTTAGATCGGACCCTGATAAGACATACAAATTGCGACTCAAAACTAGAGATGACGACTTAAGCCGAGTTTGACTGTTAAGATTCTGTTTGGTGTCATTTATTTTAGTTTAAGGTTCACAAAAATTGAATAAATTCATCAATAATTAAATGAATACTTTATGGTATCAATGATGAAGTCAACGCTCGAATAAACCTTCATCATTTCAGTCTTATTAATGATTGTGAAACTATTTCATGAGAACAAATATAACCGTGCCAAAATATCTACTGAGGTTCACTGAATTTCAAATTCTGAGGCCAGTTATACAGTCATGACTTGAAAACTGCAGACCAGTCTAATTTTGGAGCTAAGTCACGACTGCTCAAATGGCAATTGTCTTTACTATCCATTATCTATCATCTGCGTATAGTGATGAAGGCCTAGTCAAATCTACTCGGTTTATCTTGAAAATAAGCCGTATAACTCAGTGTTATCTCTATAAGAAAGAACTGCTTCTCCCAGGGTTCGTACAGGTCCTGAATAAAGTTAAGAAATTTTAAGTGTTTGTTCTGATGCTATGATATTTTAGAAATGTGGGGATAATTCTTGGTGGTTGTTGTACCGTAGGCCTGGTAGTATTTGAATTAAAAAACTTTCCATTCTGCCTTATTACGTATAAGCTCATTCAGTAGATAAAGATATTTGGATATTTAGCCTGGACAAGTTTACGGAAAATCAGACTATAAAACAGTACGAACCCTGCCATCATTTTCTGAGGTTCAAACTTTAAGCTTAAACTACAACGAGCCCTTGTGTCCACTACTCTTATTTAATGTTCAATTGTTTCAGTATGTTAACTGTGATATGAAATAATTACACAGATACTTTAACTGTCTCCTAAATAAACATTAATTCTAGGTCTGTATCTCACAAAATTCTTTAACGAATGGACTATTGTTTGAGGCTGAGCCTCTTGATTCCGTATGACTGACTGATGCTGTGTATGATGATGGTCTGCGTGAACTATATTCATTAGTCACAAATATATTCAAATATCAATGCAGAAATCTGACTTGTTGTTTGTCTTTTGGTCGCTGTAATGGAAATCTCTTGTCTCAACAGGATTGAACGCAAGATTTATTTTGAAGTAGTATTTCGGAACGTCTGTCTGGAAAATTAAAATACAACATCCTGAGAATGTAGTTGGTTTTCTGGGGGATAACCCCTAAAAAGGATAGAATAGGAGGATACAATAGTA
The DNA here is from genome assembly GCF_964204645.1 of Tubulanus polymorphus. Lineage (NCBI taxonomy): Eukaryota > Metazoa > Nemertea > Palaeonemertea > Tubulaniformes > Tubulanidae > Tubulanus > Tubulanus polymorphus. The sequence continues at coordinate 674,879 of NC_134025.1, read as the reverse complement.
GGTAGTCTCGTGATGCCTAGGTTACAGCATCCACCGATAGTAATCTCGTGATGCCTAGGTTACAGCATCCACAGATAGTAATCTCGTGATGCCTAGGTTACAGCATCCACAGATAGTAATCTCGCGATTCCTAGGTTACAGCATCCACAGATAGTAATCTCGCGATGCCTAGGTTACAGCATCCACTGATAGTAATCTCGTGATGCCTAGGTTACAGCATCCACAGATAGTAATCTCGTGATGCCTAGGTTACAGCATCCACCGATAGTAATCTCGTGATGCCTAGGTTACAGCATCCACCGATAGTAGTAATCTCGTGATGCCTAGGTTACAGCATCCACCGATAGTAATCTTGTGATGCCTAGGTTACAGCATCCACAGATAGTAATCTCGTGATGCCTAGGTTACAGCATCCACAGATAGTAATCTCGTGATGCCTCTAGGTAACAGCATCCACAGATAGTAATCTCGTGATGCCTCTAGGTAACAGCATCCACAGATAGTAATCTCGTGATGCCTAGGTTACAGCATCCACCGATAGTAATCTCGTGATGCCTAGGTTACAGCATCCACCGATAGTAGTAATCTCGTGATGCCTAGGTTACAGCATCACACAGATAGTAATCTCGTGATGCCTAGGTTACAGCATCCACAGATAGTAATCTCGTGATGCCTAGGTTACAGCATCCACAGATAGTAATCTCGTGATGCCTAGGTTACAGCATTCACCGAGAGAACAGAATCGCCATTAACCGTAGTAACCCTGGGGACATCCTATTTTAATATCTGTTTTTCAATCAAAGTTGTGGCAGCACTGTACGGTCCCCAAGCGGAATTTCTGTGAACTAATTTTATTTCCGTACTCTAACCTAGACTGGTTGCCTGTCCCATTCAATATCTTAGAGACCGGTAACCAGTCTATACACTAACCGTCCTCGTTAATTAGTTCACAGAAATTCCTATAGGGGACCGTACAGTGCTGCCACCAAGTCATGCGCATCATGGGGGCCGACTCTATCCGGATGTCTCCAATTTCGATCCTATATCGATTAAGATAATACACGATCAGCATAGCATTCACAGGCAACCATTCTATGGATTTGAGATAATGAAGTTCTACCACTAATATCCTCAATTTCACCACCTCAAAAAAAGATTTACCACTAAATACGGACTAAATTAATACAAAAGAATTTTATTGTCTCTTTTCAACATCGTTGATTGAATAAATCAATAAGGTTACACAATAGATTCCACTAGTACAGTTTTAACCAGTTTCAATAATTCTAAGATAACCTAATGATAAATATTACTACAGTGGAACCCAATCGTCGGTGGAGGCATCAGATTATAATCTGCCTCATTTTAACGAGGTTCCACTGTAATTACAATGATAATATTTAACTAACGACTGACATCAATAAGGGCAACGTCCATAAAGACAACATTGATGAGTTTGAATTTGATCTTCGCTTGAAAAATACTAATTAAAGAGTTTAAAGATTTAATCGATTTCCTCCATACGCGTGCTATCGTCTCCGTCCTCACCTTCCAGGGGTGGCATCGATTCATCGGCCGTCTCCGTGGTTTCGATCTCGTCCTCTTCGACTCCTAAACCTAGTTTAATCATGCGATGAATTCTATCGGCGTGAATCTGCGGTTCCTCGAGAGTAAATCCCGACGACAGAAGAGATGTTTCGAATAATAACATTACTAAGTCTTTAACTGATTTATCGTTTTTATCGGTTTCGGCTTTCTCGCGAAGCGTTTTCACGATGGAATGATCGGGGTTGACTTCGAGGTGTTTCTTGGCGGCCATGTAACCCATCGTGGACGTATCGCGGAGAGCTTGTGCTTTCATGATGCGTTCCATGTTCGCGGACCAACCGTATTGACTTGTGACAATACAACACGGCGACGTGATCAAACGGTTTGATACAACAACCTAGAAATTAGACACAAAATTAATTACAGTTCAAACTAACTACAATGACATAACAGACCCCACCTTAATGATAGAGTGAATGTTTGATTAATTTAACTGAAGACAATATTCAGAACTAACAGTCTTAATTACTGCATCAGATGATTGGCTTTAGTTAGCGCTGTATCAGCATATATGGATAAGCTGGGAAAAGAATTCAACATCATTTGCGACTCAAGACTGATTAGTTCTAATAGGTAACTCTTTCAAACCCTAAGTTTCATATTAATGATAATTAAATGACCTAAAGTGAAGTAATGAAGGGATGATTTCTTACCTTTTCGACTTTCTTATCGAGAATCTCCTTCATCACTTTGCACAGACCCTCGTAATGAGCTTTCTGTTCTTCGAACTTCTTCTTCTCTTCCTCGTCCTCGGGTAATTCTAATCCTTCTTTCGTCACGGAAACGAGCGTTTTACCGTCGTATTCTTTCAATTGTTGAGTAGCGTATTCGTCGATAGGATCGATCATGTACAACACTTCAAATCCTCTCTTCTTTACTCCTTCAACAAACGCTGAATTCTGTACGTGTTCACGGCTTTCACCTGTCGGAAATTAAATAACACTGCATTCAGATCAAATCTACACTCAGTTTATACAGTCATTTATACCGCAGATCATTGCATCAGATGATTGGCTTTAGTTAGCGCTGTATCAGCATATATGGATAAGCTGGGAAAAGAATTCAACATCATTTGCGAAAAGAATGAATTATTTTGACTCTAGAAATCTACAAATTCAAGTATCAATCTGCTTACACGTCAAATATTCAATATTAGATCAACTTTTAAGAATTCACGCATTACATATGTTCAGAACTTCATCCGAGAAATTTTTAATTGTAAATCAACAACAGAAGACTTTGACAGAGGTCCCGATTCGAGGCAGCAGATTGATACCTGTATCAGTGAAACTAGAGATAAATTTATGAGATATTTACCGGTGATGAAATAGATGGATTTCTGGTTCTCCTTCATTCTCGACACGTAATCCTTCAATGAAGTCATTTCGTCTCCGGATTGAGAGGAATAATATCTGAGGAAATCAGCGAGTTTCTTCCTGTTGGTCGTATCCTCGTGAATTCCGAGTTTCATGTTCTTGGCGAAATGCTCGTAGAACTTGGCAAAGTTGTCTTTATCTTCGGCGATGCTTTCGATCAATTCCATGCACTTCTTCACGAGATTTTTACGGATGACTTTCAGGATTTTGCTTTGTTGCAACATTTCACGAGAAATGTTTAACGGTAAATCTTCGGAGTCAACTACACCCTTGATGAAATCTGTAACGCAAAATAGACTTATCATTTAGAGCGTACAACTAGCGACATCTATCTGTAAAATCAGGCACTAATCAGACACCTGACGAGGTGAAATGAACATCAGTTTTTAATTGAATTGTAAGAGTCTAATGAATTACTGCATCAGATAATTGGCTTTAGTTAGCGCTGTATCAGCATATATGGATAAGCTGGGAAAAGAATTCAACATCATTTGCGATCAAGAGACTCTTCATTTATATTTATGACAAGTAACTTTAAAGGTCACATGAACCTCAGTAGAAAAATGATATTCAAACATTGATTAATAGTGAATTAGGAATCATAAAAGACGGGGTCCAGTTCCACAGTTGTGAGTTAAGATTTAACTCACTGAAAATGAACTCACTTTAACCCAGAACTGTGGAACTGGGTCCAGTAGTTTGTTGGATAGTTAGAACTTACTGAGATATTCAGGAATAAGATCTTCACAGTTATCCATGATAAATACACGTCTCACGTACAGTTTGATGTTGTTTCGTTTCTTTTTGCTTTCAAACAAATCGAACGGAGCTCGTTTTGGGATGAATAACAGAGCACGGAATTCCAGTTGACCTTCAACTGAGAAATGCTGCAAAAAAAAACATTTCAAATCATTTTACTTCATCAATTTCAAATAGATGAACCACCAAATAATCATGTTCAAGTTGCATCAGATGATTGGCTTAGTTAGCACGGTATCAGCATCTATGGATAAGCTGGGAAAAGAATTCAACATCATTTGCAACTTATAAAAGAATCAAATACAGTTTGATTCAGTTAAGTGGCCAATTAATCGGCCAACTCAAGTCATCTCAATTTCTGACCCCTAATTTGTATTCCTTATTGGAATTAGCTAAGAATAAGTAATCATTAGGATTAAACTAGGTTGGACTGGTTCCTATTTCCAGAACGTAAATATCTACCTTGACAGCTAAATGTTCTTCCCAATCGTTGGTCAATGATTTATAGAACTCTCCGTATTCTTCCTGTGTGATATCGTCAGGATTACGTGTCCACAGAGGTTTAGTTTTATTCAGCTCTTCAGAGTCGATGTACTTCTCCTTAATCTTCTTCTTTTTCTTATCAGTTTTCTTATCGGCGTCCTCATCTTCATCCAGATCTTCTATCTTTGGTTTGTCTTCATCAGCCTTAAAATACATCCAAGCATTACTTACACACACTACACACTCATTGAATCTGGGACAGAGTTTAACAATTCTGAGACATTTCACTTCCAAATTGTGAAGTCAGAAGTTGACTGTGAACTGTAGAGCTGCCAGGATTCAGAAAGTTTATAGTTTGGTCGCATCAGATGATTGGCTTTAGTTAGCGCTGTATCAGCATATATGGATAAGCTGGGAAAAGAATTCAACATCATTTGCGACAATAACTTTCTCAATATTTCCCACGGAAACGAGATTCAATTTTACCTTCTCTTCTTCCTCCTCTCCCTCTTTCTTTTCTTCTTTTTCTTCCTCTTCTTCGTCGTCGCTGATCTCTTTTTCTCGTTCTTTCTCGACGAACAGCGTGATCGGGTATCCGATGAATTGACTGTGTTTCTTCACGACTTCCTTAACGCGTTTCTCCTCGATGTATTCGTTTTGATCCTCTTTGATGTGAAGAATGATCCTCGTTCCTCGTTTGATGACGGGGTCCGAGGCGTTAGCGTTACGGACTGTGAACGATCCACCGGCCGAGGACTCCCACACGTACTGTTCGTCGTCGTTGTGTTTAGTGTGAACTGTTACACGATCAGCGACGAGATACGCAGAGTAGAAACCAACACCAAATTGACCAATCATAGATATGTCAACTCCAGACTGAAATTATACATCATATACATTTTACATGGTTCCCACAGTTGTATGAATTCAAAATTCCCAAGTACTTCATGGGTGATTTTTCAATTTTCCCAAATGGAAATGAACACATATCGTCATGTTATTTTAGTGGTGACTGGTCGATGAATGTGATTTTCAAGGGAAAATCGCTGAAGAAAGTTGCCCTTGGCAAATGCAATATATGTAAAATGTAATGAATTTCCCAAGTATTTCCCTGATTTGAGGACGATTTTTCAAATTCCCAAGTTTTTCCCAATTACCCTGATCTGTAGGAACCATGATTTTAGAATAGATATGAAGAGAAAACAGAAAACTCTCATTTCAATTAATCATGAAAATTAGAAGTTAGTTATTGAATCCAGTTATGAGACTATTACATCCAAGACCAACGCTAAGCGGATATTTTAAATAATTTTGAGATTGACTAATTGCCTCTGATATCGGGCAGCCACTGCATTGCCAATAAGAATAGCAAATTATTTCATCTTTTCTCGAAATAAACCCAAACTTCATTGTTCTTTCATAGATCAGGGAATGTGGTGATCCCCTAATGAATTAGGGGTTATTTACCTGTAAAGCCTCCATGAAAGCTTTAGTTCCAGATTTAGCGATCGTTCCGAGATTGTTCACTAAATCAGCCTTCGTCATTCCGATACCAGAATCCTCGATAGTCAGGACATTGTTGGCCGGGTCGGGGATGATATCGATCTTCAGATCTTTGCCGCTGTCCAGAACTGCCGGGTCGGTCAAACTCTGGTAGCGGATTTTATCCAAAGCATCGGAAGAATTTGAAATCAATTCTCGCAGGAAAATTTCTTTGTTTGAGTAAAATGTGTTGATGATCAAACTCATTAATTGAGCGATCTCAGCTTGAAACGCAAAGGTTTCTACTTCAGTTTCTTCCATGTTTTCTACAGTTGGTTCTGGCATCTGGAATATAATGAAATTACAACATCATGTGTTAACAATGTTCACACTTAATTTGGTCATTATCAAGAATTTAGCGCATAAGGCCTTATTGCAATTTGAAATCTGAGGAGTAAAATCAATTGATATTTAAAGGTGGGTACTGTCCACAAACCATCCAGCGGTTGGGGTTTGGAATTACCTTCAAAATCTGAGTGGTGGTATTAATTTAGCAGGGTTAGATTCCCTTTTGTGCATTGCATCCACCGGCACCACAAAGCCAAAAGCAGACAATAGAACTAAAGTGATAATGATACTTTTTTATGAAATATTTTCCCCTTTCATTCGATTTAAAGGCAATTCAAAAATACAAAGTTCTTTCCTCTATACAAGAGACAAAAAGGTAAAGGTAGAAACTGTGAAAACATTGAATAAAGTGAAAGTGGAAATAAAATTTGAAGACTCAAAAAGAGGCCCGCGGCGCCCGGCCAAATTGAAATAAAAATTGTGAAATCGAATGCCAGTTACAGAAGACTGAAATAAAGTTTTAAGATTAATGTGAATTTATGAAAACTTACCATGTATTCGGTTAAGTTGATCGGTTAGGAGAGAAGCCCTTATTTCGTCGTCCTAATCGGAGCGTCGTAGTTTTCTGATGTGAAACCACGCCGTGTTCAACCGGAAAAGGAAGTGGCCGGGATCTGGGTTTTTCTAGATTACTCCTACGCGATGACTAATAATTCATGAACCCAAAAACATCACGCAAACAACCTAAAAAGCTTTTAAAATTAGTTTCCTATTGTTTGTTTTTCGATTCGATGATTTAGATGTATTCATTTGTACGTGGAATGTATTGTAATGAGTAAAGACTGTGAACTATATCGTGGAAGTGTACGAATACAGCCGTATTACTCAATATGCTAGACGCTTCCAGAAATTTCTTTGATCTTCTTTCTTCCGAACGTCATATCCGCTCCAGTGAGTTCGAACCCCGCCTGGTGATCAATAGATACCAGGACATTGACTAATCGTTTAAATCTCCTATATGGCGAATTAAAATTTGCAACAAAACCAGAAAAAAATGTTCCGCTCGCAGATAGGGGTTTTTGCGTCTGTGGATCCACTTTTTCCCACTTTGACTAATTAAGAAGTCACAACTTTTATATTTAAATTACTTAAAGTTTATTTTTTTCTAAGAAATTACATGAAATGTAAATATGTGATAAACAAATATATGCGAAGATTATAAGTATTTCTGTCTTTATGGATGGAACATAAATTACCATTCACCAATCCAGCTGGCCAAACCTAATGGACCAGCCACAAAGTTTCTGAATCCCGATAAGAGATCTGCACCAATTCAAAAAAATTAGGTTCTACATTTCTACATTTACAGATTCTAAACTACTTGACTACTACAAATCTTATCCCTAACAACCTAAAAGTCTTTTACCTCCCTGAACTACTTAAGATTCCCAGTGTATCCATCAGCTCTCCAAGAAATTTTAACTCTGAGAGCCGATTTTTTTATAGTTTTATAGAAATACCGAATTGTTCTGATATTTGAGACAATCTATCTTCGTATTGAACATTTTTCTGCACAGATTCTCGATAGTTATATTTCAAATCTTCGATTTCTTCGAAGAATTCCGGACCGAAGTTTGAAAGTTCTTTGCGTAATTTCTCGATTTCGATCGTTGATTTATTGTAGTCTAATTGTACCGATTTCAATTGAACTCGTAAATCTACGTTTTCCTTGAAAATCTTGTCAGCGTCGTGAAGTCTGTGAAGCATGTCATCGGTCGGCTAAAAATTAGAAATAAAACAAACCTCTCTTATTGATCAGTACAGAGTTACCGGAAGTTAACTCAGGACCTAATTCTAACTCATTACAAGTTGTTTTCCATTCCCCAAACCAAATGAGGGCCAATCAGTTTTAACAGGAATATACTTCTTTTCCTAGAGGGGGGAGAGGCCAAAGACTTTGACCTGCAGATACTGCTACCACCAGGATTTGGACCCATAAACCATGGATTGATATAAGACTGTCTGATTGCTGACCAAGATTCTAACACATGATGAGACCCCTTTATTATGAATGACTGACTGCTAACGCCCAGCGGGCAGTTGCTCAAAGTTGGTTAAAGGTAACCGGTGGATAGTTGACATAGTGATAATTAAAAGTCCATTGTTACTACGGTAATTATCCATCGGTTATCTTTAACCACAGTTTCAGCAACTGCAGCCCCTGGATTTGAAGATTGAATTGACCAGAGAGAGAGAGCACTGATCCTTGTTAAGGATGTCATGATTAACGTGAACATGTTGAATGATTAGGACAGTACCTTTTCAGTAGATGAAGCTCCTGTTTGTTGCTGTAAACGAGTCACTTCATACAATAATTCCTGTTTCTCGTTTTCCAATCGCTCAAGTTTTAATCGAGATTGTTGAAATTGTTTCATCAAATCATTATCCGTAACCATGGTACCAGACGGGAAATTCTCCAATATATTCACCTAGAGAGGAATCAATCAATAAACAGATACAATTACGCACAAATAATCAATAAACCCCATTGTTAGACCACGACATAACCCTGGCAACCTTTACATACCTTATCCTTCAATTGTTCATTTTCATGGATCAATTTTTGTTCTCTTTCGGCCGAATCTCGTAATAAAGCTTTAGAATCTTGTAAAAGTGACGTCTAAAAAAAAATGTTACGAGAATCAATTACAATTTATGAAACCAGGGGTCCTGAATACGATAAGGCGAGAATGGGCAACCAGCTATCCCGAGAAATAGAGCGCCTCTGAGATATCAGACATGCAAAATCAGTTCATTTTCAATAAACTTTGATCTCAATTTTTTTTTGTTCAATCGAAATTTCACGTGGCACAACAGTGTTGCTAGTTTCCACTTAGTAGATTTAAGATGAACGAACCTTTTTTTCTAGATCGGCTTCGATAGATTTGAGTTTTTCCTCGTACATCCGAGTAGATACCGCCGTTCTCCAACCTTTACTATCTAATCCAGACATACTCGTGGAGCGTTTCGCATCCTGTATTTCCAACATCCCTTTCATATTCGACACCTCTTTCTCCAACTGTTCCTTCGTTATTTCTAACTGTCGTTTCTCCACTTGTAGTTTCTCAGCGTTGTGAACCTCTTTTTGATAATCTTTACGAAGTTTTTCGTAATCGGACATCATTTTAGCAGTTCCACGTTGAGTGCTCTCATAGCGTTCGGTTAAAGACGCACCGACCGTCTGACGCAGATCTGTCAACTGAGTCTGAAATTAAACCCATTCACAGGAAACTTTCACTCTTTTTCTCAACTATGAGAAGTGACAAAACTTTCTTTTACCTAGAGCTTGTTTGTGGCTCTAGGGTTCTATGCACCCAGTCTATGGACTTCCATTCCCCAGTGAATTAAGAGAATGTATGTTCATCATTTCATTGTTTAAAATCCGAACTTAAAACCTATATTTATAAATTGGCTTATTTCTAAACTATTTTTTGCTCATTGTGTGGTTTGTTTTAAAATGATTTATAATTTTCTCTTGTGATGTAAAGCGCAGAGATTTTTTCTATAAGCTATATTAGCAAATGAATTATTATCATTATCATTATTATTAGAAATAAACGAAATTTAATCATTATGATTATCGATGAATTATGCTTACCTTGAGTCCATCATTTTCAGCGTGTAAATGTTGTAATGTTTCATTGGAAACAACACCCGGCGCTTTCTTCAATCGCTCGTTCTCTTGTTGAACTCTTTCTACAACTTTCTTCAATAAAGCGATCGTTTTTTCCAATTCTCGATTACTTTTTCCACTTTCTCCCAACTAGAAAAACATCATCGTCAATAATTCTGACTAAATGTTTGAATTAATCAAATAATCTGAATTCTGAAACAATATATTCTTACCCTTCGCAGTCCTCCGGATGATGAACCCAAAGATCGTGATGTTCCCTGTAGATTCGCATTTTCAGCTTTTATCAAATCGATGTAATTTTGTAAATCTTGAATTCGACTCTGAAATATATTTCATATCAACACATGAAATAAACTTGTATTAAGGTGCAGTAGTTCTTTTAAAGGATTTAGAATCACTTACTTTCAATCTAGGGATGTCTTTATTCGCTTGTTCAACTTCAAACTTCAGTTCAATATTCTCTTCTGATTGTTTTAGAAGTTGTTTATGTAATTTCTGTTCTCGTTCTAATAAATCTCTGTACGCCTGCTCCGACTCCGACCCTGCAGTTCCGTTTAAAGCACGTCGCGCCGTCTGTCGTTCCAAATCCTCCAATTTCTCCGTCAGAAAACGATTCTTTTTCTGTAGATCTTCGAATGCTCCGTCACGACCTAGCGCCAACTGTCTCTTCAGATTGGACACCTAATCAAACAGTTGTTATTTAGTTTATCGTATGCTAAAACTTTCACCGTGGACTATTTGTCTACATGTATAGTCCAGAGCACAGGGGTTTGTCAAATTTGATAATAAATGGATTAAACAACATGTAGTATCAGGACCAACCTTAATATCTCTATATTTATTAAACAGAGTCAGGGCTACTGAGTTTGGCCATTGATACTGGTTTTATCAATTCACTGTTAAATGTGAAAAGCCTATCTGTATTTTAGATTAATAAGAACCAAGTTCTACAGAGTTAAATAATCGAAAACGTACTAATTCTAACTGACAACTGTGTGACCACTTAATCAAACATCAAGTCTAGATATAATATAATATTGATTTACAATAAGTCTTGTTTATAAGTTTATGAAATTCTTATTTACAAATTTATCAAGGATAAATTGTATTGTCATTGATAGCAGACAGATGTGTACCCAAAGCCAGCCAATCAAACCCTAACTCTAGGTCAGCTGACCACCTGTGACATCACAACCCCAGCAGCCAATCAAACCCTAACCCTAGGTCAGCTGATCACCTGTGACATCACAACCCTAGCCAATCAAACCCTAACCCTAGGGTCAGCTGACTACCTGTGATAGCAGCCAATGAAACCCTAACCCTAGGGTCAGCTGACCACATGTGACATGAGTATTGAAGCCACTCACAGCCACATGTGACATGCAACCTTAACTGCCAATCACAGTGTTATCCTGACACGTGACATTTTACCTGACAGAGAGATGTAGAATAAAGATGTAATAATGAAACAAACCTCTTGATCAATCAATTTCCAGTAATAAGAACGATTATATAAATCCATACTGATCTTACACTGTTCTATCTAACACAGTGAGTGTATACACTATACTACACCACACTGACTATAGCTTCAAAACACTGACATGGTTCACTGAGATCTACCCTAATTTCTGTGAGATTGTTATTTTCGTGATATTCACACATATACATACCTCTTCTTCTAATTCATAGTTTTGTTTTTTCAAATCTTGCATATTATGAGCAGGTTTTCCCATGACTCTTGTTGCTGATACAGCTGAGATTTTATCCTCTACTGGTTTCCCTTTTAACTTCATTTCCAACTGATCTTTGTCTTTATTCGCCCTGTTTCAAATAAACAATACTGAACTGACTCGATTGTTAACAAGAATTTCCACTTAAAGGTGGATAACATGTAATTAAATTGATTATTAAATCTTCAATTTTGTGGGTCTCGTACCTCTCTAAACCATTTCGTGCCATTTCTAATTGTTTACTAATTTTCTCCAGTTCGTGATCTTTATCTTTGATTCTTAGTTTTAAACGGTCGACTGTTTTTTGCCATCGTTTTCCCTCTTCCCATCGAGCAACTGTTTCACTTTCATTCTGTTTGAAAAACAGCCAGCTTCAAGTTAATTTCAATACATACAAACAGATGTAAAGGCTGAATAACAAAATTACAAACTCTCTACCGGCCGCTTCTATCAGGTTTACAGATTACAAACTCTCTACCGGCCGCTTCTATCAGGTTTACAGATTACAAACTCTCTACCGTGGCCGCTTCTATCAGGTTTACAGATTACTAACTCTCTACCGGCCGCTTCTATCAGGTTTACAGATTAAAACCTCCCTACCGTGGCCGCTTCTATCAGGTTTACAGATTACAAACTCTCTACCGGCCGCTTCTATCGGGTTTACAGATTACAAACTCTCTACCGTGGCCGCTTCTATCAGGTTTACAGATTACTAACTCTCTACCGGCCGCTTCTATCAGGTTTACAGATTAAAACCTCCCTACCGTGGCCGCTTCTATCAGGTTTACAGATTACAAACTCTCTACCGGCCGCTTCTATCAGGTTTACAGATTACTAACTCTCTACCGGCCGCTTCTATCAGGTTTACAGATTACCAGAAGAGAATTGATAGAGCTCGATCAAAACCTGCTTATGATAGATCCACAATCAACAGGGTCCCTTGTGACTGCAGTAGTTTCACAAAGTTAAGAATCCACCAGATGCCAGGAAAAACACCTACCGCAGTCAATCGGCAACCATTACTATAACTCTGCACAGTCATCAAATAATAAAACATTTTCTTACCTTTGTCTCTTTATGTTCGAATGGTTTTTCTGCCTGAATTTGTTTGCGTTTTAACTCATCTTCGAGAAGTCGATTTTTGCGTTTAAGTTCGTCGATCTCTTTAGCCTCGGCTTCTCCCGGAGCCGGTTGTTTTATATTCCTCAATCGATCCAACTTTTTCTCCAATTCTTCAATTTCTTGTTCTAGTTTTTGTTTATCTGTTTTTAATCTCGTGATCGTCGTCTCTTTACGACCTGTGAATAAAATAAAGCCTTTCTTTATTTCACATCAAAAGCAACATCTCTGACAATATGGGATTTCAGATTAGAAACTTGTACAAGAACCTCGAAGCTCTCAAGCTGAATGGGATGTTCGTCAAGTGTAATGGAATAAGAGTCTAAGATGTAATCATTCAGAATGCAGCAGAAGATTAGAAAGAATTATGAAATCACTGACAAACTCAATTTGTATTTCCAATTCAAAACAAGTTAAACAAATTTCACTGTTTATGAGAATTGAATATTGAAAGCGTTACTAACTGAGGTCATGTTTAATCTCTTCCATTTCTGATGTTAATAGATTCTCTTGATCTTTACGTTTCTTCAATTCTTTCTTATGTCGAGTGATTTGTCCTCTTAATTCTTCGTTCTCATCCTGAAAAATTAAACAAATAGCAATTTTATCAACTAATCTTTCATTCATCACTCGAGAACCCAGTTGCACAGATGTGAGTTAAAAATTGACTCATTGAAAATGGATTGATTTAAGGGATTGAATTGAACTATAGACCTGGATTGTAACTAGTAATTTGTACCTGTAATTCTTTAGTATGTTTATTCACGAGTTTCTGTACATTTTGTTCTGCAGCAGTTTCTTCAGCCGTTTGTTTGACCGCTACTTCAGCTTGTGTTACCATATCAGCTCTTAGATCCATCAGTGCTTTACTTAATGCCTGAAAATCAGAACACAGAGAATGCAATACAAACTAAAGCAATTCTTATATGTGCCTCAAGGGCTTCACTGGTAGTTTAACGAATAAAATAAGATCTTGTTTTCAAAATGGTTTTGACTGAATTTGTATTGATTGAAATTTCAGCTGAAGTTCCAGGAAAGCATAGTTAAAAATCATGAAAATGCTATTGTGAGATTGTTCGTTTGGCCAAAGTAAATAATAGTAAAACAAGGTTGCATAGTGTCAGGTTAAATTTTCCTCAGTTCAGTTCCAATGTTATAACTATTGAGTAAAATTTGTACTATGGCTAAAAGAATGGTAGTTTCATGAATAAAATAAGATCTTGCTTTCAAAATTTTCGACATTTTACCTTATGTTGTTTCTCTTTCATTGACAACTGATTTTTCAGTTTTTCCACGAGGTTTTTCATCGTTGAAGTCGGAGCTCGAGCGTTCGCTTCTTTTTGATTCTTTAATTCAATATTTATTCCGTCGATTTTCTTGTTCAAACCGATGATTTCTTGCTCTCTTTGTCCGATCACTCCGTTTAGTTTTGCTTTCTCCGATGCTTGTTCGGCCAACAAACTAAAATCAAGCAAAATATCAAACTACAGCGATTCTGTGTTTGCTAAATTTTAAGAGGTGCTGCATTCATTCTTGAGGCTTTTAGTTGGTGGTCTCAAAATATTGAAAATTGCTGCAATCACCTACAGCACTTACTACCTTACTAAGAGACTATTGTTGATTTTGACTGGAGAACACAGGATCCAGTTCTACAGGTTATGGGTAAGATTTGAATTAAAACATTGGAATGAACAAATTCTGACTAGAGTCAAACATTGGCTAGGACTGTGGAAGACAAGTGGATCCTGAGGACAGAGGTACAAATAATTCACTAATAAATCATAGATTTCAGCAGCTAGCTACTGGGTATATTTGAAATCAGTTCCTTACTTGTCTTTATCTCTAGTCATTGATTTCATCATCTGATCGAGCTTCGCCTTCCATGAGTCTGTTTCTAATCTCGATTGTCGTAATTTCTCGGTAAGAGCCGATAACGAATTATCCTGCTCCGCGACCATATCCTCCAGTTCATTCAATCTGGCTAACTGACGATTGGATGGTTGATCGATTCCTGGTTTATTGATTAAATCTACGGCGACCTGTTTGAATTTACTGAACGCGTGGTCGGCTTTAGTTTGTACTTTACTATGCATGAGATTCATCTCTTCGGAATGTCTTCTGCTCATTTCTTGAATATCCTCACGAGCTTGTTTTAATAGATCTTGATATTTTTGGATCGTTTCATCTTTTTGGGCGATTCGAGCCTTCAATTAAACAATCATCAATAAATTCATTCCTTCAACAAATTCATTCCAGCAATTTCTAAATGTCTACATTCTTGTATTTAATTTGTCGCAAACAAAGAGATGATTTCAAAGGAAACTTTGGTCATTAGTATTTTTCACTCATGTAAATATTTCTACAACGGCCAAAAGAACACTGTTGAAATGTATCCTGGTTCCACTGTTATCAGATTCGACTCAACTCATGAAAATAAACTTATCCCAATTCAAGAGTTAACCATAACTCACAGTGGAACTGGATCCTGAGTTCAGAGTTAACTCTAAGTCACAACTGTGGAACTGAATTCAGAATATCTTAATGACTAATTGATATTTTACCTGTAAACTGCCAACAGTTGACTGAGCTATCTTCAAAGCCTGATGAGCCTCATATTCGTCCTCCTGAGTGACTTGTTTTTCAGCGTTGTGCATTGCTTTCATTATAACCTCGTCTCTTCCCGGAGTCGCTGGCATTCTCAATCTCAATTCAGCTATTACTCGATCTTTAGTCGTCAACGCTTTATCCAATTCTTTCACTTTAGCTTCTAAATCTGTGGATTTCTGTGGGGAAATACGGATAGAAAATCATTCACCAAACTCCTGTTATTAAAATCGCAAAGGACATTCTGAGCTCTGCGGTTTATCGTATAAAAAGTGGATCAAAATATTCTAGAATGTTTTACATATCATCACTATTCTTCTAAGTACTCAGACCCCTGTAATTGTCGTAGGAATATAGAACAAACCTTTCTCATAACTTTAGATTCAGATTGAGCTTCTAGAATTGTCTTCACATTGCGTTTGATAGTTAGTATAGCCTGATCGAGTTGATTAGGGAGTGAAAGAGTTGGATCCGGTAAACATCCCGCAGCTGATTCAAACTCAGCTGCTGCTCCTGCTATTTCAGCTTGAGTCTGTTCCATATTAGCTATAATTCTCTCCAATTCCACCTCTCTCTGCTCCCACTGTAGTTGTCTTTCTTCATAATCCTGAAACAGATTCACTTACAAATTAGAGAATTTAGAGACCAGTCTTATAGCCATAGTACAAATTTTACTCAATAGTTATAACATTGGAACTGAACTGAGGAAAATTTAACCTGACACAATGAAACCTTGTTTTACTATTATTTACCTTGGCCAAACGAACATTTTCCTCTTCCAATCTCACAATAGCATTTTCATGATCTTTAACTACGCTTTCCTGGAACTTCAGCTGAAATTTCAATCAACGCAAAAATTCAGTAAAAACCAACTTTCATTAATGAAACGGTGAATTAACACTGATTTAAACCGGACCTGTTTAGCGAGGTTTGTATTCTGTCGTTTCTGTTTAAGATCCTCGAGTCGTAACGCTTCCATTTTGCCGTGCCATTCAGCGACTTTCTGCGCGCCGCGTCCGTCCTTCAACGTAACCATCAAATCCTGTAAACCTTGATGTTTTAATTGAATCTCGGCGAGTTGATCTTCGACCTGAGTTCGTTGTTCGTGAACTTGTCGTAATTCGAGCGTCAGTAGTTTTTTATCCTCTTGTAGCTGAACCATTGATTTAGCGAATTTCTCCTGCCTGACGAGCGGAACGGCTCCGCTGAACTGACGTCGCAGAGAATGAATCGTACGTTTTAAGTGTTTCGATTTACTACGAGACTCGACCTGATTGTGAAACAAAGCTTGATCTTTCTCGTCTAATTTATGTTCTCTTTGTAAAACTTGAGCTTCTAATTTGATGATCTTTTTCTGAGCGTCTTCGTATTTTCTGACGGCGGTTCCTTCGCTAACTTGTAACAATACGATCTGTCTGTGTAATTTACCTGAAACATGAAATCAGAATCATTATTGGACATTTTTCGAATTACTTTGAATCTGGACTCAGTTTCTAAAACGAGTCAATTCTGAACGAATGATGTTGGAACCGGGAGTTCTGCGGTAAAACGAACCTATGATAGTTTTCTCATCACTTTGAGCCTGTATATCTAACAATTGTTGTCTCAATGATAAAACTTCTTTATCGCGTGAAACTTGTTGAGCGTCTAAAGCTTTAGCTTGCATTACACCAACTTCAGCTACTTCCTGAAATAATTACATCAAAAAACTACCGTCAAAAACATCTAGGGTTCATGGGTTTGGATTCTCGTAGAGTCAGAGTTCTTCTCTCCCCTCCAGCAGAAGCCACAATACCCTGAACTAGGCACAGTTACCCGGTTGATGGTTTTTCTCATAACTCTCTCCCTTAATCAATAAGAATAAACCCTGCTAATAACAGCGCTCAGCGGGTTGAGAGATGAAATGAAAATTCAAGACACATGTTTTATGAAGATTCTGACATCAAAGAATTGTGTTTTTACCTTTAGTTTAGATATTTCTACTTTCATATTTGCCTCAATGGTCTCCAATTCAGTAATTCTCTTTCTATCTGCATCACTCACTTTCTTAGTGACGCAATCTATTTTAAAGACAATAATCAACAATTAAACATTCAAACACACGCACATTCAGCACGTCGGGTTCCAACGTAATCTAACTTACTCGATAGTTCATCGCGAAGTTCTCTTTCAACTTTCTGATTTTCTAGATTCATTCGTGTCAACTATAAAACACCAAAGAAGACAATAAATACCAATTATGTAGAGATCATTTAGGTCATTTTCAAAGTCTCAACCAATGAACTGTTGAACTGTTGAGTCTAGGATCTCTAATTATCACTGAATACTTGTATTTTACCTCGGCGAATTTCTGTTCCAATTCTAGATTACGATTCTCTAACTCATGAACGGTTTGTTTATATTTTTCCGACATTCTTTGTGCGTGTTCAGCTCGTTCTCTTTCATTGATCTCTTTCATTTCTAACATCGTTATTTTCTTAGATATTGAAATCACTTCTCCATCACTGACAGCGCTGTCTCCTTTTACACCTACACAAAATAATTCATCAGTAAATATCATACAGTCAACTTGACACCGGTTTTTCCATTAAAAATATGTTTTAATACCTTGTTTTCTCAAATATTCATCAGTAAACTAAATTCAACTAGACGACTTTAAACCGGTGTGTCCGATGAAACTATGTATAAATACCTTGTTTTCTCAAATGTTCCAGAGCCGCCTCAAACGTATGTCCTTTCTCTTTTTCAATTTCTAATATTTTTTTCAGATTGTCATTATCGTCTCTCAATCGTTTGACTTCAACTTCCATTCCTTCGAATTCCTCTGATTTTAACACCAGATTGTTTCCGCGTTCCAGTAAATCTCGGTATTTCTCCGTCAGTTCGTTGTATTGTTTATTCGCGTAGTCAAGGTCACCAGACGGAACTGATTCGTCCAACGCTTTCTGTAAATGCGCGATTTTAAACGTCGCCATGTCCTGAAAAATTACCGTTACCAAAAAGTGTATATTTCATGAAATCTACAAGAATGGCGACATTATCTCAATGAATAAATGATCTGACCTTGTATCTTGTCAGGTAACCAATTCTTTCGGTCACTGCTTTCTCCATTTGAATCATATCATTTTTCAAGCGATTGTTTTCCTAAAATAGCAAAATAATATAAATCAAAAACTAGTAAAACTGACTCCTGGATCCAGTTTCAGTGTTGTGTGTCAGATTCCACTCAGGTTCCAAAGTTTGCAGTTTCAAATTAGCTCCTGAGTTAAAAGATTGGAAATGAACTACCTGGCAATCTTCTTAACTCAACAGTTAACTCCAGAACCTCCAACTCCTTAACCTAATTCAACAGTCTGCAGTTTAGATTTGACTCTTACAACGTGAGAAATGAATTTATCTCACTCTCTTAACTGAGAAATGTGGAACTGAATCATGAATGACCTAATTAAAGTGATATGTTAACTGATGTCTGATTAACTCACCCGTCTCATTGCGGTTTCCATTTCAATGATAGCGTTATATCTTCGAGTTAACGCTTTCTCATTTACTCTTAAAACAGTCGTTTTACGAGTCATTTCTGAAACTCTTCTTCTCACTTCAACCTCGTCCTGTTCTAATGTATCCAATAATCGATCAAACTCTTGTATTCTCACTTTATCTTCCTCAGCTTTTCCTTCCATTTTATTGGCATCTTCTTTCAGTTTTTTCTCTCTGTTTTCCCATTCCTGAAATATCAAAATTATTCCACATTTCAAACGATTTGATCTTGAATTAGAATAAGTAATTTGAAGATAAACCCGAAATTATGAAATCAAACATTTTTGAAAATAGAACTGAGTCTAAATCTCTTTTTCTTCAATCATTTATCGACGGAAAACCAAAATGATAGTTATAAGTAATGAATGACCTGTTTTTCAGTGATGTAGTCGTTATAAAGCAGCCCTTGTTGATGACGAACTAACGCAAATTTACGCTTGTAATTTTCTAAAGCTGCTTCCATTTTCTTCATCGTTTCTTCTTTCAGAGACATTTCCTGAACAACAGCAATGAAATATTGATTTTAAATTTCCTGATGTCGCGTACAACAACAACAACAACAGCTTGAAGAAATGAATTCACTTATTACCTGTAAAACTTGAACTAAATGTTCGTTTAAACTGGCAATAACCTCAGCACTAGTGATAGCCATATTATCAGGTAACGGAACAGCGTGTACAGTCATTGATCCAGCTCCTAATTCACGCAATGCTTTCAAATCTTCTTCATATTTAGTCAACTATAAAAACATTTTCGATAAACGGATTACAAAGTAACAAAATATTAGCATTACATACATATTGTATCTATTTTGCTTCAATATGTAAAGTGGAACCTCCTCATTATGACGATTGATCAGTTTTTACAAACCTGGGATTTTGTCGCAAATAAATAAAATCTAATAATTCTACCAGATTTTCTGGTGCCCTGAAGTTTATTGTAATGATGTTCAACTGTAAAATTATTGTAAGTCATTTTACCTTTTCTTGACTTTTCTCCGATTCCATTTTAGTTTTCGTACATTCGACTCTTGCTTCTCGTAATTCTCTGCGTAATTCATCATTTCTTCCTTCTAGATTATCTAAACGAGCTTTCAGATGTAAACCGGTATCGTATTGTCCTGTGTAACTCTTAGCTTCCATTGCCTACAACATATTCATATAAAACTGAACTACCAATGCAATCTATGAATTTCTGAACAAGGCAAACTTTTTAGGAAACTATGAAAGCAAATAAGACAAAATCAGTTTTTCTTATCAGTGACACAAGACCCTTTCAGCGCTGACAATACCCAAAAGTGCTGGCGATCATTAGACTAGTTTCACAAAGAGGTCAATCAATTATCAGTATGATGAAATAGGAACGTATAATCAGGAATAATGGACCATTTTCAGGGACTGTTACCCGATAATGTCAGGGATTATGTGTAATACAGTAGAGAGCCTCCTCTCGAACACAAATCTGAGAAACATTTTACAACAGAATGTGAATTACATTCCATTTGTCTAAACTCAAATTTAATACAAATCAATGATTTCAGTTCCTTTTTCAAAGATTTCACAGAGAAATAACTTACAGCTAATATTTTCTCTAACGCTGGACACTCAATTATCTGAGGACCGCTCGTACCGCCCTCAGAACGATTATTCTCTTTCAGATTTTCTAATATTTCTCTCATTCCTTTCTCCAAGTTTTTATTTTGATCCTCGTATTCGGTGCATTTTAAACGGAATTCTGAATTCTCTTGTCTCATCACGTCGTACAATTTACTGTTTTTATCCAATTCTGATTCCAGTTGCTGATTCTAAAATATTTAAAAAAATCGTAATTTTACGCAATCGTCATTCAGTAAAATTCACACGATTAGAATTTCATTATTTACTCTGATTTTGAGTTCGTCGTATTCTAAATCTTTACGCATTAAACCCATAGATGGCGCTGCTCCGGCAACCTGAGCAACGCTGACTGCTTGAATTTTATCGTCTGAGAATCCATCTGCTATCATTAAATCATCGTGAGTGATTCCTAAATTCACGGCCCTGAAATTCAATATTTCATTCAGTTAAAAAGAAGCGAATGAAATAAACAGGTTCTAAACATCAGAAAGTGTTACTTGTATAAAGAGTCAACCCCTGATAAACTGCACCCGAATCAGTGATTTATGATTTTGGCTGTATAGAGTATGGGAGGGAGTATATCGGGATTTATTTAAATAGTTAAGATATTATATTCAGGACCCAGTTCCACAGTTGTGAGTTAGATTAACTCTGAGTTAAAGTTAGTTCATTTTCAATGAGTTAACTCAGAGTCAAATCTTAACTCACAACTGTGGAACTGGACCCAGATGTTTCTCAGAAAAAACCTGGCATTAGATGGGGGTGATATTGGTTGATTTATCAGATGAGGTATAATATCAAGGTAGACTGTACACTGATAAATACACAATAGACTCTGCTCAAGTCAGATTTTTTCAGACAGGACAGATTTTCTCTGATTGAAAGAGGTCCGACTTGAGCGGAGTTTACCGATAGTAGAATACGTGTGACATACTTCTGTCCTAATTGTTGCGCTAATCGTCTGATTGTTTTTTTATGATTAATTCTCTCGTCCTCTAAACGTTCCACTTCTTTCTGAAGCACCATATTTAACGCGCGGTCTTGTTGATGTTGTGAATTTTTCGAATGTCGAACTTTCTCTAAATCGATCGGTTCTTTAGGATCGAGACCGAGACGCGCCCTCAGTTCCTCGTTCTCATCGTATAAATCATTTATCTGCATTTCACATTTATTCACTTGTTGAGTCAAATCTTCTATTTGTCTGGAAAAAACAATTTAGTGAACGTTACAATGGATTCATAGGTCGATATAAGGGTTAAAAACACTGTGGAACTATTCCACAGTTGTGAGTTAAGATTAAACATTAGAAATGAACTAATTGAACCAAGAAATGTGGAACTGGGTCCTAGAAGTTAACAAATTTAAATTCTTATCTGATGCCATAGTTGCTTCAGTTGTAATCAGTCCATTTTCAATGACTTAACTCTAGACTCGCAACTGTAGAATAGAGTCTCAATTGTTTAACTCAAGTAAAATCTTTAACCGGGAACTGTGGAACCGGGAACTGTGGAACCGGGAACTGTGGAACCGGGAACTGTGGAACCGGGTTGTGTTTCTTACCTGTCTCTGATGCTAACATTCATTTTATGTTCTTTAATTTCAGCCACAGCTTCAGGTAAACCATATTCACCCTATATAACAATTACAATGTCCCTTAACTGACTGACTGAATAAACACTAAACACTGACTGAATGATTGTATAACACAAACACTTACCAGTTCATATTGTCTCATTCTTTCTAAAGCTTCGCTCAAATCTCTGTCTTTCTTTTCTGCATCGTCTTCAGCCTAAAAATAGATTCAGCCATTAAATATCTAAACCTCTGAATCCCTAAATTCCGCAGATTTTACTGATGGAACAAACCTGAGTTCTTCTGTATTCTGCATCTTTAAAATTCTCTTCACTTTGCAGTAATTTAGATTGTAATTCACGAATGCGTTGAACGTTTTTATCAGACGGACCTCGACCAGCTACAAAAACAACACAAAAACAATATTATACAACATTGAATGAAGTTTAAAGAAGTGTTGAACTAAAAACTCACTTTTAGAAAGTTCATCTCTGAGGTCTTCAATAACTGCCGTACTCGTTTGAATTTCACTTGTTGCTTGGTCTAGTTTATCTTTTAATATTTCAACCTGGCGATCTCTTTCCTCAACAGCCTGAAAATACAACAAATTACAATCAATAATAGGTATCTACACAGGTAGCTGCTCGGCATGGGTAGCTGCTCGGCACGGGTAGCTGCTCCGTAGCTATTCTAAATAATGCAGCTGTACCTTTGATAAAACGGCAACTGATGCTTTTTCTGTGTCCATATTCGCTGCTAACAATTGTTCCTTCAGTTTCTGAACTTGTAAATGATACTCAACAACTTCGCTGTCTTTTTCTGCCAATATTTGCTACAAACAAAAAATCATGATTAACTATGAATCCATCTGAAAGTACAGTGCAGTGAGTTTCATGTATTTACCTTCCATTCCTCAACTTTATTATGAACAGCAACCATTATTTCATCATCTGCGTCTGCTTTAGAATGAACTTGTTCCATCAAATCACTGACCTAAATATCAACAATAATCAACAAAATATTGATTAAAACTACTACATTTCATGAATACATATAACATTAAGGGAGGCTTTGATTAAAAGTATTCTGGTTTAGGAACAGCGATTCCGGATTACAAACTCTCGACCGGCTGAGCATTATAGAGCATATCCTGGTCAAAACGAACGCGCCAGAAGATAATTACGGAATCGGTAGAGACCGATCTGAACCTGTATAATCAAAATGAGTGTGAAATTACCTGAGCTTTCAATAAATCATTATCTTTACGAAGTCCATCCATAACTCCATCATATTCATTCAATTCAGTTTTTAGTTTCATATAATCAGTTGTCATTCGATCCATTTCTTGTTTGGCGTCTTTCATTTTTTTACTCATATCATCAACTTGTTCTTGAAGTTTGTTGTTCGCGAAAGTCAAATTCTAAACACACACAAAATATTTTCATCATTATATCATATTCAAATAAACTTTATTCATGAAGTTTCCTTCTTTATTTTGTTATGTATTTCTGGTTAAATGAAGGCAACATTTTTTGTATTATTTTGATGAACTCCAAGGACTCTGGTCAACTCTGTATCTGTTCAATTCAGTGAATTATCTATAGTAACAAGATTAGAGTAACACAGAGTTTCCACTGTATCCACTGTTTACACTTACATTGACTTCCTCAAGTGCTTCCACTAATTCACGTTTATTCTTACTGAGTTTCTCTTTATATTCTGCATCTTCTCCTCTTTTCATCATCATTCTTTCTCTTTGTGATTCTAATTGTCTTTCATGAGCATCTATTTCACGTTTGTAGCCGTCAGCCTTTTAACAAACATCATTCATTTAATCAAATCTGTTTTTAATTCCAGGACACAGTTCCACAGTTGTCAATTAAATCAGACTCCTAGTTCATTTTCACTGTTGTTATGTCAGATTTTATCGAGATTACCGAATCAATAGGTTCATCTATGTTGTGTTAAATGTTGTTGCGTCCTTAGTGTTTTTATGAATACAACTGAATTTTTACCTCTGATCTCAAATTGTCTTTTTCTTTTTCCAACTCTTGTACTTTTGCTGCCATCTAAAATATAAGATTATTGAAAATATTTTCTAAGTGACATTCTAAATATTAATCGATATATTTCCGATGATATTGATAATTTGTACCTGTTCCGATGATTTTTTCTCATTAGCCAGCTCCCGTTCGAGATTTCCTAGATCTTCCTGAAGAATTTTATTTTGTCTTTCAAGATCCTGAAGTTCTCCGCGTAGGAATTTCGTATCTCGACCACTTTCAGCACCGCCTCCAAATCTCTGTCAATATTCAAAACATAAAACTTTCAGCATCTCTACTCAATCTTATGAATGAATCAATGTTTTATATATTTAAATAGATACAGGACCTGTTCAACAGTTCTCATGGTTAAATAATCATCTAAAATCTTAAAGTAAATTTCAAGTAAAAACTGTTGATGTGGATACATCTTTATTTAAGAGGATGAATTTTTCACCTGTAAATCTTTGTTTTCCGATTCTAATTCTGCAATTCGATCCAACAATTCTTGTTCTGAAATAAACACACGTTTCAAACATTAAATTCGCAGAGAATCATCTTAAAACAGAATTTGAATACAATGAAACTTGTTGAAGTTGTCATAGTTTCTGACGATCATAATGTTGAAGACTTATCCATTTGATGTCTTATTCCACTTAGTAAATAGAATAAGACACGCGAATTGAGACTCAAAATAATAGAGACAATTTCAATGATGCGATCAATAACTTATTCAAATGACGACATTTAGAGATTAATTTCAGTACCTTTTTTAGCATCCGAGCGTCCAGCTGTCTGCGCTTGCTTCTCCATCTCTTCCATAGCAACCTCAGCTTCAGCAGCTTTAACTAACATCACTGATTGAGTGATACGGAAAACTTGTTTAACTCGATCTAAATTAGATTC